>NC_072495.1:2935000-3235000 GCF_027574615.1 Eptesicus fuscus
CTTCACCCCCCTCCTCCTCCCCTTCACCTCCTCCTCCTCCCCCTTCACCTCCTCCTTCCTCCTCCCCCTTCACCTCCTCCTCCCCCCCCTTCACCTTCTCCTCCTCCCCCTTCACCTCCTCCCTCCTCTCCCTTCACCTCCCTCCTCCCCCTTCCCCTCCTTCCTCCTCCCCCTTCACCTCCTCCTCCTCCCCCTTCACCCTCTCCTCCTCCCCCTTCACCTCCCTCCTCCCCCTTCACCTCCCTCCTCCTCCCCCTTCACCTCCCTCCTCCTCCCCCTTCACCCTCCCTCCTCCCTTTGCTCTCCTGCCCCCCTCCCCACAGTGTCTGGGATCTCCACTCTGCCTCCTTGGAGGAGCTTCTGAATGGCTGTTCTTTCTGTGCGGTTCTCGCCGTGGTAGCATGTTCCCCTGATAGAACATTCCAGAGGGCCCCAGCCCAGTGAGCAGGTGGTGGGCGGCGATGGCTGCAGGCAGCAGCTCCCTGCAGGCTCCAGCGCGATGGCGTCCCTGAGGGGGAGACCGGGCAGGCCGGCCTGCCAGAGGGGCCTGGGGGACAGGAGGGGACAGGAGGGGGCGGCACAGCCCGGCGGGTGCTCCCCCAGGGGGAAGTGAGGACGCCAGAGCCCCCGTGGAGGAGAGCGGCCATGGCTGGCGGGCGCCCCGGAGGCAGTGGCGGCATGAAAGCCCTCGGGCCCGGGTTGGGGCCTTGCTAGCCTTGGTCTGCGCGTACCTGCCACTCGGCGTGGTTCCTCGTAAAGGCGAGGCTGCAGCCGGGGTGATGGCCCCGCTGACCTCGGGGGGGGGGGGGGGGGCGGGGTGATGGTGACCTCGTCTGGCCTGCGCAGGGTCTCCACGGAGCTGCGGTACCGCAAGCAGCCCTGGGGGCTGGTGAAGACGTTCATCGAGAAGAACTTCTGGAGCGGCCTGGAGGACTACTTCCGCCACCTGGGTGAGCGGGCGCGGCCCCGGGCGGCCGGCGGGCTCGGGGCGAAACGGGACAGTGGGAGAGGCCGGGACAGCGGAGGGGTCACCGGCCCTAGCCTGCCCCGGAAGTGCATGCCAGTGTGGCTCGTGGGTGAGCACATGCACTTGCCCACCACCGCCTGCTTCTGTGCGGGGTCCGGGACCTGGGACCCCGCAGGGCGCCTGGGGCCTGCCGCAGGGCGGGTGCCGTCGCGGGAAGCGCCGTGCAGGCCCGTGGGGAGGGCGATGCCCTGTGCTGTGCCCCCGGGGGTGCGGGTTCGGGAGCCCGTGGCTACACGGCGTGGGACGAGCCAGAAGCGGGGTGGGCGGGGCTGGGTCCCCGCCGGCCCCTCCGTGTCCACACCCCAGAGCACAGGATCCGAAGAGCTTCCTTCGGGGGCCTTGAGGGGCGCAGACAGCTGCTGCCGAGGCGGCGGGCGGGGAGCGGGCAGGGCGCCGCTGACGGGCTCCGTCCTGGCAGAGAGCGAGCTGACCAAGATGGAGAGCGCCTCCCTGGCCGAGAGGCACAGGCAGTCTCCCGGAGAGAAGGCCGGCAAGGCCCCGGCCGTGCGGCGGAGAAAGCGCCCCCACGCCCACCTGCGGGGGCCCCACCTGGAGGAGGTGCTGAGCCCCGTCACCACGCCCACCGACGAGGACAGGGGCCGCCGGGCCAAGCACGTGGCAGGTGGGTGCGGCCGGCCTGTGCCTGTGTGTGCCTGTGCGTGCGCCTGTGTGTGTGTGTGTGCGCGCCTGTGCTTGTGTGTGCCTGTGCGTGTGCCTGTGCGTGCGCCTGTGCTTGTGTGTGCCTGTGTGTGTGTGCCTGTGCGTGCGCCTGTGCTTGTGTGTGCGCCTGTGTGTGTGCCTGTGCGTGTGTGTGCGTGTGTGTGCGTGTGCCTGTGTGTGCCTGTGTGTGCCTGTGCGCGCGCTCTTGCGTGGAGATTGTGTGTCATTTGCCTGGAGCCGTTGCCTTTGGTGGTGCCTCCACGCTGCCTGAGCGCCACACGCACCCGACAGACTCGTGTGTGCGGCTCCCACGTGGTCGGGAAATGCGCCGGGGCAGCCGGAGCTCGGCCCAGAGAGAAACTACCTCCCAGCCAAGGCCCAGGGTCCAGGCCGCCCCTCACACGGCTGCCGTGGGCCCCCGAGGACCCGCCCTGCCGGGCAGCAGACGCCCTTGATGCGCCCCCTCCCCATCCGCCGTTCACGCCGCTCGTCTTCCTCAGCACGGAGACCTGCCGCTGTAAGAGGCCGTGGAGCTCACCGATGCAGGGTTCCACGTGGCGCCCCCACGCCTGGGTGTCCTCAGAGCCGGTGGGACGGGCGGGGCAGGAGCTGGGGGGCGTGGGCAGCGCCAAGGCCGCCCCGCTCCCACCAGCCCAGGCTGTGCTTTACGTGCGGGTGCGGACTGGCACTCACCGAGCCCGCTGCGCGCTGCGGCGTGGCCCGTGTGGGGACGTGAGCTGACGGCACCTGTCCCGGCCCGGCTGCAGGTCCTCTGTCCTCGCTGCGTGTCCTCGCTGTGCACGCGACCGAGTTTCTCTTTTACTTGCAACTTGAATACTCACTTTGCCTGACCCACCGTGACCCTGCTGGGGACAGGATAGCGTTGTTGCCACGACAGCACACGGAGCTCTCTGTCATTCCCCGAGGTTCCGTGCACGCCCCGTGTCTGGTCAGCGTTGGGGGACCGGTGGGCCGTGATGGTGACGGCCTCTGTTTTCCCGCAGGTTCCACGCAGACGCGGCACATCCCTGAGGACACCCCCAACGGCTTCCACCTGCAGAGCGTGTCCAAGCTGCTGCTGGTCATCAGCTGTGTGTAAGGGTCCCGGGCTCCCCCACCCCTGCCCCCCGGCCGCCGCTCCCCCAGCCCCACTGCCTCCCAGCTCCTGCTGCCGCCCGCCCCCACCCCCAGTCTCAGCAGGTGATGAGCACCCTGCTGTCCGGAGGGTTTGCTCTCTCCTCTCTCCGGGTCAGTGTCTCTGTCTGTATCTCCGGTCTCGGCTGCTTTTCCTGCGGCTCACTCAGCAGCGACTGTGCTGGGCCTCCAGGGGGCAGGCAGCACCACGGCCTCTGGGAACTCAGTCCCAAGTGGGTGGTGCCGAGAGGAAATTCACAGCTGCCACAGCCTGGCCGAGACACTCGCCGGGACTGTCACCGAGCCCGCTAGGAGCCCCTCACTGTTGGTGAGAGACCTGCTGGCGTCTGCTCCGTGCCAGGCGTTAGAACCGTGCCCCGTGGGCCCACCAATGACCCGCCCGGGAAAGGACATGCTGACTCCGTGTGAACAGTCTACAGGGACTGCCATACGCCGTGAAACGGGGCTCAGCAGTTGGCACAGGAGGGCTGGCCTGGGAGCAGTTGGCGGAAAGCAGGGAAGCACAGCTGTGGGACGCGAAGGCCAGGCCTCTGAACCGGCTGGAGCTGGAGCAGGAGCAGCCGGCGGTGAGAGCGGCCAGCTCTTCCATCGCAGCCGCCTGCGCCGGCCATCCTGCTGCCAGTGCCGTGAGGATGTGGGGCGCGGGGGGGGGGGGGCGCTGTCTAGACGCCCGCTCCACCAGCGCTTCAGCAGGCACTAGGACCCGGCCCCGCCCTCAGGAAAGGCGGAAGGAAGCCCGGTAACGGGTGGGATTGGCATTTGGAAAAGCTGGCATCCTCGGATGGCACTGGGATGCCTGAACTAGAGGAGAGGCCTGGGGGCAAGAGGCCAGGAGGGGTGGCCGCAGGGGGGCAGGCAGGAGTGCTGGCGGCCTGAGGGGAGGGGGGACCAGGTGACCGGGAGGGAGGGCCTGTGGCCCCCCGTCTGTAGATGGTGTGTCACTAACAGGAATCTGGAACGGGTGAAGGCGTCCGTCCGGACGCCTCTGCGTTGCCGTAGCTTCCCGGACGCAGGTGCGGAGAGACGTTTGTTAGTGGGACCCGGGCTCCGGAGGGAAGTGTGGGCGCAGGTGCTGGTTCCCTTACAGGCGGCAGCCCCTGTGGGTGTGGCTGAGATCACCGGGACAGAGAGAGGGGGTGAGGACAGGTGGCGGCCATGCAGGCCAGGAGCCGGCGGGCCGGAGGGCGGCTTCCTGCTGACCCCTGAATGCCCGGGGCGGCCACAGCAGGGCCTGTGCCGCGACAGTCTCCGAGTTAATGAAGTTTTTCTAAAATTCACAGCCTGCACTTTTCCCATAAGAACACCCTGGATAACAACAATGTAGATGGAAATTCTTCCGAATGGGGCCTAGGAAGCCAAGATATTTTTACCACATTAAATACAAAGGCGACTGCAAACCAGTGAGATGGACGCTTAGCGTCAGCACTTAGAGCTCCCCGCGCTGCTGCTGACACTGAGTCTCCGACGTTAGGTTTGTAGGCGGCAGAGCAGCGCAGGTTGGCTGTGTGACCGCGGTCTACACGGGACGTTGTTGGATGGAGACGGCCCACTCGCCGCGCACACTGCGTGGCTGGTGCCGGGCCTTCGGGCTTCGCCGCGGCACAGCCATCCGGCCTCCGTAGGCAGCACCGCACGCCTGCCCATCCACCGTCCTGTCTGCTGAGAGCACTCCTGAGCCTGCGCTCACTGCAGGCGTCCCGGGCCCTCGCTGAGCACAGACCCGGAGCAGCTGCCCAGCTGGCGTGCAGCTCCCACCGGGAAGGGCCGGTGCAGGCCGGCCGCTGACATGCGGCAGGAATCGGGGGTCTGTGGGGACTGGGAGCCTGAGAACTCCCCTGAGTAGCCTCGGGGATTGGCAGGTGCCAGTGGGAAGCACGGGTGAGAAGTTCAGCAACTGACATGCACACACACGTGCACACATGTACACACGCACGCACACATGTACCCACGCACGCACACTCGTAGTTTGTAAGGTCGAAGGCACAGCACAGGCTTCCTTTCGTTGGTCTTGTCCGTCTGTTCCTTTATCGTCCACCTCCCACCTCTTCCCTGCGTGCGCCTGCGCCTCCTCCTCTAATGAAGGCGCCGCCTCGTGGGGGCTCCCGTGTGCAGGGCGCTCCCGCGCCGCCCTCTGATCCACTAGCAGCCGGCAGCGTAGGCGTCCTTGTCCCGCGGAGCAAGCTGGCTCTCCGAGCAGCGGGCAGACGGGGTCAGCGTTGGCCTGTGAGGTGGCGAGCCAGGGAGTGCCGCCGCCTCTGGCCCCTCTTCGCCCGAGTCTTCCTCTCCTTGTCCCGGGAGCCGTCACAGAAGGGCCTCCAGGCAGCCACTGAGGCCCAAGAGGAGTTCATCTCCCGGTGACTCCCTCCCCGCTGGCCCTCCGACTCCAGGGTTGTCCTGCCACCCCCTCTCCCTGCAGCCTGGCGCTCACCCTCCCCGGGGACCCGAAGGCCCTGGGGGCCCCGCGGGCCTGTGGCAGGTGCAGGGGCAGACTGCCCTCAGGCCAGTCAGGAGGCCCCGGGCAGAGCCAGGAGTCCCCCTGAACTCCTCCTGCGGCTCGCCTTCGTGGTGCTGACGTGGCTACTGAAGGGATCTCGGCCCCTTATCGCCCTGGAAATCCCAGGCTGCGTGCGGTGCTCCCTGCACCCTCCTCCGGTGCTCAGACCTCGCTCCCAGGCTCCTCGCGCGGGCCCCCTGCCTCAGCGTGAGCGCAGTCTCTCCTCCCCACACAGGTCTCTTAGCCGGCCTGCTCCCCACTTTCCTCCCTGCTCCCATTAGGATCCGCTTCAGGTACTGGCTCTGGCGGCTTCCTTCACCCTCTCATCGCTTTCCTCTCCATCTGACCCTCTCTCCTCCCAGTGCCCTCACCCCACACCTTTCCAGGTTAGAACGCCCCCCCTCCCGCACCCCTCCCCCCCTCCCCACGGCATCCCTCTGCTGCTGGCTTACTCGCTGCAGGGTTTCAGGCGATCCGCTGGCCAGGGACCGCAGCCTCTGGGTGGGGTCCCCGCTCTCGGGGTCGGGGAGGTCTCCCTCAGGTCACCGCTCATGGCCGTGCTCCCCGTCTGTCCTAGCCTGGTGCTGCTGGTCCTCCTTAACGTGATGCTTTTCTACAAGCTCTGGACGCTGGAGTACGCCACCCAGACCCTCACCGCCTGGCAGGGCCTGCGGCTCCAGGAAAGGTAATCCCCCCTCGCCGCCCCGCTCCTGCCCGGACCCTGCCCCGCTCCTGCCGCCGTCCCCTTGGGAACCGCCCTGCCCTTGGCCCGGGGTCCATAAGCGTCTGCTCTGATTCGGGGCCCGGGCCCGGGGGGCGAGGAGCGGAGGGCAGGGCGCTCTGATGTGACTCTTTGTCCTCTAGGGGTCTGGGAGCACAGGACAGTCCACTGAGCATAACTCCAGCTGCTGGGGGACCCCTTCTTCCGCCCCACAGGTTACCCCAGTCTCAGACAGAGTGGGCCCAGCTCTTAGAGTCCCAACAAAAGTACCACGATACCGAGCTCCAGAAGTGGAGAGAGATCATCAAGTCCTCGGTGATGCTTCTCGACCAGGTGAGAGCCCGCCCCTCCCTGCCCTCGTCTCCCGTGTCCTGAGGAAGTCGCCATCTCCGTCACCACCCACGGGCCTCCTCCTCCCGTTCGTTCCTTTCGTGGGCCGTCCTTGTCCTAACGCTAAAGCCATCTCCGTGAGCTGGTGGAAGCACCGGCGTGCCCCGGGTAATAAGCACCTGGATTTGCCACGGAAGCTGTAGGTCAGGTGAAAGGAGGCTGTTTCGTGGCCACCCGTTGCCATCTGATAACCCCCCTGCACAGAGGTGTCTTCCCGGGAGCGTGTCTTCCTAGCTCTCCTTGAGGGGTGCCCCCACCCCCCACTCCCAGGACACGCACACAGACACGGCCTCCAGGGCACTGCCGAGGCGGCCCTGACCGTCTGGGATGAGGGCTGTTCCGTGTCTTCTCTCCAGACATCTTCCCAGTACAGCTGCGGAATTCCTTCTCACCCTTAGCTGCATCTAGTGTGTTTAGAGGACCGTGGTCCGCGTTGGAGCCACGTTTAAGGGGAATTTTTTAACCAGAAGAGGGGAAAACAGCGCAGGAGGCGTCCGGCAGCCCCGTCGTGTCAGGAAGGGCTGATGGGGTTGAAGACACGCTCAGGACAAGGGAAGACGGTGAGAGCAGGGCAGTCCTCAGGTGCCGAGGCCAACAGGGTGGCCTGCTGTGCGCTCCCAGGCCGGCCCGGCTGCAAGTCGGCGGGCACTGGCTCTCTGAGTTACAGAAGCACACTGCTCGTGATGAGAGCTGCTCGGCGAGGGAATGGCTGCTCTGGACTGAGATTCCTCCACCTGGAAGGGCTGTTGGGCGGGAGGGGGTGCTGGGTAGGACCTTATGAATTACTAGAGGCCCGGTGCACTCAGGGCGGCCTGCGCAGTCTGGGAGCCCCGCGATCGATCGCCCTGCAGAGGGAGGCCCCACCCACCTGCTGCAGCGCCGCTGGCCGGGTGGCCTGGGCCTCCCTCTGCGGGGCGATCCTGGGGCGATGGCGGGCCCCCTGCCCAATCTCATCGCACCCACCTTGGCTGGCCTGGCACCAGTGTGTGTCATAGCGTGGTCCTCAGGGTGGTCGTTCTGCTGTCCAGCCGTTTGGTCAATTTGCATATTATGCTTTTATTATTATAGCTATGGCGGGGGGTGACCCCATCTCTTCCAACCCTAGAATTCTATTTCAGGGTGGGTCCCCTTACGTCGGAGCGTGGAGCAGTCAGATAGCATGGTGGACTGACTGTGTTAGGACAGGTGTTTTGTTTCATTACCTTTAATGGTAACTCGGAATAGTATTGGGCCCTCAGTTCTGTGAAGCAGAGACACAGAGAACCAGAGAAGAACACGGTCCCTTAGGCAGAGAAGCCACAGGGTCTCACACTCCAGAGCCATCGCCCAGGAGCTGCGAACTCCGCGGTGCTGTGCCGGAGCTGCTTGCTGAGACCGTGAGCGAGTTGCGGTGTGAAGGCCGCTTTAAGGCTCTGCCGTGGAACCGCCCTTTAGACTGAGGCACAGCCCAGCAGCGTTAGCGTGTCTGTCCCGCAGGGGCTAGGGGTTCCGTGAAGGCCAGGTCAGCGGCGTGGGCACAGCCCGGAGCCGCCTCTGCTCTGGGTGGCCCGGGGATAAGGATAAGGGACGTGGCACCCCAGCACCCAGGACACCAAGGCAGCGAAGGAGGCTGCAGCCCCGGCTAGTGAGCGGGTGAGGGCCTGGGAAGATCTGGGTTTGTTCTGGGCCCGCCCTGATGGGAGAGCCTGGGCGGGCGAGAAGGGAGAGCGCCGGCGGGGCGGGGGGGCTGTGGGGGGAACGCTGGCAGGATGCACGCTACGGGGATGCCGCACAGTCAGGCCTAGTGGGGACGCACAGTCAGGGTGAGTGGGGACGCCGAGTGGGAGGGACCAGAGGCCACAGAAGTGGCGGCTAAGGGGCTGGATGCTTTGAGCGAGTTCTTAAAATTCAGCGATGCGGGCCTCACGTCACGAAGACACGGGCGACGGAGGTGCGTGGCGGTCCCCGTGCCGATCGGCTGCGCCCTGTCTGCCTGAGGCTGCCCCTGACTTAGGAGCCCAGCTCCCTGTCGCTCCCGGGCGTGGTGGGGTCCCCGCGGTAGGCGGGCGTGGCGGGCGCTGCAGGGGACCCCGCTGAGGGCACACCCCGGCCGGGGGTCGCTGTCTTGCAGATGAAGGACTCCCTCGTCAACCTCCAGAACGGCATCAGGTCCCGAGACTACTCCTCCGAGAGCGAAGAGAAGAGGAGCCGCTACCACTGACCAGGCAGGAGCAGGGCTGCCGGAGGCGTGTGCAATACGTGTACATAGACCTATAAATATATATATATATACATATATACATACAGAGTATAAATATATATTATATACAGATTTTAAAGAGACACCGCCTACGTACCAGGGAGGAGCTGGCCCGTCTCCTGTGTGGCCGGTGGGGGCCGAGGGGCAGGGACCCCCTCCACCCCCGACGCTCCCGCCCTCCGGCCTCCAGCCGCCCTGCCCTCGCTGGCCGTCCCGGCTCCAGGAGGGAAGCGTTGTTGAGCCAAAGTTAACCTGTGAAGAGGAGTCTCAAGGGCCTGGCTTACGGTGCTTCATCCCCTCACCCCTTCTGATTTGTTCCAAAATAAAAGGGGCTCTTCTTCCCTACCCCGCGCTTCCGCAGGCGTTCTCTTGGGGACGAGGAAGCATCAGACTGCAGCGCCACCCAAGCGCTCCGTGAGCCCCGTGTGGACTGCAGGCCGCGCCGTGGCCGGAGCGCGGGGCTGCGGGCTCCGGAGGCCTCGGGTTCCGAAGCATGCTCCTCCTCCACCCGCACTGCCTCCAGCGGTGCAGGGTGCACCCAACAAGGGCTGGGAACGCCCGCCCGCCCCGCCCGCCCTTCTCCCGCGCTTCTCCCAGGCTGGGTCTGGGCGGAGTGTCCCCGTTTAGTGCCTAAACCCCGTTTTTCTCTGCCCAGCACATCGCCCCTGGCCGGGCGGCGTGGTCTGAGCTTGTCAAGTCTGTGTTCACGGTTCCAGCGCGGCAGGTCTGTGGCTCCGGTCCTCCCCTCCGCGCTGTCCGTTTTCTGTCCGGGAGAGTCAGGGTGTGGTCGGACCTCCGGGGGTGAGGGACGCGTGCCCGGCCGTGCAGGCTGCCGGCCTCACTCACCGGAGGATGCCGTGTGATGGAGAGCACAATGCCAGCGCAGCGGCTGCCCGGGACGACCCGCTTGCTCAGGGAGACAGCATCCGAGGCGCCTGGCGCGGGAGCAGACGCCTGGAGGGGCTGGTTTGGCAGAGGCGCGTGCATCTGGGCGTGGAAAAGCCTGAGGGAGTCTCCCTGCCCACAGACCGCCCCCCGGGCCCGTTCTCCTTCCAGTGATGTCCCAGAGGAGTGAGGAGGCCGCGGGTCAGGGCCCTCCGTGCTTCGAGCCTTTCCGGGCTGGCTGCCAGGACCGTGCACTCGTCTGACTGTGGGACCCTCCTGGGCACGCCTGCCGCCCTTCCTGCACCAACAAGGGACCCGCCAGCCCAGGGGGGCGCAGCGCGTGGGCCGCAGTTGGGCAAGGAGGGCTCGCCAGGGGCTCTGCGAGGCGCCCCGCGTGCAGGGCCGAGGAAGGAAGGCTGTCCCCGTCCGCCCAGGAGGCAGCCGTGTCCCTCCCGCAGTGGCCTGAGCACCTCGCCTGACAATGAAAGGCTCTTGGCGTTTCGGCCTGAGGCCGTAGCCTCGCCATCACGCACGGCAGGATGGGAAGACGGAGCTGTGCGTGCCCGGGTCACCCCGCACCCCGAGGAGCAGGAGAAGGCGGCGTGGGACCCGCCTCCCTTGGGTGTCAGTGGAGGGTCACGGGCCAGGGGCCCCTGGCCGCTCCTGCCCAGGACTGAACGGAGGCCTGTGCAGGCCGGGCTCCAGGCCCTGAGCCGTGTGACTGCGGGGAACTGCCCGCAGGGGTGGCCGGAGGCCGTCATCTCAGAAACTTAAAGCGAAGCTGGTGAATCTCTGGCTCGTTCCACACGTTCGGTTTGTCTTTGGGCCGTGCCATTGTGAGGGTTCGTTCCTGAGGCCCTTGCGTGGGACACCACAGGGTCTCGGCCAGGCCGGTGCTCCAGGGCCTGGCTACCCAGCGCTGTGCGCTCCGGCCTCTCAGGCCCGTCCCAGGGAAGGCAGGTGGCGGAGGGAGGAGGCCTGCTGGGGATTGGGACCAGCAGGCAGTGTGTACACGTCACCGATCTCGTGAGTGCTCTCTGTTCTAACGATGTCCTGATTTTAAACCACGAGGAAACCAACAACTCTGCCCGGTCTGGTTCGGTAACCGGGGAAGGGAGGGCACCACCGTGCGGGCATCTGGGCGAGAACGCAGCGGCTCCGGCACCGCGGCCTGCAGCCCGGCTCGGAGCCTGAGGGGCACCGTGGAACCAGCTCCTCGCGCGTCCTCTCTCCCGGCCACGCCGGCCGCACTGTCCATCTTCCTGCTAGGGTCCACGCGGCGACCATCCGAGAGCTGTGCTCATTGTCCGAGGTTTTGTGACGTTTGTAGAGTCCGCACCTCACTCAGCTTACGTGGAGGAACTCGCAGATGGCCTCGGAGAAGCCAGTCCTGTCTGCAGCTCTACGCCTCTCCCGCCTGCGCCTGGGGGAGGGACACCCTCCTGGGCCAGTGAATGGGCAGCGTGGAGCTCTCTGAAGGCGCACTGAGCTGAGAGCCGGGAGGCCGGCCTGAATCCTGGCTCGGCTCTCAGACGAGCGGCTCCGCCTCTCTGAGCTTCGGGTCCTCGTCTGCAACAGGACAGGGCTGGCCTAGACCGCGCTCCGCCTTGGCCTGTCTGGGGGGCCATCGGAGGCTGGCGAGGCCGGGCGTTCTTGGACTTGGAGGGTCCCTTCGGGCTAGAGCTCCCTGGTTCAGGGGAGCGGCAGGGCAGTGTCTGGGTTCTGGGAAATGCAGGCTAGCTGAGCTTCCTTTCTGATGAGCTAGGAGGGTTAGGGAGACTTGGGCGGGGGCGGGGGGGGGCGGGTATGGCAGGGAGGCAGAGCGCAGAGGCTGCTGTGTTACCCGAGGTCATGTTGCCTCCTTTGTCGGCCACCTTCCTCGCCTCGCCGGAGCCGCAGCGGAGAGAAGCCACTCCTGGTTCTTGCACTTCCCTTGGCTCTCCCCAAGCCCTGCCGGGCGGACTGAGTGTGAGGCTTCGGCGAAGACCCATGGGCTGCCCTAGGTCCTGGCACGAGGCACTGGGAGCCAGCGGGGGGCCGAGGGACCTGGAGCGGTGCTTTGCCAGAAGCGGATCTCTCCAGTCCCAGCCCCGGCCCAAGCTTAGACCAGGTCTGGTGCACTCGCTGGCAGCCCCCGAGGCTGAAACCTTGGAGGAAGACCAGGGGAAGAGTCTGTGGGCCGGGTGTGGTCTCAGGATTCTTCCTGTGCCATGCCAGGCTGCTGCTGGAGCTCTGCAGGGCAGCGAACGGCCTGTCCTCCTCCTCCCCGCCCCCTCTCCCCGAAGAAATAGCCTCCTTCTCTGGTCCCCAGGCGGCAGGGCTGTGGTCTGGCTCCCCGCCCCCCTGACCTCTGCCCCTCCCTGCCCGCGCCAGTTCAGAACCTGAGCACCTCTCTTCCCAGCCCCCTCCCCGCCCCTCGCCTCTCCGCTGTGGGACCATCATGCCATCCACCACGTGACATCTTTGACCTCATCCCAACCTGCCACAGGCTGGTCCCACGCTCCACTCCTGATTCCTTCCAGAAGATGCGCCTGGGTCCGAGGGGCGTTCCTCTGGAAGGCCATCTCCCGCCCCTGCTCTCCTGGAGGGAGCGGGCCTTGGCACAGACATAGCCCGCCCCCTCCGCCTCTGCCCAGCCTCCTTACCTCACTGCTGCCCCCTGTGGCTGAGGGCCGCGGCTCCCGGGTTGGTGTTCTGAGGGACAGCTCAGGGGCCTGGGCACTGCTTTCTGTGTGACCTGAGGCCTCGGCAGGCCTGGGGGGCGGAGGGAGCCGTGGCTGCTGGCGAGAAGCGCCTTGCCTGCCGAGAGGAGCTGATGCCAGATGATGGGCCGACACACGGAGGCACAGGGAGCATGGCTGTCTCTGCCCTGGGCCCTCCTCGCCTCCCAGCACGGGGAGACCCTGCAGAAGCCAGCTGGCGGCCACTGCTCCAGGCAGGACAGCCGTGTCGGGAGTGGCCCCGGTGTGGTGCCACGTGCTGAGGCTGCGTAGTGAGAGCAACTGCTTTTGCCAACAGTGGTGTGTGGCTCCACACGTTTTCTTCCCACACTCCAGAGCCAGCTGCTCTGCATGGACCCGGTCATCTTCCCAAACCCATGGTGCTTCCCCCCCTGCCCCCCCCCCCCCAGCTTCCAGGACCCCACTCAGCCTAGATTCCAAGGCGGGAGGGAGGGGCAGAGGCTGTGGCCCTGGAGCGGGGGGAGTGGGGGGAGGCAGAGGGAGGAGCCAGCGCCGCGCTGGGCCCGGTTGGGGAAGGCCAGGGCGCGTGCAGCGAGCTGTCTGGCCGCCGGTGTGGGGATCTGTGACTGTGCTTTGCCTGGCGCTGTGCGCAAGGTCTGAAAACCCACTGCTCGTACCCGGACACATACGAGGCTTCCAGCCAAACCTTACTGTAAAGTAGCGAGAGCCAGGGAAGTGCTGTATGGATTAAAGACGTATTGAGCTGCAAACACCAAACGCCGTGTGTGATTATTGCTTGCTTCGCTGGCGCTCAATGTCCCACATGGTTTTGGCCTTCCCAGCGGTGGTCAGGCCAGATCTGGAAGCAGGTGTGTGGGCACACACACACATCACACTCACACACAGGCAGCCTTCCCCCCGGCACCTGGGACTCTCCCCGGGTCGGGAGGCGCCTGACCAAGTGGAATAGGCAGGAAGGTGGGGAGTCAGACCTGAGTGCAAATGGCGTTCTCCCAGCTTGCCAGCTGTGTGACCCTGGGCCCGTCACCACGCCAAGCCTCGGGTTTTAGAGAGAACATACAGTGTGTGTGTGTGTGTGTGTGTGTGTGTGTGTGTGTGTGTAGGGGCCGGTGCCATACACCGACATTTCCCTGTTGCTCGGTGCTTTTGAGATTGTAGGAGAATGTGGTCGACTGAGTCCTGGTGAGTTTCTGGAGCGTCTCCCTTTGGGGGCCTGGGCACTCCCAGGAAGATGGGTGCTGGGAGGCGGCTGCTCGCTGCGGCCTCGCTCCCTCACGGGGTCCTCCTCGCACTCGGCCCTTTGCCACCGGGTAGGAAACCTATTTGACGTCCGGCAGGTGAGGACATGCGTGGCTTGGGTTCCCTTGCGCTTGGGTGGGGAAGGAAGGGAAGGAGGCCAGGTCCCACGTCACCAGGTGTCTAATTCTGGCCTGCTGCACTTCCTGTTCTGTGGGCCATGGCCACGGTGGTGCGGTAAGGAATGGCGCAGGCTGGGGGGTCTGCGGAGCCCTGGGGATGCTTCACACACACACCTGTCGTACTCACTCACAGAGTGAACCAGGCCGGCAGTGTCCACAGCCGCTTTATTGACATGAACAGGGAGTTCACTGGGGATCGAACGCTACAGAACAGCCAAGAGGTGTGGAAAGCGTGGCGGTCAGGAACAGCATTCCTAGAGTTCAGGAAAATCAAGAAGCAGCAACGTGAAGGTGACAGTGTGCAGAGTTCCATCAGTTGCAGGACGTGGTTTGCTAACTGTTTGACGGTGTTTCACGAACCGAGCACCCGTCTGCAGCGCCCCATCGTGCGCGCTGCCCAGCGGTGCAGCGCTTGCGACGCGGTGGGCGGGAGGACGAGAGGGTATTGCTGGCTCAGCCTTCGCTGGCCTGTGGGAGGGACTGCGTCTCATCTACAGGACAGATTGCTGAGGTGCTTGTCTACGGGGTCCGCTATGAACTCAGGTAAGAGGGAAGCTGAGCACGAGTTCCTACCACCGTGGAGTTGGAGAGATTAGCAAAGTCTTGGATGAGAACTTTTTCGGACCTAAGACCATGGGGCACAGTGAGGGTCCAGACTGGTGCTAGACGTGGTGGGTGCTAGGCGTGGTGGGTGCTAGGCGTGGTGGGTGCTGACACGGTGGGTGCCAAGGTGCAGAATGGATGGATGATCGGAGCAATGAGCACACCGAGTGCTGTCCCCGTAGGTCCGCGGTGACCAGCTGAATTCACGGCGTTAGGGATCTTTCCTTTACAAAAGGTGGGAAAGGAGGCTTTTTTGGTTTTCTCTTTTCCCATTTCTGTGTGAACTTGAGGAAGGGGAACGAGATAGAGTATCTGAAATGGGTCTGGCTCTTGCTGCTGTTTCTGCAAAGAAGCAGTGACCTAGCCTTGCCCTCTGCTTCACTCAGGTGGGCTCACAGATGGCGAGATGGCTGGATTTCCCCTTTTGGTCTGGTAGCGTTGGGGGAGGAACTATGTCTCGTAGCCATTCACTGCTCTGAACGTATTTCCGGCATATTCCTGCTTTGAAAAATCCCTTTCTGCCCGGCCAGCATGGCTCAGTGGTTGAGCGTTGACCTATCAACCAGGAGGTCACGGTTCGATTCCCAGTCAGGGCACATGCCCAGGTTGCAGGTTCGATCCCCAGTGTGGGGCATGCAGAGGCAGCCGATCAATGATTCTCATCACTGATGTTTCTATCTCCCTCTGCCCTCCTCTCTGAAATCAATTTTAAAATTTTTTAAAGAAAAATTCCTTTCCTACTAACATTTCTAGTTTGGCATCTAAGGAACCGAGGAAGTCGGAGAATCAGAAGTCCGGGTGTGTAAATGCTTAGGATAGAAAGAGGATAAATGGTGCTTTTAAGCAGACTGGACATGAAGGCTGTGTAGGGACAGGCACTGACTGGGCAGTCCTTCCGCACAGGACAGAGCCAACAGTAAAGGTCAAGGTCAGTGGGTCAAAGTGCTTAGGGGGCCAAGTGAGCCATCAAGTTCATGGCTGTTAAGCAGCGGGAAAGGGGACAGGAGACCCGGCCTTGAGTGAGCTGCGTTGTTGAGGACCAGTCGTGGGAGAGACCCAGCACCAAGGCCGCAGGCTGGGCTCCTGAGGTGGAAATAGCCCTTGACAGCGTCTCCGAGCCCTTGAGCGGAGCCATTGCACATAAGCTCCAGAGCGATGCCCACTCCGCCTGGGCCCCTGCGGGGACGTGGGGAGAGGCGGTGGCGGGACCTGAAGGAGGCTGGTGATCACAGGGCCTGCAGGTTTAGAGTCCGCTCAGGTCTCCCAGGGAGGAGGCGAACTGCAGTTCAGGAGAAACGGTGACACGCACACCGACTAGAAAGGTAAAACCAGAGGGAGGGGGGCTCTTCACGCATCTGCCGGGAGCTAAGTGGAGGAGGAGCCGTCGGGGTGGAGGGTGAGGGGGCAGCAGGAGCGGCCAAGATGAGCCGGAAGTTACAGATGAGAGGGGAGGAAGCAGCTGCGAGCTCAGTGGAGAGAACTGGGCTCCCGGCCCCTCACCAGCTGTGTGAGCTGGTGTGATGGCGCCTCGGCGTCGGCCTGTGTCTTCACCTACAACAGGCGCGTTAGTGACGTCTACCTCGCAGGGCCAGTTGTGGAGAAGGAACAGGAGAATCGAAATGAAAATGCTCTAATGAAGGTTGAGAAGTTAGAAAACAAAACCGGGAGGATTACTTAAACAGGGTACGTAGGAAAAAACACAGTAGGTATTATTCAGCTCCGTTAAAAACCACTCCGCAAACAGGGAGCTTGTTTTTGAAGAGGAAGAAGTGGCAGCCATGCGTGTCCTCGGTTAGAAGTTAGATGCAGGGCTGCGGGGGCCGAGGAAGGCCGTGGCGCAGCGAGGAGCTGGCTTCACGCCCAGCCGTGCGGCCCCGAAGGCCTCCGCTCCCCAGGCCCGCTCTCCTCACTGTAAAGTAAGAAAAATCTCTCCTCCAGAGAGACTGTGTGGGCAACGGCCAGTGAGAAGCGCCTTGAATTTATTGAAAGTATTTTCTTCAGGATGTGAACAAGGACTTTTGGTCAGCACTTCCCCAGGGATGGAAGAAATGAAAAAAAATGAATTTGTCGGGTGAGGCCCAAAGCCAGTGGAGTCTGATCTTTCCCCATAAATCCCTCCGGATCCAAGAGCCATCTCATCCATCAAGTCCCAGCCACGTTCTTCTGTCTCACAAAGCATCCTCCCGCTCCTCACTGGGCGCTGAGGGACTTCACACTTGGACCAATCCCTCCATGAAGATGCAGCATGAGATTTGGACTAAATGCAGCCAGTGTTCATCTGCTCCCAAAATCCAGGGGAAACCTGGACATTCTGCATTCCCACGTGAAATATTTGGAGCCGCCTACCCCCCCCCCCCATCCCGCCCGTCCCTTCACTCCTCTGCTTATGGTCCCTGTTTCTCAGGGATCATCCCCGGAGGCATTCTGCTGCACGAGGCTCAGAGTCACACTCGCTTCCCCTTCCAGAAGGAAATTCTGCGCTCTGTTCCTGCCTTTCTCTCTGCCTTCTCCGACGTCAGGCGGCCAGATCAGTTACCCTCCGTCAGGCAGCCCACGTCGGTGCTTGTGAGAAACATGGTCGTAGCCAATCCCAGTGTCAAAGTCTTCTCAAGGACACGGTGCCCATCGTGGGAAGCTGAACCTGGGCAGGGCCTACGGCTGACACCGCCCCGGTGTCCTCTGAAGTCAAGCGGAGCTGAGCCCTGTCAGTCTCAGCTGCCTCCATGGTGTGAGTAATACTGGTCCACAAGCATTTGGAGAGGAGGGACTTCGGGGTTTCAGTTCCATTGCCCTCAGGAAAATGATACCTTCCAGCTGTCTCTGGTGTGTGCTTGCTGGGCGTGGGGGCGGGGGGGGGGGGCGTGAAAGGGGGTGTGGGGGCGTGGTAGCATGAGGCAGAGGGCAGATGGACCAATAGCATCATGAACGTTTTGTGTGACCTTTAAAAGCCATTTAAATTGCTGAGTCTCTCCCAAGTCTCTTGTCCTCGGCTTCTCGAAGGACTGAGACCAACCCGGGCCTTAGAGACCTAAGGGTTCTGGCCCTGGAGTGCCGAGCCCCGGGGAACATCCTCATCCTCGCTAAGGGACTTCCTGTCGCTGGAGAACCCAGAAAAGCACGCTTTGCTCTGATGCTCTGGTCAAGGGGCCAGGACCTTGGAAAACCTGGCTTCAGAAATCCACCCCGTGACACTCGTTGGCTTTCCTCAGCTGTCACCGTGCTTCCGCCCACGGAGACCGCCCTGCACTGGGAGCCAGTTCCACCGTCAGGGCGGAGGGCTGTGCTGCCTCCAGCCCTTGTTCAGAGCCGTTTGGCGCCCAGGGAAGAAGTCCAGCTGGCATGGCTGCTGCTGCGTGAACGCTGGGCTGGGGTGAGGTTGAGTCTGAGATGCTGGCTCCTCAGCTCTGGCAAAGTCTGATGGTGTGTAGAGGTCGGATGGAGTTCGGAGGCCAGAGGGGAGGGGAGCGGTGTGGCCGCTGGGGCACCCTCCCGATGCTATGACATCACTGAACCGGGGCTACCAGCCCCTCAGGGTTCAGGTCACCTGTCAATGGCAGCACAGCTCACTCCAGCCAAGCACAGACTCTGACCAAATGCACAATCCTCACAAGGAGGGAGTGGGAGAATCACTATGCCTTCGTCACTGCGGGGAAGGAGCTCAAGTTGCCCCAACACCCAGCCAAAGCAATTTCCTTCTGAAGGGTTTGACATCACACAGAGCTTTGTGAGTTGGGCATCACCTTAAAGCAGTGTCCTGAGGGCGGGACTTGGGTAGGGCACAAATTAATCCAAGGGCCCAAGTTTAAAGTCACTGTACAATCTGCCATCCTTATCCACCTTCCCCTCCTGTTTCCTATACGTCACCTCGAGCCACGGCCCTTCTATTCCTCTACTGGCACCACCGAGTTCTCCTTGTTCTCTGATGGGATGGCAAGGTAGTCGGACCTGTAGGAGGACAAATGGGGGAAGGGAATCAGTATTTTTGTACCCAGAGGTGAGAAAGCAAGAAAAGGGAAGGCGCAAGGATGCCTGCACAACAGCTCTGCATGTCCTCTGGCTGTTTCCCAAAGGTACCGAGAATGGCCCCTCCAGGGGACTAGAACAACAGCAGTGTTTGTTTGTTTGTCTGCTCTCCCAGCAATCTTCTCACTCATCCCCACTGTTCTCAGGACTTAGTATTGTTAGATTAAAATGTTGGCTGAACTGATGGGTGTGAAATTATATCTTAGAGTTGCTCTAATTTTCACTTCCTTGATCACTGGCAAAGTGGAGCGTCCTATATAAAAGCCTAATATGCAAATCAACTAAATGGCAGAATGACTGTTGGGGGGGGGGGGCGGGGAGTGGCAAGGGCCGGCAAGCGGGTGGTGCCAGGCCAGCCAAGGCAGGCGCCAACAGGCAGAGGGAGAGGCCGGTGATCGGGAGGCAGCCGGGACCAGCAGCAGCAGAGGGGCAATCGGGGGGTGGAGCCAGCTGTTCACCAGCCAGCACTGTCCCCTCCCCGGGTCAGCCCGCTGGCGTGGGGAGCGGGCCTAAACCATCAGTTGGACATCCCCCAAGGGCTCCCAGACTGCAAGAGGGCACAGGCTGGGCTGAGGGACACCCCCCACCCAGTGCACGAATTTTCATGCACCAGGCCTCTAGTCTTTTCATAAGTTTACAGGCACTTTTGGTTTCTACTTCTGTAATTTGTTATTTGCTTTGCTCATTTTTCTTATGAGATACTTGTCTTTTTCTCATTGATTTCATATCTTGAAATTAGATTCTTCCAGTCTGTTTGTCTCCAAACTTTGCTTTTGGATTCTTATAATGAAAAATTAATGTTGACATACAGGGGTGGGCAAAAGTAGGCTTACAATTGTGAGTACACAAAACAGAGTTCATTCTTGTATTATTATTTATTTATTAAATTATTGTATTTTTTATTATTTTTTAAATAAATCTTTATTCAGATTATTACAATTGTTTCTCTTTTTTCCCCCATAGCTCCCCTCCACCCGGTTCCCACCCCACCCTCTGCCCTTACCCCCACCACCACCACTGTCCTCATCCATAGGTATACGATTTTTGTCCAGTCTCTTCCCGCACCCCCCACACCCCTTTCCCTCTGAGAATTGCCAGTCCACTCCCTTTCTATGCCCCTGATTCTATTATATTCACCAGTTTATTCTGTTCATCAGATTTTTTTATTCACTTGATTTTAGATTCACTTGTTGATAGATATGTATTTGTTGTTCATAATTTTTATCTTTACCTTTTCCTTCTTCCTCCTCTTCTTAAAGAATACCTTTCAGCATTTCATATAATACTGGTTTGGTGGTGATGAACTCCTTTAGCTTTTTCTTATCTGTGAAGCTCTTTATCGGACCTTCAATTCTGAATGATAGCTTTGCTGGGTAGAGTAATCTTGGTTGTAGGCTCTTGCTATTCATCACTTTGAATATTTCTTGCCACTCCCTTCTGGCCTGCATAGTTTCTGTTGAGAAATCCGCTGACAATCATATGGGTGCTCCCTTGTAGGTAACTAACTGTTTTTCTCTTGCTGCTTTTAATATTCTCTCTTTGTCTTTTGCTCTTGGCATTTTAATTATGATGTGTCGTGGTGTGGTCCTCTTTGGATTCCTTTTGTTTGGGGTTCTCTGCATTTCCTGGACTTGTAAGTCTATTTCTTTCACCAGGTGGGGGAAGTTTTCAGTCATTATTTCTTCAAATAGGTTTTCAGAATCTTGCTCTCTCTCTCTTCTGGAACCCCCATAATTCAGATGTTGGTACGCTTGAAGTTGTCCCCCCATTGAGGATCAAGTCCACAACCTGGGCATGTGCCCTTGACTGGAATCGAACCCGGGACCCTTCAGTCCGCAGATAGACGCTCTATCCACTGAGCCAAACCAGCCAGGCATATAGGTATTTTTTTAAATGCCCTTAATAGAATTTTCACGTTTTGCATTTTACCTTGTCTTTAAATCCACTCACAGTTTATTTTTGGTTAATGTGAGAGATGGAGAATCTCTTTTGTTTTTTTCTATATGGACAAGGACTTGTCCCCATCCACCGACCGGACAGCCCGTTGCTCCTTCAGTGGCTGCACTGCCTCTGCCACGTGCCGGTTTGTATGCAGAGTAATGCACGGGGCTCTCGCTTTGTTCTGCTCGTCCACGTGGGTGCCTAGGGCAGTGTCAGACCCTTCGCTCTGACAGTGTTCTAAGCAAGCCTCACATCTGGCAGCAGAAGTCCTACCAGCCACCTCCCCCAACCTACTGTTCTTCCTTTGAAATCAGCAAACTATGGCCCAGCGGCTAAGAAAGGTGGTTACTTGTTTAAAGGGCTCCAAGCAAAGAAACAAAACAAAAAAACACTGTTCGGAGAGACCCCGTGTCCCCGGCAAAGCCTAAAATATTTGCTATCTGGCCATCCTTCGGTTTAGCTAGTTTGGGTCCTTCCGTGTGACTTTTAAGATCAGCTTATAGTTCCTTGAACAATCCAATAAATATTTTGATTGGAATGTAATTAAATTTGCACATTACTTTTGGAGAGAACTGTCATGTTTGTAACAGTAAGGTTTTATTCTCCAGTTAAGTGTTTCTGAAGTCTTTCAGTAGTTTTGTAATTTTGTCCTTAAAGGTCTTGTACATTTTTATCAAATTTATTTCTGGGTACCAGAGAGTACTTGTTGCTATTATAATTGAAAATATTTCAATGCTTTTCTAAATTTTAGTGGCTGGAATATAGTGATTTCTGTATTTTTATATTTTTATTTATGGCAACAAACCTGTGGAATGTTCCTATTAGTTCTAATAGTTTGCTCACTCTAGATTCCCTTAGATTTTCTATGCAGGTAATCATGGTGGGTATGAAAAAGTACAATTTAGTTTGTTTCTTTCCAAGTCTTACTCTTTTTTTTTTTTTTTTGTATTTGCTTCATCCACTATCTAGGATCTCCAATATAATATTGAAGAGAAGCAGGGAGAGGTCATATCCTTGACATGCTTTTAATATTACTAGTATAGACAATTCTCCTAAAGTTGGGACCCCAGGTGACATTTGCTGTAGGTTATCTTAGTAGCTGCCATTGGTCAGTTTAGAGATGCTTGCTGTGTGGGTGTAGATTTACATGGATTTATCCTGCTCAGGATATATTGTGCTTCCTAAATATGAAGCGTCCTGCATTCCTTAGCCACTGTATCTGAATTCTCCATTTAAGCCTTTTCTCAAGTCTTTCAGTAGTTTTGTCAACCAATTGGTTTCATTGTTTCTTCTCCCCTTTTTCTGTTTTAATGGATCTTCTCACTTTTTTCTTCATGTTTTTTTGTGATATTTCATCGTATTATACCTTCATTCTGTGTAACCTCGTTATACTCATCTTCTGGTTACCAGCATGAGGTGCCAATCATGGGGTCTTAAGTTGTATTGACTGTTTTCCTTCCCCACCCCCTTTTTCTTTTGTACTTTTGGCTTCACCATGAGGTCCAGGGCTTTCCTGAGAAGACTCACAAACAAAACTCACCACGCTCCTGGCTCCCAGGCTGCATAGCGTCTGGCTTCCACCTTTCCCTCCATCCTCCCAACACAAACTCTTACTGAGCATCGCTGTGCGGTCACTGGGGGAGCAATGAGACACCACCTCCCAATCTCCGGGGAACTTGGTGTAAACAAAGAATTTTTTTAAAGGAGGCCTCTGAGGTGATTCAAACAAAATGAGTGCTTCTTTTTTCAAAGGTTGGGGATTCCAGGTAGCTTGATAGGTGAGAGCAGGTGAAGCAGGAAAGAGATTAGAAGAGGCTCCAGGGCTGGGTTTGATTTAGAGAGGAAGGACAGGGAAAGGCCAGGTCTGAGGGTTTCATATGCTAATGAGCCACCAACATAAATTAATGTTACCCAGGAAAAGCTGTGGCTTTAAATCCCCTGGAGGGGCCGGTGGACCCAGAAGAACCTGACCAGGAGATGGACCCTGCCATCCACAGTGACCTTGGCAATGTCACTTACCCTTACCTACTTCAACTTCTCTCCTCTCCTCTCCTCTCCTTTTCTTTTCTTGCCAGCATTTGATGGTGTCACTATTTATTTTTTATTTATTTGTTTGTTTGTTTTAATCCTCACCTGAGGATTTTTTCCCATTGATTTTTAGAAAGAATAGGAGGGAGGGAAGAGGGGGAGAGAAAGAGAGACACATTGATTGGTTGCCTCCCACATGAGCCCCTACCTTGGCTGGGAATGGAACCTGCAACCAAGGTACATGCCCTTGATGGGAATCAAACCTGCAACCCTTCAGTCTGCAGGCTGATGCTGTAATGCTGAGCCAAATCAGCCAGGGCTTTTATATATTGACTAAAGGCCCAGTGCACAAAATTCATGCACTGGTAGTGTCCCTAGTAGCTACCAGCTACCAGCTGCCAGCCGGGGCCTCCCTCCCTTCCCCTGGCCGGCCCTGCCCCCTGGTCAAACTCCCGGTAGAGGGGACAATTTTCATACTATGCTTTTATTATATAGGCTTTTTATTCCCATTCCCCCCACCCTTCCCTTTGGCAATCTATATATCTATGTATCTCTATATCTATAGATCTTTTCTGTTTTGTTTCTTCATTGTTTGATTTATTTCACTTAATATAATACTCTCTAGGTCCACCCATGTTGTCACAAATGGCAAGATTTAATCCTGTTTTACTGCTGAACAGTATTTCATTGTACATATGTACACCACATCTTCTTTATCCATTCATCTACTGATGGGTATCCAGGTTGCTTCCATAGCTTGGCTATTACTAGTAATGCTGCAATGAACATAGGAGGCATATATCTTGTAGAATCAGTGTTTTGTGTTTTGATAAATACCCAGATGTGGAATTGCTGGGTTGTAAGGCACCTCTGAGTTTTAATTTTTTAAAAAACAACTTATTTTATTTTGATGAAAAAAAGAAGTAGTGGGCAATGGAAAAAATTATTTCCCCAATAAATTACCACATACCATCACAGGAACGGGCCTTTTTCCTACACATGAAAGGAAAGGTCTTAGTTACAGAACCCACACATTACCGGGTTCCAACGTCACTTAGAGAAGCAGCACACGAAGCCAAGTGCTCACCCATGTTGGCACGGAGTGTATGACAGGAGCGTGACGCACAGGGCCACAGCTGGGCTCTCGTCACTCAAAAATAAATCCTCCCGAAGCACTGCTCTCCGTCTAATTTTTACCTTTTTTGAAGACTCTCTATTGTGGCCGCAATACTCTACGATCCCAGCAGTACACAAGGGTCCTCACCAGCACTTGTGATTGGTTGAATTATTGACAGCTACTCTGACAGGTGTGCGGTGATGTGTCACTGTGATTTTAATGGGCATCTCTCCGATGATTAGTGGCATTGAGCATCTTTTCATATGAATGTCCTCTTTGGAGAAGTGTCTATCCATGTCCTCTGTTCATTTTTTAATTGAATTGTTTCTTTTTTTGGTGTTAAGTTGTCTGAGTTCTTTATGTCTGTATTTTAGACATTAATTCCTTATTGGCTGTATCACTGGTGAACATCTTCCCCCGTTCAGCTCTGCTTGGGTCTTTACTATACTTTCTAACTCCTGGCTGAAGTTCCCCCTTAGTTCTTCTAGCCCCGTGGTCGGCAAACCGCGGCTCACGAGCCACATGCGGCTCTTTGGCCCCTTGAGTGTGGCTCTTCCACAAAATACCACGGCCTGGGAGAGTCTATTTTGAAGAAGTGGCGTTAGAAGAAGTTTAAGTTTAAAAAATTTGGCTCTCAAAAGAAATTTCAATCGCTGTACTGTTGATATTTGGCTCTGTTGACTAATGAGTTTGCTGACCACTGTTCTAGTCCACTGTCAAGTTTCTTTGAATTCTTTATCAGAGGACTTATCTCTGCTTCCTTAGGGTTTCTTTCTGGGAATGTTTCTTGTTCCTTCATTTGAGAGATGTAGTATTCTTCTGTCTTTTCATTTTGTTTGACTTTCTATGTTTGTTTATACGAACTAGACAAAATCGCTCTCTCTCCCGGTCTTGAAAAGCAAGCTTATAGAGAAATCGGCCTCTGGTCAGCCTGTGTGTGCCAGGTGGTTTTGCCAGGCAGGTAGGAACCAATCAGGTGCGTGAAGCATCCGGGCACTGGTCTTGCTGAGCCAGAGTGGCTCTTGGTGCGGAGGCCAGGTGCGTGTAAGGCCTTGTTGGTCCTACTTGCTTTCTCTGTTCAGGGCCTAAACGGGCTCCAGTGATATGTCCCAGGATGCACTGCAGCGACCTTGCAGGCGGGCCCTCGCCCACACAGGTAGAGGTGGAGGGGTGTAAGCACAGGCACCTCTGACCTGAACCCCCAGTCCCAGCAGCTCCCGCGCTCCCAGGCGGCTCTGCGCAGCCCCTCCCGTGTTGGTTGCACAGACGGTGGTTCTGTGTAGAAGCCACCTCTCTCTCGGCTCGATGTGCCGGGGTTCGGGGAGCCAGCTGGGGCCAGGCAGGGCTTCAGCTGCCCAGACACCGCTTGCTGAGCGGGGGCGGCTCCCTGTGGAGGCAGGTGCTGTGGGGAAGCCCCGCAGTTCCTGCTGCTCCTCCGCCCAGAGGCAGCTGACCTCGCAGGCGGACCACAGCACCCAGGCGCTCCCACCCAGGGAAGCGGAGCGCAGTGTAAACTGGCGCTCACACGGCTCCCCGGACTCCCGGTCCCCCAGCCTCCCTCCTGGGCCTCTTGCTCGTGGCTGCCGTTCAGAAGCCGCCCATTCGGCCCTCGCTTGTCTGAGTGTGAGTATCTTGGTTTGCTCGTGGGAGGGCGAGTGCTGTGTCGTCCTATGCTGCCTCCTCCACACGCCGCCTTGCTCCTCGGACCGTGTTTTTCGTTTCCAACTTTTAAAATTCCTCTTCAGATCTGCCTGCTCCTTTTTCCTTAGCAACTTACTCTATTCTTACGCTTTGGGCTCCTTCCTTCATTGCTCCAGCTCTTTTAAACAGACCATTTCCATAGTCTCTTAGGTCCTCGCTGTGTCTGAAGATCCTCGGTTGGCATCGCCTTCTCCGGGGAAAGCTGATAGGCCGCCGCCAGGGCGCTCCCTGCGGGAAGGGCTTCACTGCTCACCGGCGGGGCTGCTTTCGGTGGTTGCTCCTTATGGAATTTCTCAGCGGAGCGGCTCCTGGATCACGTGGGCAGTGTAAGTTTAACTCCCACACATTGTGAGGGCAGGCTTGTGGCTACTAATTCTCAGGAATCTTTGATGTCTTCCTCCTTGGAGTCAGGCCAGGGCGGATGTGCTTGGTGGGCTCTCCCGGGCTGTGGCCTGATGATTTCGGGCCTGCCGTGTGTGCAGCGCGGCTCCCTGCGGCTCCCAGCTCTCCCGGGCCTCATGGTGGGCCTCCTGCCCGCGCAGGGAACCTCCTGCCCAGGTCTCGGCACCGCCCGTGCGAGCGCTGCATGCGAGCCCCCACGTCGCCAGGCATGTCGGCCTCCCAGCGCGGCCGTTCTGTCTGTCCCACATCGGGTCAGGTGTCATTTTTCCCCTCTAAGGTCATAGCTATCATGCAAACGATGCTTTCTTTTCGTAAACATTTCCCGGTGGCGGTGGCCGGCGTTTCCAGGCGACTGCCTCGGCATTGCCAGCCCCGATAACAGGCCAGCACCGTCTCTTCACCCCTAGCCCAGCATTTCCCACCGTGCTCACTCCTCGGTGCTGGCCTGTTATCGGGGAGGAGCTGAGGGGAGGAGCATGCCGCTTGGAGCGAGCGCTGTGGCCAGGCGCCCGGTGAGCACCACAGTGACAGCAAACAGCCTGGCCATTAGGAATGCAGAGGCTCAGGCTCCGAACCCGGCTCTCCTCTGCTGTCTGTGTGGTCCCGCGAGCCGCTTACCTTCTGTGCGCCCGTCCCAGCATCTGTGAAATGGGCATAATAATGCTAATTCCTGGGACTGAGGGGGCGGCTGGTGAGCTGCCCGTTGGCGGTGAAGAGTACAGGCCGGAGGTAGCAGGCCTGAACCCAGGCCCTGCTTTCCCTGGGGCAAACTCTCCAGCCTCAGTGTCCTCATCTGTAAAATGAACACACTGATGCTGACACCTCAGAGGCTGCTGTGAGAAAAGCAGGCGACTCTGTCGCTTGCTCAGCATTTCGCTGGGAGAGCAAGCGCTCTGCGGGCGCTGCCCAGCACTGTGGCGTCTCGGGGCTTACGCGTTCTCTTGGGCGGCCTCCTCAGCCTTGGAGACCTTCCGGTAGCAGTAGATCATCTCAATGAGCAGCCACAGCGTGAGGAAGACCAGGAGGATGTACATCATGATCTCTGAGACGACAGAGGTGAAGTCCTCTCCAGCTGCAAGAGGAGAGTAAGGCTCAGAGCGCGCATGTCAGCAAACCCAGCCCTGCCACCGGGGCCGGGGGTATGAGAAGCCTGGTTTGAGTGTGGCTTACAAGCACTGGGTCTCAAGGAACTCAACAAGATGGCAAAGGTGTGTCCTGTCTGTCCGCTTCCTGACTGGCTTTCATCAGCTCTCTGGAGGGAGGGGGGAGGGAGGAGGGGGGAGGGAGAAGGAGGAGAGAGGGGAGGAGTCCTGGGATCGAGCGGCATACAGTAGTGAGGGCCTGGCTTTGCTACTTGCTGCTGTGTGAACAGTCATCTCCCGTATTTGAGACTCAGTCTCTTAATCTGCAAAGTGATGGTAATGACTGCATGATCACTTTACCTAATGCATTTAAGAACATCTGTGACATTTCAATGTCTGCCGATGTAAGTGATCTGTCTGAGCTCAGCCTCGTGCCTCGGAGGTTGGAGGGGGTGGTGCCTCTAGGGAGAGAGATCAGGAGGCACGGGAGGCCAGCAGCCAGCCCGCCCCGGACAGGGGACAGGGCGTGTTCTCTGCGGGCCTGTCCCACTCGTCAGAAATGAGTATTGGAGGGTTCCGTGTATTAACCACACGTCCTCAACGCTCTGCTTCTCAGGCACAGACTGAGCCTGACGTTCCCCGTTTAGACCCTTCCCGCGCCCCATGCCGCCCTCAGGGTGGAGCCGCTTCTGTTCACAGCGCTTGCAAGGCCACCCACAGCCCAGCCTTCTCCTCCCACAGCTCCCTTCTCAGACGCCGTGGTCCTTTGGGGTCTGTGGACATTTCTTCTTCTCTTCCCGCTTCCTGGATGGTGTCTCACATCCCACTGCTGCCTCCGGCCCAGGTTCCTCTGCGGTCCGGTCCCGGCCATCCTTCCGGACTCCCCGGGCGCCCCTCCTTCGTGAAGCCCTCGGCTTCTCCGCAGCCATTCACCTCCCCCTCGGGGCTGTGTCCCTCCGTCCCTGTAACTCTTCTCCCTTGTATGCGGTGCATTTGCCTCTCTGCTCTCTGACTGCTGACTGCACACAGGTCCTAGTTATCCCTGAACCCGCAGCTGGTATCTAACCCTAGAACATTCAAAATACTCCCTAAGTATTTGTTGAATGAATGAATGAATGTAAATATTGGTCTTCTCTGTTTCGAGACCAGTAACAATGAGAATTAAAGCCTAATTCAGGGCCAGAGTCCTGACACACATTCCTTCCTGGTGGGAAGGAAGGTCGCAGCCGTTTCCTCGCCAGCTCCCACCAGCTCCTGAGGCTCTGTCCCTCCAGGCCCTGCTCATCACACGCCCGGCAGAGCCCACCGGGACCTGAGCTCCGAGGCGCGGGCCGGGCTCCCGGCACCCGGGTCCTGCCTGGGTGCAGCCGAGGCCAGGAGCTGCGGGAGGCTCCTCAGAGGCTTGCTGTGCCCTTTGGGGTGTGCGCGGCCTAAAGCACGCGTCTCCTTTAAATGCTGCCCAGGAGCAGCAGCACAGCTGTCCTGTGTTCCGTCCGTGAAGGCCTCGGATCTGTCCCAGCGCCCAGAGGTGGCGCCCAGAGGAAGTCCAGAGTGAACAGAGAAAGGAAGCGTCTCTGGGGCCCAGGAACGGAGAAGTGGGGGTGCCCGTGGCAGAGTGAGGGGCTCCGGGCAATCCGAGAGAGCATGCGTGTCCGGGGGGGAGGGAGGCTGCCGGCCACGGGGTCACCGAGGAAAAGAAAGAAGCAGTGGCAGGAAGTGGGGGGGCGGGGGGAGAAAGATGCCCTGGAAACGGAGCCGCCTGCCAGGCCCAGGCTGGGCGGCTGCCCTGCTTCCGGTGCTAATTGGCTTCCAGCGCCGAGCGCTGTTCTCCCAGCTGCCCCTCCATCCGCGGAGGCGAGGAGTCGCTCAGCTCCCACAGGCCAGGCTGCACCCCCTGCAGCAGGGGTGCAGGGAGAAAGCCCGGGCGGCCTAGCATCCCGAGAGGCACCCTGGCTGACAGCAAGCTGTTTTCCTCCGGTTCCTGCTCAGGCCTCACTCTGGCGCCTGGCGGCACTGGCTCGGCGCTGCCATGGTTTCCATTGGCTGCCAGGGTCTCCGGAGGCCAAAGCCGGGAGAGCGGAGGCGGAGACAGAGAGGCCCAGTTCCCGGTCGCCAGGCAACATGCCCAGGGGCGGACAGTGAGGGCGCGGGGGGGCCCCCCCCAGGGAGGACAGGTGTGTACAGCAGAGGATAACGGACCTTCTGAACACAACACCTCCGAGAGCTCCCATCCAACCTGCATTTCACACAGGGCGCGGGCTGGGGGGGCGCGGGCTGGGGGGACGTGGGCTGGGAGGGGGGCGCGGCCTGGGGGGCATGGGCTGGGGGGGCACAGGCTGGGGGGGGGCGCGGGCTGGGGGGGCGCGGGCTCCTGGCGTCTAGATCCAGGTGGCCGAGGCCCCTCTGCACTGTCGGATCTGACTGCCTTTCGTTTCCGTCACATTGTCTAAACCAGCGGTCACGCCAGTCGGTGGTCCGGGGACCACTGATTGTCCGTGCGGTCCGAAAGCTCGGCGACTGCTGTCTAAACAACGGCATCTGTCCTTCGCATTCCAGTTTGCTTCCTACGTTTTATCCCAAAACGTGACAGAAAATCAGTGTGTGGCCTGGAAGCCGGAGCCCGGCTTTGCTAGGGAGAGGCCTGTCTTTCATTTGACCCCTCTCCCGTTCATGCCCACCCTCTGGCCTGGTCTCCAAACTGCACGCTGGGCAGCAGTAATGCTGAGGATGTGCTGGGAGAGGCGCTGAGAGAGGCTGAGCGAACCGGGTCGCCCGGAGCCTGGGGAGAAAACACGACGGGAGCATACACACCGCTCTCCTGAGGGCGGGGCGGGGCAGGGCAGGGCAGGGCGGGGCGGGGCGGGGCGGGGCGGGGCGGGGCCCAGGCGCTGGCAGCAGGATGCAAACTGCGCAGGAGAAACTCATCCGGACGCTGGACGGATTGCAACAGACATCGAGTCAGATTGGCGAAAGGACCCCCCCACCCCCCACGAGGGGCCAGCTGTGGGAAATCTGAAGGTTTTACATGAAAACTCGAGAGCTATCGACGTTTCCCCTTCTCCCAGCGGAGAGCGGGCTCTGCAATGAGAGCTGCCGGAGGGGAGGGTGCCTTGTGGTTATTGTGCCGGAAGACGGAAGACAGCGGCGGCGGTCAGCTGTCAGGGCCGCGGGTCTCAGAGCCTCTCCCCGCAGCAGCCCTCCCGGCGTGTGCGCCATCGGAGAGCGCAGCGCCCCCCCTGGCAGAAGGCTGGGCTGCGGGTCCTGCAGGGGTGCTGGGCTCATGGGGCTGAGCGCTCCTGGTTTGCAGGGTAACTTTCTCGAGCCACTGAGGCAGGGTCCAGCACAGGGGAGGGGGGGTGCTGCTCAGTGGGCAGCGTGCGCCTCTCGGAGGCCGTCTCCTTTCCCTTGGGATGAGAGTCAGGGACTAGGAAGACGACTTTCCACGCTCGCCTCCACTTTCCACTCCCACCTCCACTTTCCACTCCCACCTCCACTTTCCACGCTCACCTCCACTTTCCACTCCCACCTCCACTTTCCACGCTCACCTCCACTTTCCACTCCCACCTCCACTTTCCACTCTCACCTCCACTTTCCACTCCCGCCTCCACTTTCCACGCTCACCTCCACTTTCCACTCCCGCCTCCACTTTCCACTCCCGCCTCCACTTTCCACTCTCGCCTCCACTTTCCACGCTCACCTCCACTTTCCACGCCCGCCTCCACTTTCCACGCTCACCTCCACTTTCCACGCCCACCTCCACTTTCCACGCTCACCTCCACTTTCCACTCCCACCTCCACTTTCCACTCCCACCTCCACTTTCCACTCCCACCTCCACTTTCCACTCCCACCTCCACTTTCCACTCCCACCTCCACTTTCCACTCTCACCTCCACTTTCCACTCCCACCTCCACTTTCCACGCTCACCTCCACTTTCCACGCCCACCTCCACTTTCCACTCCCACCTCCACTTTCCACTCCCACCTCCACTTTCCACTCCCGCCTCCACTTTCCACGCCCACCTCCACTTTCCACGCCCACCTCCACTTTCCACTCCCACCTCCACTTTCCACTCCCACCTCCACTTTCCACTCTCACCTCCACTTTCCACTCCCACCTCCACTTTCCACGCTCACCTCCACTTTCCACGCTCACCTCCACTTTCCACGCTCACCTCCACTTTCCACGCGCACCTCCACTTTCCACTCTCACCTCCACTTTCCACGCTCACCTCCACTTTCCACGCTCACCTCCACTTTCCACGCTCACCTCCACTTTCCACTCCCACCTCCACTTTCCACTCCCACCTCCACTTTCCACGCTCACCTCCACTTTCCACTCCCACCTCCACTTTCCACTCCCACCTCCACTTTCCACTCTCACCTCCACTTTCCACGCTCACCTCCACTTTCCACTCCCACCTCCACTTTCCACTCCCACCTCCACTTTCCACTCCCACCTCCACTTTCCACGCTCACCTCCACTTTCCACGCTCACCTCCACTTTCCACGCTCACCTCCACTTTCCACTCCCACCTCCACTTTCCACTCCCACCTCCACTTTCCACTCTCACCTCCACTTTCCACGCTCACCTCCACTTTCCACTCCCACCTCCACTTTCCACTCCCACCTCCACTTTCCACTCCCGCCTCCACTTTCCACTCTCACCTCCACTTTCCACGCTCACCTCCACTTTCCGCTCCCACCTCCACTTTCCACTCTCACCTCCACTTTCCACGCTCACCTCCACTTTCCACTCCCGCCTCCACTTTCCACGCCCACCTCCACTTTCCACGCCCACCTCCACTTTCCACGCTCACCTCCACTTTCCACGCTCACCTCCACTTTCCACGCTCACCTCCACTTTCCACTCTCACCTCCACTTTCCACTCTCACCTCCACTTTCCACTCTCACCTCCACTTTCCACGCTCACCTCCACGCCCCCTGCCGCGAGGAAAGGCGGAGGTGAGCTGGCTGGCCGTGCGCAGGGGGCGGGCCGCCAAAGGAAGACAGCCCGTGGTGACACGGTCAGCAGTCGCCGCTCCACAGTACACGTGTGCGCAAGCCCACTCTCCCCCCTCCCGCGGGAAGGGGCCCAGAGCCAGGAGCCGGCCTCACCCTCCTCGGTGACGCGGAGGGGGATCAGCCGCGTGGTCTTCACGAAGGGGCGGTGCGCCTCGAACTCAAACTCCCGGGACACGTTGCAGGTGTAGAGACCAGAGTCGTTGAGGGTGACGTTGAGCACCGTGATGGACACGTCCTGCAGGTCCTTGCTGCCGTCCCACTGCAGGCGCCCCTGGAAGGGGCTCTCCACCTCCTGGTGGCCGTTCCGATACTCATAGATCTGCCGGGAGAGGCAGAGGGTAGGCCCGAGAGGCCAGGGCAGGAGGGCTGGGGGAGAACGAGGGGCGGGCAGAGAGGAGAACGTAGCTGCAGGCACAGGAGGGAGGGGACAGTGCCACTCGGGGCTCTGGATGGGGGGGGAGTGTCAGAGGAAGGGGCGGGAGAGCGGCGGGAAGGTGGGCCAAGGCAGACAGCTACCAGGACGTCTGGACACAGCAGGCAAAGGGGTGATGCAGCCCCGGGGACCAGGAGGGCTGGGAGGAGCCAAGGCCGGGAGGGAGCAGAAAGAACAGGAAAGAGTGCGGCGTGTCCGGGGCAGCCAGCGAGAGCACGGGAGCCGCGGAGGGGAGGCGGGGGCCGTGGTCATGAGGCATCGCAAAGCCCGGGCCTCGGGCTCGACCCGGAGCTGCTGCCACGGCGATGCGGGCAGTCCGGCCGGCCGCGGAGGGGCGGGAGCAGAGAGCTGCCCGCTGCTGTGCACACGCCGGGCTTTCTGCTTTGGGCTGGATTATGGCTGCAATATGGTCTCCGAACCCTCCTCTCAGACACCCCCCCGGACACACCTTCTCTGTGCGGCTGTGCTATCCGGTCTGCGCCCCACGGGCCACTCCAGCCACTGACCTTCACTCAGTCACTGGAGGGCGAATAAAAGTCAGGCCGGGGCCTCGTGGCACTGTCCGCGTTCCAGGGCTCCCGAGCACACGCGGCCGGCGGCCGGGCAGAGGCGTCCGGAGCCCTGCGCCCTCACAAGGTGTCTATCCGCACGGCTCTGGGTTCGCAGCGGTTTTAAACGTTCCCTTTCCTCCTCCTGAGCCTCATTCTCTTCGGTTTGGTCAGGCCTGGCAGCCGAGTGGGCAGCTGGCACGGGACCAGGCCTGAGTGCCGGGGGCCTTGGCACCTGGCCAAGGCATCCAGGTTCTTGGACCCCGAGTGGCCGCCGGCATGGCCGGCCCCGAGCCCAGCGCTGGGAGGCCTGCTGGTCCCACGTCAGGCACCTGGCGGGACAAACCTCCGTTAGACTGGCCCGTGCGGCCTGGAGTTGGAAGTGAGGTCGGCCCTGGAGAGCCAGGCGGCGAGCAGGGGAGACGGCCGCGCCCCGCGCCGTCGCCATCTCCAGGCTGTGGGGAAGCGTGCCCAGGACACGGGGCCCTGCAGTAAAGGGGTTCGTAGCTGCTGTCGGGGGTCCTGGGCCCAACAGAAACTCTTTTGCTGCCTTAACTTTTTGAGCCGCGGTTGCCTCATTGCTGTGTGTATACGATTCTTTCTTTAGCAAACGCTTATGGAGTGCTTCCTACCTTCTAGAACGATCCTAAATGCATTAACAATGAAAGCTCGTGATTCCTGGTAACAACTCTATGATGTAGCGCTGGTTTATGCCCCATTTTAAGGAGGAGGAAACTGAGTCATGGAGAGGGCAAACGATGTGTCCCAGGACACACGAAGCTAAGGAGTTGCAGGCAGGCCTCAAACGCAGGCCGCCTGGCTCCAGGCGCAGTGAGTGTGACCGCTGGTCCTCCCCAAGGCGGTATTCAAAGGCTATGACAGCCGTTTCGGCGCCGGCGCCAGCCAATCGGAACGGCCACTGCCATGCGCAGGCGCAGCCGCCCAGGCTCCTGCTCCGCGGGGCACGATGCTTCAGGCTCGGTCCTGGGAGGTCTGGCACAGTGGGGAGCTACTGAAATACTTCACCCCTCATGTGGCTGCACCGGGCTACCCGGGGCTGCAGCCTCGGTCATCCCTGTAATTCCTAGTTCACTGGGATCGTGAGTTAAAGGGAGAGGCGATGTTACTAGGAGCTCCGAGACCATATTGCAGCCATAATTCAGCCCGAAGCAGAAAGCCGGTGTGTGCACAGCAGCTGGCAGCTCCCTGCTTCCCGGTGACATTTTAGCCTCCCAGGCCCCCTCCTTGGCCCGGCCAGACTGCCCGCATCGCTCAGTGGAGCAGCTCCGTGTGGAGCCTGAGGCCCGGGCTTTGCAATGCCTCATGACTAATACACCTGCCTCACCAACGTTATCCTATATAATAAAAGGCTAATATGTAAATCGACAGAACGGTGGAATGACCGGTCGCTACGACGTGTACTGACCACCAGGGGCAGACGTTCAACGCAGGAGCTTCCCCATGGTGGTCAGTGTGCTCCCAAGCACCGCTCAGCCAGCAGCTGGGCTCATGACTGGCGAGCGCAGCAGCGGTGGTGGTAGCCTCTCTGGCCTCTGTGGCAGCGCTAAGGATGTCCGACTGCCGGCTTAGGCCCACTTCTCCCAGGGAGCTGACCTAAGCTGTCAGTCGGACATCCCCCAAGGGCTTCTGGACTGCAAGAGGGCATAGGCCGGGCTGAGGGACCCCCCAGCCAAGTGCACAAATTTCGTGCACCAGGCCTCTAGTCTTACATAATGATGCTTGGTGCAGAGACCAAGAAAGGAAGTTTTGTTAGTGTGGAGGCATCGGAAAGCCTGGGCCTCAGACTCAACACTCTGAGCTGCTCCCCTCTGAGAGGACGTGGCCAGCCCGCAGGAGGGGGGCCCAGGATTCAGTTGTTCTACTAATTCAATCCACCTACTAGGAGGGTGTAGAAGGGTAAATGCAAACACCTACAAAGTGCCTGTCAGGTGACTAGCACTCAGTAGGCTTTCAACACCAGTTATCTCTCCTGCTGTGACCAGGAATGCCTGTGGCTAGCCCAGGGCCCTTCCTGCCCAGAGCCTGGGTAAACTGAGGCCAACTGGTCTCTGTGGAGGAGCCAGCAGCGCTTCGGAGAGAAGGAGCCAGTGTCTGTCAGACCATCCTCCCCCCCCCCCCCCCGCCCCGGTCCCCAGGGGTCAGGCGCACAGCACAGAGGCCCACGAGGGGAAGGCGGAGTCAGCAGCCAACATACAAGGAAATCTTTACCGCCCTCGGGCCTGTAGAACCATTCCACCACCGTGGTGGCCTCCACCTCCTCCCTCTTCATGCAGGAGATGCAGCGCAGCTTCATGGCGTTGCCCTGGACGGCCTCCGTCTCCGAGGGCACCTCCACGCACACTGGGGAGCAGATGCCTGAGAGGCAGGGCGGGCGGGGGGAGGGGCATGGGAGAGCCAGGAGGGAGGGAGAAGACACAGAGAAGGAAGGATCGTGAGCTAAGTTTGAAAATACCATGTACATGTATGTATACTGCACCTGTGCTCCGGAGCATGCATGCTCCAGCAGGTTCGGAGGGGCATCGAGGAGGCGTGGTGACCCAGAAGCGACTGAGCGGCTCCGGAAATATTTCACCCCTGATGTGGCAGTGGGATGAGGCGGCACACCCCTGAGCCCTGCCCTCAAAGACGTCTAATCCAGGGGAGGCAGGGCGGGCGCACCCCCAGCACCCCCTCATTCAGCCGGCATCGCCGAGGCCAGGCCCACGCGAGGCTGAGATGCAAAGGTGAAAGAACCCCAACCTGCCCTGAAGACGCATGCCCCGCAGGGAGCACACACTCGCACCCTGACCCAGGCCCGGTGAGCACAGACCAGGCCTGCTCTGCTCCCAGCGAGGGGACCGTGCTGGCGGCTGGGAGCGCGCCCAGGGTGGTGAGCTGTGAGGCAGACAGACAGACAGGACCCACCTGGTAAAGACCCCGGTGTCCTTCACACTGAGGGGTCAGAGGCTTCAAAGCCGTGAGAGGTGTGGTTAGATCTGTGTTTTAAGGAGAGTGCAGGTAGTTCCTATGCATGGTGGCGGCTGGAGCAGCAAGGGGGGGAGTGTGAGCGACGGCCCAGGAGGCCGAGCAGTGCTTTACGGGGAGAAGTAGAGAGACGGGGGGTCAGACTGTGGGATTCTTACAGTCCCCGCCCTCTGAACACTCGTGGCCCATGACAAAAGGCAAGGGGATCTGACTGCAAATTAGAACGAGTCCAAAGTGGGCGGTGGCCGCCAACGGCACACGCGGGCGGCGTTAACAGACGCGTAATGGTCAGAAAGCGGGAAACAGCCCTCTGCCTGCTCAGAACTAGTCCGGGCCGTGGTCATCGGTTCAGGGGTCAGATTCTACACAAAGAGCATGTTCCGTGAGCGCGTGCCCAGAGGGAGCGAGGTGGGCGGGAGAATTCTGTGAGGGACACGGAGGCAAACACGGAACCTATCCGTCCTCCAATATTTGAAGGCTGGTCTGTGAAAGGTAAAATAGATTCTGTCCAAAAGTTACAAGAAATTGAGTTTAGCTCAATGTTTTAAAAAATAATTTTCTGGCGCGGCAGCTGTTCACAAACGCAGAACAGTGTTTGGCAAGAGAGCGTGCACGTCACGCAGGGGAGGTTCTGAAGTGCAGTGACCACGAGGACTCGTGTGTCAGGAATCCTTCTGATGCTACTTTTTGAAAAATATATATTCATACTAGAGGAATCGTGCACCGGTGGGTCCCTCGGCCTGGCCTGCGGGCATCGGGCCGAAACCGCTCTCTGATCCCCCCCGAGGGGTCCTGGGTTGCAAGAGGGCGGTTCTCGGTGACTCGCCCCAGAATCTGGCTCCCTCCCCTCTTCTCCCAATAGTATGTCACTTTCTCTCTGTATCTGTCTCGCTTCATTCATCTCACTTTACCCTAAGTTGGCAGTAACTGACGACTTGTGGGCATTTGGCTGCAAAATGCAATTATTTAGCAAACAGGATTTACTTAGCCTGGAACCTAGTCGGCCTAGGGCAGGACCCTGCTCATTGGAGGCTCCCGCCCAGGCCCTTCCTCCCGGGCAGGAACCTCCTTCTCCCACCTGAGCTGCTCCTTCACCTCCTCCCCTCCCCGGAGGTTGCCCACTGGTGCTCCTGTCCGCCCAGGAGGAGCGAAGCCGCGGCCGGTTTCCCAGCCCAGTGTGGTAGCGGGAAAACTCGCCGCCTCCACTGGAAATCGACATTAAGTGGATGGGCGGGCGCCAGATGTCGGGGCCACAGCCAGTAGGTCCTGCACGTCCCATCATTTAGCTAATCGAGTCGAAAGTTTCTGTAAGGACCAGACCCACAACCTCTGCAATGGGCTAGAGGCCTGGTGGGGAGCCAGACCCAAAGTGGGGAGCCAATGGGCTAGAGGCCCGGCCCAGTGCATGGATTCGTGCACCTGTGGGGGATCGGGCCGAAAAAGGCTCTCCAACATCCCCCAGGGGTCCCAGATTGCGAGAGGGCGGTTCTCGGGTGACGCACCCCGGAATCGGGCTCCCTCCTCTCTAGTGCTGGGTGCGTCACCTGAGAACCTCAGCTGCCAAGTCACCACAGCTCAGCAGCTCCTGTGTTGAGCATCTGCCCCCTATTGGTCAATGCACGTCATAGCCACCAATCAGCCGGTCGGTCGCTTAGGCTTTCCTCTTTATAGATTGATTTCAAAGAGAAAGGGAGAGGGAGAGAGAGATAGAAACATCAATGATGAGAGAGAATCATTGATCGGCTGCCTCCTGCACACCCAGTACTGGGGATCCAGCCCCCAACCTGGGCATGTGCCCTGGACCGGAATCAAACCCGGGACCTTTCTGTCGGCTGGCTAACGCTCTATCCACTGAGCCAAACCGGCCAGGGCTGATGCTGCCTTTTAATGAATTAATAATAAAAACAGAACCCCGAAAAATATAAAACACTACCCATTGATAACTAGTCCTCTGAAGGGCCGGTCTGTTCCTGTGCTGGCAGACAGTCCTTTCCAAAAGCGGAGGAGAGCTTTATTTAGAGCTTGAAGTCAGGCTGGCCAATTAATTTTGAGTAAAAAATGAAATTTTATATTTGACTGACTTGGAAGGCAACACCTTTCATTTTAAACGCAGTCTCAATCCTAGTGGCGCTGAGTGACGTGTAAGACAATAAGGGGCAGTAAATGTAACTGGTTTAAAACCCAAGCAAGCTGGCTGGGCCCGTCGGGGCCTGCAGGGGCGACCTGCTTCTGCGCGGGTCACTCCAGCGGGCGCTCATTTGGGAGACCCGGTCTGCGATGGGTTTGCAGTCTTGATTACAGGCCTGGTTAAAAGCAGAAAGGAAGGAAGAGGTGTGGTCTCCACACGAGTCGGAGTGGAGGAGAGTGGAGAGTGTGCACTCATATTTAACGAGACGTGGGAAAGGTGAGTTAGTGCAGTTCGGATGCTCCAAAAGCAGAGCAGAAAATGCACCGAGGACTGTGCAGTCACCATGACAGAGGCAGGATGAAGATGGTATTTGGCAACTGCTGGTGTTTGATTTACTATTTAACCTCTCTGAGACCCATTTATGCATCAATGAAAGTGCTGAAAATAACATTTATCTAATATATTTTCCATGAAAATCCTCTGGAATAATTGACACAAGTGTGCTTTGTACAAACGTCACTTGCTAATGTCCTTTTGTGCTTCATTTAAGTGTTCGCTTTTCTGCCTGCTGTGTGCCCGGCACTGAGAGTCCAACGGGGAACCTCCCAGAAGCCATCTCTGCCCTCATGGCGCCTGCGTTGGGGCGGGGAGAGAGAGAGAGAGAGAATAAGCAGCTTTAATGCCACAAGTGCTATGGGCCGAATAAGAGAGGAGAGAGGAGACAGTGCGTGTGCTCACTGGGGACAGCCCCCCGAGGAGGGGGCGCTGAAGGAGAGAGATGAGGGCGCCAGTTGTGTGAAAGCGCCAAACAGAGGGAAGAGCAACTGAAGAGCAGGGGGTGGGAGTGCGTTTGTCGAAAGCAAAGAGCACAATACAGTCCAGGGAGAAAGTGAGGACGGGAGACAGGGGAGGGGAGGGAAGCCAGGGCCAGGTCGTGGCTGGTCTCGTAGGCCGTGATTGGAACGTTGGCCTGTGCTTAGAGTGACATGGGTTCTGCATGGAGGAATGGCACGAGCTGACTTACATGAAACTGCACGACATGACCGCTATGTTGAGAATAAACTAAAGAGGTGAGGAAGCACAAGGGTGGGAGCAAAGGTAACAGGCAAGCACTGACAGAGTGATCAGGCTGAGCTGTCCATCGGTCTTGCTGGGTGGGTGGCATGGAGCTGTGGGGTGAGAAGGGGATGACTATCCTGGAATAGGTGAGAGGTGATGTGCTCCAACGAAAAAGTGGATCAGGTGGCCTTAGACAGGAGCACCGTGAACTCGTTTATAGTCGGAGGAGGAAGCGCAGAATATATGCCGTCGGGCTGGTGAATGTGGGGTGGCAGCCTCTTTTTCCTACGTTGCCCCTGAGATGACAATAACCCAGGTATCTTCAGAGAGCAGGCCCGTGGATCCCCTTCTCCAGCCAAAGTCCAGCTGAAGGCAGGGAGTCACGCCCGAGGGCCCGGACAGTGCCCTGCAAGTGGCCTCCACGTCCTCTCCCCTCTGCTTGCCCTACGCACGGTGACCGGCTGTCCTCCCCTCAGGGGAAGTCTGGTTCCCCCGCCCGCGGGTCGCCCGAGCACCGCTGCTTCTGAAACCCTCTCAGTATCACGAACAGGCTGCGCGTGGAACAGCGGAGGAACGGCAGGTGCACAGCCATGTCGCTGACTGTAGGCAGTAACTCCTGGGATACTCTGCATAAATCATTTCACCTGTGGCCTCCTTCTCAATTTTCATGGTAATAACGTATGAGAAGGAAGAACCTGACATATTAATGATGATCACATTTAATTAAGGAATAGCATCAATGTACTATGAGGTGGGTAGTAATGCATATTGAGCAAACTCCTCTAATACCCCCAAATCTGTCTCTTCTTTGGGCATCGCTATATTGCTCCTCCGGAGCTTGTTCTAGACTGCTTTCCTTTGCGATCTATAATAATAAAAGAGTAATACGCTAATTAGACCGGACAACCTTCCGGATGAAGCCGGGCTGCGAGGGAAGCCCGGGTCCCGGGTGCCAGAGGGAAGCCTGTGCCGGCAGCCGGGGGAAGGAAGGCCTACTCTTGCACAATTTAGTGCATCGGGCCTCTAGTAAGATAATAAATGCTTTGGTTGGAGTGGAAGTACTTCCCCAAAAGCTTAATAAGTGGAGTTATTGCAGATATGCGTACCCTGTAATGACTTGGTCTATCAGATTGGCCAGTCACTTAGCAGAGCCTGGAAAGGAGAGCATGCAAGAAGGGCTACTGGGGAAGAGAGGACATCTGGACAGTAGACCTGCAGAGGAAGTGTACAGAGGGCACCAGAAGCTGAGGATGAGTGAAGCTCTGCAAAAGGCAATGGTGCCCTGGCCAGGTAGCTCAGTTAGTTAGAGCATCGTCCCAATCTGCCAAGATTGTGGGTTCGATCCCCAGTCAGGGCACTTACAAGAATCAACCAATCCTACCTAATAATAGACAAATATGCAAATTGACCATACCTCTGACACAACCACAAGCCACGCCCACCATCCAATCAGAGCGAGCATGCAAATTAACCCAAACCAAGATGGTTACAGCCACAGAGAACAAGGTTTCCTAGGTAACAGAGGAAGCCAAGCTTTCCACCTGCCCTTGCCAGGCCTAAGCCTCCACTCAAGCTACAAAGTTTCAATTATAGAAGGTAAACAAATTCAAACAAATGGCGGCAGAATGGAACTTGAGAGAGCAGGCCAGGGTTGCCACCGGCAACAGGGGAAGCAAAGCTTTCCGCACACCCTGGCCGGGCCCACCCACTTAAGGTAACAAAGTTTCAATTATAACCCCAACAGAAATGGCTGCCGGCCTTGGAGGGAGCCCCAGGCTTGGCTCCGCTCCAGGCTACAAAGTTTCAATTGTAGAAGGAAAATAAATTCCAGATACCAGGGCCTCCACTTGGGTTGCCAGGGGGTGTGGCCGGCCTGCAAACCACCACAGGCCCCTCGCTCAGGCTGCCCCACACCCCAAGGGAACCCCCACCTGATCCGGGACACCCTTCAGGGCAAACCAGCTGGCCCCCACCCCTGTACCAGGCCTCTATCCTATCTAATAAAAGAGTAATATACAGATTGATCATCACTGCAACACACAATATAGCTGCCCCCATGTGGTCAAAGATTCTGCCCCCATGTGGACACAAGATGGCCACCACAAGATGGCCAGCAGGAGAGGGCAGTTGGGAGGCACCCGGCCTGCAAGGGAGGGCAGTTGGAGGTGATCAACCCTGCAGGAGAGGGCAGTTAGGGGTGACCAGGCCAGCAGAGGAGGGAAGTTGGGGGCAAACAGGCTGGCAGCAGAGTGGCTAGGGGGTGATCAGGCTGGCAGGCAGAAGTGGTTAGGGGCAATCAGGAAGGCAGGCAGGCAAGCAGTTGGGAGCCAGCAGTCCTGGATTGTGAGAGGGATGTCCGACTGCCCGTTTAGGCCCGATCCCACCAGGATCGGGCCTAAACGGGCAGTCGGACATCCCTTGAGGGGTTCCATATTGGAGAGGGTATAGGCTGGGCTGAGGGACAACCCCCCTCCATGCATGAATTTCGTGCACCGGGCCTCTAGTGAATGCATAAATAAGTGGAACAACAAGTCGATGTTGCTCTCTCTCTCTCTCTCTCTCTTCCTCTCTCTCTCTAAAAGTCAATAATTTTTTTAAAAAGGCAATGCCATGGCATGGGGAGGGAAGAAAGGAAGGTGGCTCGGAGAACAGACGCAGGCTGGATGTCCCCCCAGCATCCTGCATAGCAGCCATGTGTTCACAGAAGCGCTAGGACAAGCACTGGAAGCCTCAAATCTGGAGGCCAGATTCTCTAGCAAGTCTTCACCCTCCTGAGCTCCTTTCCTCATCTCCAAATTAGAAGTGACACCACCCCTTAGGGTTGATATGGGGCCAAAAGAAGGAATGGACTAAACCGTAATGGTATCCCAGCTGGCGTGGCTCAGCAGTTGAGCATCGACCTATGAACCAGGAGGTCATGGTTCGATTCCAGGTCAGGGCACATGCCCGGTTGCAGGCTCCATCTCCAGTGTGGGGCTCGCAGGAAGCAGCCAATCAATGATTCTCTCTCATCATTGATCTCTCTCTCTCTCTCTCCCTCTCTCTCTCTCTCTCTCTCTCTCTTTCTCTCTCCCTTCATCTCTGGAATCAATAAAAAGTTATTTTTTTAAAAAGTAATGGTGCTTTGTAAACTATAAAGCCCCAGACAAGTGTAGGGTTGTTGTTGTTGTTGTTGTTGTAATTATATGCATTATTTAAAATATAAGGGAACGTTTTCCAAAATATGCAGAATGTAAAAGAATGGAAAGATTCTTTGTGTTCATATCTTTTAAAATATATTTTTATTGATTTCAGAGAGAAAGGGAGAGGGCGCAAGAGATAGAAACATCAATGATGAGAAAGAATCATTGATTGGCTGCCTCCTGCACGCCCCCCACTGGAGATCGAGCCCACAATCCGGGCATGTGCCCTGCACCGGAATTGAACCCAGGACCCTTCAGTCCACAAGCCGACCCTCTATCCACTGAGCCAAACTGGCTAGAACTCCAAGTGCCTAGTTTCACTAAGGCAGATGGGCACAATCCCTTCTAATTATACTGGTTATTAACTTTTAGCATGAAGAAGGTAACTAAGATCATGCACAAACAATACATCATCTAAAAAACATCTATCTTCCCTCAGGATCTAATTAGAGAACCAAGGCAGAGGTACCCAGAACTATACAACTACCTCACACGGACACACATGTGCACCCACGCCGTCCTCACCAAGCCATTCAGATAGCCATCCGAAGAGGCTCAGACACACACTGGTGCTCACCTTCACCCACCGAGGCTCACACTGACGCGCAGTAAAGCATGCTCTCAACGACATATGCAGGTATCATCATGTAGCCTCCTTAGCTCCCTCTGCACACACGCAGGCCCCCACCCCGAATCCTCTCTGACATCGCTGCTCAGCCTCACCGCTGCAGGGCAGGGCTCCCTGATTGGAAGGAGAAAGTCCCCTCGTCCCGTATGAACCTTTGAAGGCAAAACCCCCGCTCCCCACACACCACAGCACCTTAGCTCCCCTGTTCATGGAAAAAAAAAAAAAAGATGCAATTCTCAGGTGCCAATCTACCTAACACCTCTCGCAAATGACGGAGCTGTTTTCCTCCCGTTCCCGGTAAGATTTATCAGACGGGTCAACAACGAAAGTATGTTCTGTCTCCAAATGCATGCGTCCAGCTGTTTTTAATGTGTAGAAATTCACTCGAAGACCCAATAAGGTTTCCAAGTCACTCCTCACTGAGACACATTACCTGCACTGAAATGGCTGTGTTCCCTTTGAGCAATAATAGCAAATGGGAGGCGGGTGGAGGAACACCGAGGCTGGTTCAGGAATAAAGCAACAGGGGGTGGGGGGCGTTCTTCCAGTCCCACAGCCCAGCTCCCACGCACCCCTCCTGTGCCCAGTTGGCAGACACCCCGAGGGGAGCCACGGGGCTCCTCCTGCTGTTGGCGTTACTGCTGTCGCCGCACTCCGCTCGCGGGGCGCGGGTACTCACCCCAGAAGGCGAGCGTGAAGGCAGCCAGGGGGAGCGCGCCTCCGCAGGCGGGCATCTTCTCCGGTGGTCGCTCCGGGCCGAACCGCGATTCCCTCAACAACGGCGCCCTCGCAGACACTTTCGAGGAAACCCTTTGGGACGAACTGCCCCAAGAGGGCGACGTTCCGGCTGAGCGAGGGCCAGGCGTCCGTGACGGAGGCCCCGCGGGACCGAGGGGGCCGCGGTTTCCGCTGGAACTGCCCGCGCAGCCGCCTGCTCTCCGGGCTGAGGGTCCCGCCCCGCGCGCCCGCCGAGCGCGTGGCTGGGAGCGCGCCCAGCACCACGGACAGCGCCGCCCGCGCGCCCGGACTTGGGATTCCGGCCCCGGGTTCGCACCCGGAGGAAGCGCAGCTCCGGGTTCGCAGCTGGTCTAGGCGGCCGGGCTGTCCGAGGGGGCCGTGCCCAGCCACCTCTCACCTCCCTTCGGAGCAGCTGCGCTCGGAACGGGATCCACCAAGACCGGGGTCTCCAGCTTCATCCGCCCGGACCCGCTCCTCCCGCTGGGCGTGCCCCGCACCGCAGCCACCAGGCCGTCTGAGCTGCAAATTCCGTCCCTCTTCCGTGCCCCCCACACCCGCCCTTGCTCTCCGGGGAGGCCTGCGAGGACGGGGGGAGGTGGCAGCTGCTGTTCGCCGGCGACCTCAGAGATGGGGTGGGGGTGAGGGGAGGTGGCCCCTTCCGAAGCTCGCCCTGGATCTTGCCGGGCCCGGACCCCGGGCGGCGGGTGACCAGCTACCTTCTCCAGGGCCCCCTGGCCGTGTGCGCTGTCAGTCCTGACATGCGCAGGCGGCTCTCCACCCCACCGCCGCCGAGGACCCACCCCGCGGTGCACACACTCCCCACCCCCACGCAGGCGTGCCCCTCCCCGGCAGAGGCTGCGCCGAGGAGGGCGGAGCCAGAGCGGCGCAAACACGTCCAGCCCCCGGCGCCGCCGGCCGTCCCAGGTCTCCCGGTCACACCTCACACCTCCCCCAGCGCCGCCCCTCCTCCCCGTTCACACCCTACAGGCAACCCCACTCCTGCCCCACAGACGTCTGCCCGCGGGGCATGGAGGGGCGGGCCCGCTCTCTCTGGGGCAATGACGTCACCCGCCAGTACCCCTCACACCGCTCCCTGCTCCTCCCTCCGACCCCACCCACCGCCCTGGTCCTTCCCTCCTGCCCTTTGTGCAGCCGGATTCACAGGTCCCGGGGCCCTGGGCGCAGCCAGGTGATGCCGCTTAGGGGTGGGTGGAGATGAGCCACCTGCCCGGTCCCCCCCACCTGGTGAGGCGTCCAGTGTCGGTGAGAGAGGTTATGAGGCTGGGCAACTCCCCATGCCTCGTCACTTTTCATCCATCCATCCATTCATTCATCCATCCATCCATCCATCCATCCATTCATTCATCCATCCATCCATCCATTCATTCATCCATCCATCCATTCATTCATCCATCCATCCATCCATCCATCCATCCATTCATTCATTCATCCATCCATTCATTCATTCCGTTTAAAAAGTGGGTAGACTGTGGTTTGGCTTCTTCCAACTGTGAGCCCCGCCCTTGTCCTCGCAGCTGTCCTGGCGCCTCTCCTGCGGGAGGAAAGCCTGAGCCTCCGCTTCAGTTCTAAACCCGTTGACGCAGCGGGTTAGGAATGCCTGGAACTGAAGAGGAAGGTTAATTCAAGAACCTCTCCCTTCTCCTCCCCTCCCCTCCCCGTCCAAACGCGGAAGCTCACCGCTGATGTTCCAGAAAAAGAGCAACAGCTGCCAGTCAGCGAGCCGGGCAGGAGCTGTCCCAGCGGCAGCAGGTGCCCAAGAGAGAATCCGCGTCCGGGGGCCAGCAGGCCACGGCTGTGTTGTTTCCAAGATCAGCCCTTGAAGCGCAATGTGTTAGGCTTGGATGAGAAGTTCAAGTGGATTTAGTTCAGCCATTTCTTTCCAATTCAGGGACCCCCCCCCCCCAAACATTCCTAATGAAAAGCTGGACCTTGCTCAATGATGAGCGCTTTCTGCTTTTAAGTCAGTCCCTTTGTTGTTTAAGGAAATTCTTCTTTATCTTCAGTTCAGTTCTGTACACCCGCCTCTTCACAAACTCCATTAAGTGGTCCTCAGTCTGTTTTCCTTAAAAGAGCTATCTTCCCCACCCCCACCCCAGGCTTTTCTGTTTGGGGCTGAACTTTGTAAGTTTCTTCCCAGGTACTTCCTAGTGGTTTCCCACCTTACCCACCCCGATCATTTTCCCGAGAGATTTTCCGTTTGTCAGCATAATTCTCAACGTGACATCCAGGAAGGAGCTGACCGCTGTCCGTGGCGACCAGCATAAACCAGGGGCGTTCTGGCACATTTGCTTCAGAAGGTGTGTCTCTTCCAGTGTGTTTACCGCCACATCTCACTCATAAGGAGATTATGGTCAATTAACACCCCTGAGTATTTTTTAAATATTTTTATTAATTTCAGAGAGGAAGGGAGAGGGAGTGAGAGATAGAAACATCAATGATGAGAGGGAATCATTGATCGGCTGCCTCCTGCACGCCTCCCACTGGGGATCGAGCCTGCAACTCGGGCATGTGCCCTTGACCAGAATCGAACCTGGGACCCCTCAGTCCGCAGGCCGGCGCTCTATCCACATTATTAACTGTAAGAGGAGTTTCAGTAGAGGGAAGAGATGGGGCATTCCGTAACGGAAAAAGTTAAGAAGTGTTGGTGCAAAACCAGTGGAGGGGATTGGCTTGATTATACTTTCAAAACAGTTGCTAGTGGAATAAAAGGGGTAGGGAAGTGATGAGAGGAGACCTTAGGATGAGGAGGTGCTCAGGGAAGGTCATATAAGCAAAGACTTAAAAGTTAACTCGGAGGAAAAGACTTGAGATTCAGGCGAAGGGTGATAACGAACAGAGACATCAGTGCCAGAGAGGGTGATGGCCTGCCGTGTGCCTGGCACTGTGCTAACGTAACTATGTCGTTACAGAATGTAATAGTTACAAACTTGCAAAATCATCCCAGTTTTTAAAAGTGAAGCTTGGAGAAATTAAGAAGCTGCCCATCGCCACAAAGCTATCAACCCACAAAGCTATCAACCCAGGTCTTTCTCTTTTTTTTTTCAACCAAAGCACATGCTCTTTTCAGCGCTCCCTCGAAGTGTGTGGGTTCATCCCACTTCCCGGCGGGGACGCCCGGGTGCGGGGCCTCTGTCCCTCGGGGGGCAGGCGCCTGACCCAGCCACCGGGCCACACGGGCAGTGACGGGCTGAAAGGCCTCTGGGAACAGCAAGCTGTTTAAAAGCCACCTTTCCTGAGGAAGATAAGAGATCAATCAAAGGACTTGTATGCATGCATATAAGCATAACCAATGGACGCAAAACTCTGGGGGGTGAGGGCATGTATGGGAGTGGGGTGGGGGGGCAATGGTAAGATATGTACACATATAATAACTTAATAAAAAAAATTGAAAGAAAAAAAAAATAAAAATAAATAAATAAATAAAATAAAAGCCACCTTTCCACATCCACCCACGTGGTGATCTGGCCTCTGCCCGCTCCCTTCACTGGATCGTTCAGAGACTCAACTATGAAAACATTGAAAGTACCTGACAAATTTCACAGTTCCTTATACACTCTGATTGTTACAGCCCTGTCTGTCTTTCCAGATACCACCTAAAATCGCCCTGTATGCACGTATTAGGAAAAATATTAATATCAATAAAAGAGTTTCAGGGTGTACTTAGAATTGTAGAATGAGGGAAGGAAGGGACAATGACAGATAATTTAGTTCATTGACCAACTTCCATAATTCCAGGAAGATTTACTGAAGTCAACTCAGAAAGGAAGCTCTAGGACAGCACTTCAATAAAGTATGTAAAAAAATCTATTTTTTTATTGATTTCTGAGAGGAAGGGAAAGGGGCAGATAGAAACATCAATGATGAGAATCATTAATCAGCAGCCTCCTGCACGCCCCCTACTGGGGATCGAGCCCACAGTCTGGGCTTGTGTGCTGACCAGAATCGAACCTGGGACCCTTCAGTCTGCAGGCTGCCACTCTTTCCACTGAGCCAAACCAGCCAGGGCAAGAAAATCTCTTAATACTAAACATCTTTACAATAAAAAGAACCATGGAATTTTATAACCAACTGTCAGAATGACAATGTAGAGTAAATGTATCCCCCGAGAGTAGACTCTTCGGAGGGTTGGCTAAGTTGTAACTTTCCATGCACCTTGCTTTGTGATTAGTACGCATTTAACATGTGGAGCGGGCAGCACCCATCTTAACACATTGTGGACCAGTGGTTTTATTGCGAGCTTTACCCAGTGGCCAGGTAAGTTTCTACTGAACGAGTACAAAAAACGTTTTACATAAATGTTAAAGGCACGCTTTAAAATTAAATACCCATTGCATTTTGAAGTTATTTATTACATGTTCTTACAAGCTAATGTCTTTCTTTAAATATATTTTATTGATTTTTTTTTACAGAGAGGAAGGGAGAGGGATAGTTAGAAACATCGATGAAAGAGAAACATCGATCAGCTGCCTCCTGCACACCTCCTACTGGGGATGTGCCCACAGCCAAGGTACATGCCCTTGACCGGAATTGAACCTGGGACCCTTCAGTCCACAGGCCAACGCTCTATCCACTGAGCCAAACCGGTTAGGGCGCTAATCTCTTTTTAAAGTATGATACTTTGTAAAATACTGTGTAATATGAAGCGAGGATTCTCGTGATCCGTCTGCAATGTGTTTTAATAGTCTGTCAAAGGGAAAGAGCGAAGGGTAGTTCTCGCCTCCTCACCTCCCGGCTTTTCCCGGCGCCACACCCGCAGGGAGAAGCTGACCGCGGCAGCGGCTGCCCGCACAGCTCTGCTCGCCCTCAGCAGGTTGGGCTTCACATTCTCCTCCGGGTTGTCCTTCATGTCAGGTGCTGCCCCGGCACCCTCCTGGGGGACTGTGCTAGGTTGCACCGTGTCAGCTTCGTCAACCGAGAACCGTGTTTTCAGGGTGTCCTGCTCCCTGTGGTTCTCGCTGAGAGGCTACCCAGAGGAGAACTTGCGTGAGGTTCGGAAGGTCAAAGTGCAGCAGCAGCCGTTACCCTCAGAAGTGTGTGACAGTCAGACAGACAGGTGTCTTGCAGGTCCCAGGTTGTTCTTGCTCTTCTCAGCTCGGTGTCCAGCCTGCCGTCCAGACATCTGGCCCTGGTTCCCAGCCGCAGCCAGGCTGGCCACGCACCCGCCCAGGCACTGCCAACTCACGGCAACCGCTTCCTGCAGGCCTCTCCACAGGCCCTCCGCCTGTGTCCCACTTCAGCAGCTCAGCATGATGATTGCATCTCAGAGTCCCCTTCGGCCCTGACTTGTCCACCCTGAGGCATTTTAGGAAGACGGCTGCATTACTACCCACTACCCGCCACCATTCTCTAACTCCCTCTTCCAGACCTTCATTTGCTTAGCTCCTTATACTTGTGTGTCTAGCTCCTATACTAAAGTGTAAGGTCTAAAAGAGGTCTAATCCTATATCCTATATAATAAAAGCCTAATAAACTACCAGTAAGTGTTCGGTCATCCAGGTCAGCCATTTAATCAATCAAAGTGTAATATGCTAATGATATGCTAAGGCTGCTCAACTGCTCGCTATGACGTGCACTGACCACCAGGGGGCAGATGCTCCGACAGGTTGGTTAGCTTGCTGCTGGGGTCCGGCTGATCAGGACTGAGCAAGATGGGCCTGACATACCCTGGAGCCCTCCTGCAGTCCCTCCCTGGCTGCCCAACCTCTGGGGTCCCTCAGCCTGGCCTGCGCCTTCTCACAATCCGGGCTGAAGGACCACCCGCCCCCCCGCCCAAGTGCACAAATTTCGTGCACCAGGCCTCTAGTCTTATAATAATAAATACCTTATATCCATAACACTCACACTGGTTCTCCTTCTCTGACTGATGATTTATTGGGACCAAATGTAGACCCAAAGGAAGAGACCCTGAGGGATGAAAATGTGAGTTGCTTCTCAGATCTGGCTACATTTAAAGCCATCAATTATGTTGCCACTGGAAAATAGGCTACTAACAGTCAAGGACATATAATAGCAAAACAATGATTTCATTATCACCTGTAGTTACCTGGAGTGAGGGGTTATAGAGATGAGGTTCTTGATGATCAAGATGTCACTATAGAACATATACTAGGTGTGCCGGTTAATAATGGCAGATTTTGTAATCAAAGAAAACACAATAATTTCAAGAGAAACATCAAAAGTGCTTTATTCAAAGTGATGTCCATCGCTAGCTACACATTTCCCCCATCTTCCCGGTAACTTGTGGATACCGTCCCAATAGAACTTTTCTTGTTTTGAGGCAAACCATTCAGAGACCCCATTTTCCACTTCTTCGTACGTTTTGAAGTGCTGCTCAGAAAGTGCGTGTGCCATCGATCGGAACAAGTGGTAATCTGAAGGAGCAAGGTCTGGTGAATACAGCGGATGGGTTAATACTTCCCAGGCAAGATCTTTTAACGTGTCTTTAACTGGTTTTGAAGTGTGTGATGGTGCGTCATCATGAAGCAAAATTACTTTGCCGTGTCTTCTGGAACATTCTGGTCATTTCACGATCAAAGCATGGTTCAAATTGATTATTTGTTGTGGGTAGCAATCAGTATTAACAGTTTCATCTGGTTTTAGAAGCTCATAATACACCACACCTTCCTGATCCCACCAAACGCAGAGCATGGTCTTCTTTCCGAAGCGATTTGGCCTTATAGCCGATGTTGATGGTTGACCTGGATCAACCCATGATTTTGTGCATTTGGGATTCTCAAAATAAATCCACTTTCATCACCAGTCACAATTCAATGCAAAAATGACTTTCTTTCATGCTGTTGAAGCAACATTTTACTGATGACTTTTCGGTTTTCCATTTGTCTTTCGTTCAGTTGATGTCGCACCCATTTTTCTTCCTTTAAAATCTTTCCCTTTGCTTGTAAACGATTGGAAATTGTTTGCTGAGCAACGTTTAATCTTTCTGCAAGTTGTGTTTGAGTTTGACACGCATCTTCATCCAATAGTGCTTGTAATTGTTGGTCTTCAAACTTTTTCGGTTGACCTGAATGTTCTTTGTCTTTCACATCGAAATCATCACTTTTAAAGCGTTTGAACCAGCGTTCACAAGTATCTTGAGATGGAGCATGTTCACCATAAGCTTCCCAAAGTATACGATAAGTTTTTCTTCAAAATAAAGTAATGAATTAAAACTTCCCGCAAATGCTCTTTTTTTGGCATGAAATTCGACATTTTTAAAGCATAAAAATATCTATGATGTTAACACCTTCAGCAAATTTGACAATGCAGTTTTGAAGCTTGCTGTCAATACAACAAAAGAGCATACATATCAAATCGCATACATATCAACATATGCATAACCCCATCTATTGAAAAAAATCCGCATTATTAACCGGTACACCTAGTGAATGTCAGTAAAGGACTGCAATGGAGTTTGGTTTCCTCCAAGTTCACTGGAGAGCTTGGGAAAAGAAAATCAGATCAGGGCTTACATTTTCAGCTGCAGGACAGACAAAAACCAGAGAGCTCCTGCGCTTCCCTGAGCTAACCTTTGCCTCCTGTAGCCTAAAGGTGGAGGTCTCTGAAAGTCACGTGTAAAATTCAATTCTTCAAAGGCTAATTACAAAACAAGTTGAAGTCACAGCTTGGCAGAGCCCTCACGTAAAGTCAGGCCTCGGTAGGGAAGACCAGGGACCCTGCGGGTCAGGTGAGGGAGCAGGTGGGCAGGTCTGATGAGACGGAAGAAGGCTCAGAAGCAGCCTTCCCTCCCCCTGCGGATCCGGAGAACCGGACGGAGCTGCTCCTCCAGGGGAGACTGAGGGGAGACCCGACCCCCGGAGACTCGCTTTAACCCTCTCGGGCTGCTGATCTCTGTGTTTAGAAATTTAAACACGCCTTCTGGCAGGCACCAGGGGGTGACCCAATACCCAAAGTCACAGGATTCTGACAACTTTTATCGGAAGGAAACACAAAGCCCACACCTGATGAGTACATAGGAGACTGGCCGATCGGTGAGTTCATTGACCTGGTGCCTAACCAGAGAGGATGCATTTGATGTTTCAGCTTGAATGCCTGGGGGTGGCGCCCACAGCCAGTGAGATGGTTGACTTTGTAACCTGCCCGGAGGCCAGGCGGGCGGCAGGGGTGATCGCGGACCACGGAAACCTGATCAGTGGGGAGTTCTGCTGCAGCTGCTGCTTCAGATGAGCCTGCTTTCCTGCAGCAAATAAACGTGTCATCGGGGACCCGGTAGGCAGCTCTGATCCGGTAAATGTTTCTTGCTTTTTTCTTAACACCTGTCAGTAAACCCCTAATATATTAGCATTTTTATAAACCAATACCCTGCTTAGCACTTAACACAGCATTCCACACTTGTGACGTTTACGTGGAGAGGGAGGGGGACGATATCAGATAGTGAGAAGCCCCCTCCGAAGGATTTGCTGCTTCCGGAGAGTGAATCCCCCTCCAGTGCTCATTTTCAGCGCCCGCTGGGGCGCCTCTGAACACGGGTTTGGGAAGAATGCCAGCGCCGCGTGCCTGCTCCCACCCTAACCCGGCCGCCGTCCTCCCAGGAGGCTGAGCAAGGCCAGGGTGCAGCGGATAAGACATCCCCTTTAGGGAGCTGGGGCCGAGCTGCTGGGAGGCCCTGCCCAGGGGCCCGCGGGGGAGAGGAGGTGGGGGTCCTCTCCTCTCTGCAGGAGGGCCGGCCCACTTCAGTGCCTGTTTGCAGTCACGTTAGAAAGAGAGGAGCGAGCAGCGGCCCCAGAAGGGGTTGCTATGGCAACCTCACCCAGCGGGCAAAGAACAGTGCTCTAAGCTTCAACTAGAAGGTTAGAGATAAAAATAAATTCTGATTAATCCAGGACCCACATATGACTTACACTGAGGGATTACCTGAAAACATAAAATCAGTCAGGGTGGACTCCCACGTTTTCCTTCCCTTTCTTAAGAAAAGTCAACCCACGGACAAGGGACTGAGGCTTTTCCTGGACCTTGTGGCTCCTTGGAAAGCAGACATCGTCCCACGAGGCTGGAGTTGCTGGTGGCTCTCTCACGCCCTGTACACCATCCGGCAGAGGGTCTGTGGGCGGGCGTTGGCGTGGTCCGCAGGAGGACAGCGGACACAATTCGCATGTCAGAGTTGTCACAGCCGCGACCTGACATGTCCCATCATATCCACATGGGTCCGTGCCACCTCGCATTTCTTAACTCTCCTAACAGCCACGTTCCCTGACCACCTACCTCACAAAAGGGCATGAGGCCATAGATGTGGACATTTAGAAACTAAAACCAAAGGTGCCACGCAATGCAGGCTGTGATGAGGACTTTCGGGGCGCGCCTGGGCTGGGCGGAGGGGAGACGGGGAGCAGTGAGCGCCTGCCTCCGGCCGGCAGGGGCTGCAGACTCCGCTGGGGCTCACAGCGTGAACGTCATGTCTGCTGCCCCCACGTTTGTGGTTTTAAACACACACAGATGAGTAAGAAACAATGACAGGAAAAGGTGTGGGCTCTTCGGGGTTCACAGATGGCGTGTAGATTCAAACGTGATCGAAGGCTGTGTGAAATGTGGCCTCGGCCCATGGGGCTTTGTCTGCAGGAGAGGCGCGCTTTCCCACACGTGCCTGGCAGCTGGGGGGGGGGGGGGGGGGCCGGGGGGGAGCACGGGAGACCCCAGGATGACAGGCGGCTGAGCTCCCCCTGCCCAGAGTTCATAGCGGCGGACCATGGGCCATTAAAGCGAACGTCACCTCCTGTGCCCCCCATACCCGGGCCTCTCCCCCTTCCCACCTCCCGAGGAGCCACCCGCATGCAGGTCTGACAGTCCCGTGCGGAGCGAGGTGCTCGTAGGAAAGAATCCAGACGCTGCACGCGTGTGGGGAGTGAAATTCTGCAGGGGTCACGCTCGGCTCGTCCGCTGAGTGAGGGTCGGACGTGCAGGGCACAGCCTGCTCCCATCCTGGCCAACAAGCCCGCTCCACACTCGGCAGAACCCATCTGGAACCCGCCCGATTTCCCACTCCGGCTTGGGGCCTCGTCCCCTCCTCCGCACGTCCTCGCTGCCTCCCCGGCCTGGGCCTGAGGTCAGAGCCGGACACGGGCCTGCTGCCCCAGGGCCCCAGGAGAGACGTGGCAAAGCCTGGCAGGCCTGTCTGACAGCTGGAGCCACGCTCGCCGCCCGATGTCGGTGAGGTGCCCAGAGCGGGCAGCCCTGTGCACAGGACCGGCACCATGTCTCTGCTCCGTCTCTCTGTCCCCACCTCCCCTGGGGGCCCTCCTGCAGCCGCCCCCTTGGTCTGTACTGGTACCCAAATGACTGCCTGCCCTCCCCACCAATCAGACACCCAGCACACACCCTCCCCATGGCCACAAAGCACACACCCTCCCCGTGGCCACAAAGCACACACCTTCCCCATGGCCACAAAGCACACACCCTCCCCGTGGCCACAAAGCACACACCCTCCCCATGGCCACAAAGCACACACCCTCCCCATGGCCACAAAGCACACACCTTCCCCATGGCCACAAAGCACACACCCTCCCCATGGCCACAAAGCACACACCCTCCCCGTGGCCACAAAGCACACACCCTCCCCGTGGCCACAAAGCACACACCCTCCCCATGGCCACAAAGCACACACCCTCCCCGTGGCCACAAAGCTAACAGAACTCATAGGGGAGTCACACAGACCCAGGCCTAATCCCGGGCGGGCACTTTGAGCCCTGTGGTCTCTCGTGGGAGTGAATCCACCTCTCTGAGCCTCTGTGTCCTCGTCTGCAGGATGAACCAGCTACCCTCTCGCCCCCGACCCCCCAGTACCCGGGGTCCCCGGTGCCTTAAATGCGACCACTGTGCGAGGGCTGAGCGCAGGCCAGGGCGCGGCGGCTCCTGCCTTTACATTTAGGCAGGCGCCCCATCCTGCCCGTGGCTGATGTGTTCTAGTCCCACCCTCCACTCCACACCTGCCCCGATCCGCTGCTCCCTCTGCCCCGAGGCCTCCCTCCCACCTCCAGGTGGACGGGAAAGAGCAGGCCTTCCGGCCCCTCTCTCCCTAACCGATGGCACCCGCTTCTCTGACCCAGGCACTCCTGGTCCCATCGCCACAGAGGTGCTTTAACGAGTGCCTCACGCCCACTGCTCGGGTGAGAGGGAGGCAGGGAGAGTGGCCGAAGCCCTGGCAGCCAGTGAGGGCCGGGCTGGGCGTGGTACCTGGTCTGTCTGACCCGCAGCCCGCGTCCCCCTCGGCCCGGAGCTCTGGGCGATGGGACAGGAGCCGTTATTACAGGAGCCATTATTACAGGGATGATCTTACTGATATGGAAACTCCTGCAGCCTCCCTCCCCTGGGAGCTCCGACAGGACGGGAGGATGAGAAAGCAGAGCAGGTCACCTTTGGCTCAGGTACCCCCCCCCCCCCCCATCCTCCTCTCCCTTTTAGCTCTACAGCGGACCGTGCTGTCCTGCGGAGTGTCACCTCGGTTCGCCAGGGCTCGGAGAGACAAGTGCCTGGGTCCTCGGCAAGTCCTCACCGATGCTGCGGGCCCGGCGCGGGGGGCCTGTTCCCAGCAGCCAGTCCAGCCCGGAGCGTAGGCAGGCCCAGCCCGGACCATCCTTCCCACGGGGACTGCCACTAACTGCCCGGCCTGCTGAGGCCCTCCCAGGGCCTGTCCAGGGAAGGGACCATCACTGTGAGGGCCGTGTGGGTCCGCCGCAGCCCGATGGTGCCCAATGGGCCTGGCAGCTGGCAGGTGTCCCAGCAGGAGCTGGCCTGGGAAGCCCAACTGCCAGGGAGGGGAGGTTCCTTCCGTCCGTCCACCCAGCAAGCAGACGTGCAGGCCGCCTCTGCTCCGGCCGCGCCGGGCGGGAAGAAGGTGCAAGCCGCCTGCCCCTCCAGAGCTCACTGTGTGCGGGGCGGGGGGGGGGAGGGGGGGAGAGCTACTCAACCAGATGCTCGCTCGCATACTGACCGCCTCCCCCGGGCCTGGTGACAGTGAGGGAACCCGCTTCCCAGCTGGGAAAGCTGCAGTCCTGACGGGAAGCCCTTGTCCAAGGCCCAGAGTCAGCACGCGGAGGGCAGAGGCGCCCGGTCCATCCAGAGCCTCCGTCCGGCGGCAGGAGAGCCTGGGAGGACCTGCTGGCAAAGGGGCCAAACCTGAGCAAAGCCCCAGCCGGTCTGCGCCTGTCCAGCCCGCTGCGCGCTGCTCACCGCCATCGCCCCCACGGCCGCCGGGGCAGCCAACACTGCACCCACTTTGCCAATAAGGCCCTGCAGCGTTTCTTACAAACATGTTTATTTATTTCAGACAGGAAGGGAGAGGGAGAGGGAGCGGGAGCTAGAAACATCAGTGATGAGAGCCATGGCCGCAGCTGGGAATCGAACCATGACCTCCTGGTTCAGGTGGAAGCTCAGCCACGGAGCCACGGGCCGGGCCCCTTTAGGCACAAAGGCCCTCGCCTGCAGTGAGCCGGGCGGCCCATCCGGATGCGCTTCAGCTCCTCACCCGGAAGCGCGTCTGCAGGAAGCACAGGGCTGAGCGCCTGCGTGGGACCCCGGGCGGCAGCTCCACTGGGCCTGTTCCAGTTCCTCTCCGAGGCGGCGGCTTCCGTGGGCCTGGGTGTCGCCCGCTCCTCTGGGGGAGCCCCACGGCTGCGGTCCCAGCAGAAGCCCGGAGCGAGGCGGTGCGGAGGCCCCGCGGTGACGGGCCCCCCTCCGGAGGAATGATTCCGCTGGTCTGGAGCTCTGGCTGTTCCGCCGTAAGGAATTAAGGTAAAAAAAAAAACAGCAAAACAGTGTTGGCTGGTCTCGGAGCTGAAGATGGCGAGGTGGTTCCGAAGGAGATGACGGGAAGAGGTCGGAGGGTGCTCAGAGGCTGGGTCTGGAGGGTCCAAACACGGCTGAAGCAGGAGACAGCCCCCGGGACGCCGAGGGCACTGCCAGCCCGCCGGGTCCTTCTCCGTGCCAGGCGTGTTGGTTACGTAGTGAGCCTTTGTCAACGCAGCCCAAACCTGTTAAAAGAAAGGAAAATCCAAACAAAAATGAAAGCTAAACACCCGAACCCCATGACGCAGAGACATTAACACACAGAACAGCTGCTGCACATTTCTTTGTGCACACACACACGTACATTTTTGTAGGGTTTGGATCCAGTGTGTACCATTTTATAACTTGGTGTTTGTTTTCTACTTTGTATATTGTGAACCATTTTCCATAGGAATCAATCTGTATTCGCCATCATTTAATAGCTTTATGACATTTCGCATAATCCCTTATGGTTAGATATTTCAAATACTGAACTATTAGCTCCCTATTGTGGGCGTTAGCTTCCCAATGTTCACTGCAACGAGCAGCACTGAACTGGAAAAAAAAATCCTAATGGCTCCCCTGACCTGTTTCCTCCGAGACATTCTCAGCGTGGAATTGTGGGCCCTGGGTGCACATTCTAGGACTTTCGTCGGCATTGCCACGTTGCCCTCCTGAAAGTCGTACCTGTGTCCAGTCCCCCCAGCAGACAGCTGCGGGCTGGGCGCTCCCTTCAGCGGCCTGGTCCTGCGGCAGGACCCGGGGCCATCAGAATCAAGCCCTCCTCTCCCCCTCCCCGGCCCGAAGGCCCCTGGCAGGCCGTTTGCAGGCGGGGGCAGGACACGGATGCCGCCTGGTGCGGCCACGGCCGGACCCTAACCTCCCCACGCAGGCATCTGTTCCCGAGGCCTGGCGCCCACACCGGTGCGGGACAGCGAGCTTGTGAGTTATCGTCAACCTCATTTCCCGCTACAGCTCCTACAGAGTTAACAGATGTACGCACGTCTGAGGCAGTCATGCGGCAAGAGACTCTGGGGCCAATCCTTCCCGGTTTGACAGTGTGTGATCGAGGTGAAGCCATAAATTTTATAAACAAGAATAGAAGACCCTCAGCAACATATGTCTCGGATGTCTGCTCGACCCTTCCAAGGTGATCGTGAGTAAAGGCACCTGCTCGCCCAGGATTCGGGCCTCGGGAGCATCCGGTGTGGGGAGGGGGCCCCCAGCCACTCCCACCCCTGGGTCCGCGGGATGCCTTCCTGCCGTTTAACCGGTTCCCCAGGCTGCCTGCACCCGTGTCCCCTCAGCTGGTGCCCGCTTCCCCCCTTCCTCCGAGAGGCCGCTTTAGTCCATGATGCTCTCTTCTCCTCCCCTGCCCCACCTAATGGCCTGTCACGTCCTCATCACCACTGTCCCAACATGCCCCCACCTGAGGACTGGGGTCCTTGTCCTGGCTCTGCGCTGCCCACGGGAGACCTCGAGCAGTCCGCGTCACTGTGGAGAGCTGAGCGTGCTGGAGGCAGACAGATCCAAGTTCAAATCCTAGTTTGGCCTCTTACCTGCTGTGTGACACTGGCCAAGGTGCCGTCTCCCTGAACAACCGTTTCTGTATCTGAACAAAGATTCTAATACCCACCGGGGGGGGCGGGGGGCTGCTGTGGGATCATTGCTAAGTGCACCTGGAGGCTGCCCTCGTGTTGCCATGGTGATAGTGTAAGGAGCTCTGCGCGTAGAGTTCAATAAATGGCGGCTGTTTGTTATTTACATTATTATAAGCAGCAGCATCGTCACCGTCCCAGAGGGCACCGCGTGATTCTGAGCAAGTGGCTTCACCCCTCCGAACCTCAGTTTCTTCACCTGTGAAATGGGGAGAGTAGCCACACATACTGCATAGGGTCCTGAGAACTAAGACGACATAAAAACCCAGCATTGGGGTGCAGTTGAGCGTATAGCTAAGTGTTGAGTAAATGCTAGTCACGGGGTTTGGAGGCGTAGAGCCCGATTTAAAACCTCGGTCCCCTCCTAGCGGTGTGTGACCTGAGAAAGTCCTTTAGCTTCTCTGGGCCTCAGCCTCCTCATCTGTGAGTTAGGGACGATGATAACAGTACTGCCTCCATGGGTTCGTGAAAGGGGAAAATGAACTACTATGGCGTGTAAGCTGCTTAGCAACATGCCTGGACACAAGCAGTGGTCAAATTGTGGCCATTATTAATATTTACTTACCAGATCCTCCCCTCTCGGCCTCAGTTCCCTCACCTGTAAAATGAGGCACTGATCTCTGAAATCCCTTCCGGCTGTCATTGCTCTGTGACCACCCCCTCTCGCTTTCACTTGGGCCTGGTGTTTCTAGAGCCAGTCCCCTGTCTGACGGGACCAGAGCCCCGGGAGGCCACCTGTCGCCCTGCCCTCAGCAAGTCTAACCACACCAGCAACGCTGCTCAGCGGCCCCCGGGCTTCGCCGGGCCTGAGCTGTTAGAAAGCGCTTTGGAAAGGATAAAATGTGATTCAACATTAATAGCTACTTTTTTTCTTTAGCTGCTACCTGTGCCAGGCCTCTGGACTTATTCCCTGAACCCTGGAAGCCGGAATCATCCCGTTACCAAAGGCGAGGATTGGGGCCGAGTGGTTAGACAGTTCACTCAGGGTGACTCAGCAGAGAAGTGGCAGCCAGAACTTGAATTCCAATAGTATAATGATGACAGTAACGGCAGCTCACACATGCCGGGGGTGCTAAGTCCTTTTAGGTGTCACCTCATTAAACTCTCCAGTGGTCCTGTCAGATATTGCAGCAGCCCCCCTCCCCCCCACCGCCCCACCCCGTATCCGCAGTTTTGCTTTCCATGGTTTCAGTTACCCATGGCCCCAAAAAATTTTCCATTTCTAGTAAATGGAAAATTCCAGGTATAATTCATACATTTTAAATTGTGCATCATTCTGAGTAGCATGATGAGATCCCGTGCCGTCTCAGGACACCCCCAAAGTTCCTGGGTGTCCCCAACCTGCCCATTCCCTGCCTCTGCCTGGGCTCAAGCACCGTCTCCCGTGAGGGGCTCCCAGAGAAGAAAAGCAACAGGCCGAGGCGGATGAAAGCTGCACCCCAGCTGGGCTGCAAAGGTGGATGTGGTCCCCTCGATGAAGATCAGACCCCCCTGGACCCCGTATTGCCAGGCAGATTCCCGGGCCGGTCTGAAGGGAGGGCTGGGCCACAAACCCCTCCCCCAGGCACTGACTTATGGAGCATTCATGCAGAACTTATTACACCAAGAATTTCATGCAATTAAACTTGAAATGCATCTGGATTCTTAAAGGTTCAGTAGTGAAAACTGGGACCAGCAACCACACGCCTGCATGGGCTGCTGGAGGAAGGTGCTGCGGAGGAGGCGAGGGTGACATTGCTGCTGAGGGGACTCAGAACGGGGACGTTTGTCATTGGGATGTGTTACAAGTTCGGGCTGGGAATTACTCGGTGAGAAATGCGCATTAACAATAGCCATGATATATCAGTGAAGGGGAAGTAGGTTGAGAAATGCGACAGCAGAATCTATTAGTGCCTGACACTGTTCTCGCGGCCCTGGCCCTGATTAAAATGACTGTCAAGCGGCGGCTCGGGCGGACAGGAGCATGGGGCTGGGAATCACAAGGCCACATCCTGGGCCCACGTTTTGGTGCTGACTCCTGGAGACAAGTGGGTTCGTATGAGCCTCAGTTTCCTCACCGGCAAAGCAAGAGCACACGACAGTGCTCCGTCGGGGTTGCTGTGGGGCGTGGAGATGAAGTCTGTGGAGCTCGGGGCCGGGCATGAAGCTGGCCGGCACCATCAGTATGGCGGGTTCGCCCCGATGGGATGCCCCCCCACCAGCTCATCTCTGGCGTCCCGGAGCTGGACCTGAGCTGGGTGAGGCCAGGCGCTTTCTTGGGTGCAGAATGTGTGGGAGCGCCCCCAACGCCAGTAATCGAGGTAATATTTTCCAACTATCTTTTTTTAAATTTATTTTGTGTGTGTTTTTCAGTCTTTTTAAAAATCACAATTAAGCAAAAACAAAAACCTCTCATCAACAAGGTACCAGCTTAAGTAACAGCCTGCATTCCTCTCGCACCCTGCTTGGCCGGGCGCTGGGCAGTCATGCGTGAGGGCCGACAGGGGTGTGCAGGCAGGTGCCGCGGGTCTTCAGAGGGAGGGTCATGTGTTTTATCTGTGGAGTTTGCCAACTTGTCCGCCTGGGTTCAAGACAAGGGGGCGACCTGGACAAGCGGGCATGGGTGCCGTCTGCCCTTGCCCCGGCTCCAGGATGACCGTCGGGCACTGCAGAGAGGAAAGCAGATTCCTGTTTTCCCAGGTGGTGGCACAGGGCACACCCTCAAGATGCCAAGTCTGCCCTGCGCCGGGGCTGTCTCTCAGGGAACGTTTGCTGGGGGCAGAGGGGGGGGGCAGCTGCAGAGGGGGCCTGGGAACCTGGGTTACCATCTGACCTGTGACAGTCCCTCCCAGCAAGGGCTGGGGACGGGGTTTGGTGACAGGCACATGCCTTGCTCCGAAGAGCTTCACCTTCGGAGGCTGTATTTGCTCGAAGAGCTTCTCTTGCCCTTTGTTTCCTGTTTCGCCGCGGCTGGGAGCTCGGTGAGGACTGTTTTACTCTGTGGCCTGCTCCTTCCGGGGAGACGGAGGAGCCGGCGGAGCGGAGCGCACGGAGCCGGTTGCTGCAGCTCTTGGAGCAAAGCCCTCCGTGGGAAGCTCGGCGCCGGCTCCGGAAAGGCTGCCGCTTCCACTGCTCCCACTGCCCACCTGCGCACCAGCCTGGGCTCGCCGGGCAGGGAGGAAGCGGGCGGCTCAGTCCCTCTCGGCCACTGGCACCTCAGCAGCTCTGCCCGGCCTTAAGAGGCCCCTGACGCTGCTGGGAACAAAGGACGCAGGAGGGACATGTGCCTGTTCCTCCAGCAAAATTCCCAGCGAGGTGGCAAGAAGGAAGGCAAAGACAGTTTCGATGCTGGCGGACCTGCAGGCCTGGAGCCTCCTGGTGCCTCAGGCTAAGCAGGCGCTCAGCCTGTGATCGGCAGACGGAGAGCACAGGCACATCAGCCGACAGCCAGCGGCCTGCCCTTGTCAAGTCATTTCCTGCAGTTGGCAGCGTGGAGTCTTCAGGGTCCCAGGCTGCCTCCTCGCCCTCCATCAACATCCCCTTCCTTCCCAAGGACACAGCTGGCACTGGGGCCTTGTCTCATGGCGGGAGGGAGCGGTGGTGACAGGTGAGATAAAGCACAGCCGCGGCCTGGATCTGAGCACACGCCAGCCAAGCGCAACATCGGGGCTCCGTCCCGTCTGTGTCGGCCTCCCTGGAAACGGAAGAGCTTCCTGTCTCGAGCTGAGAAGGTTCCCCCTCAGCCCTTGACACCATCTGCCTGGCAGGACATCCCTTCCTTTAAGGGGTGGCGTTTCTCTCGCCAATCTTCATCCCTGGATGGGGGAAGGGTCCCTTTGAGAGCCTTCTGCAGGCTGCACCCCGCCATGCATACGTGGGCCCAAGTTGAGTGTTTCCCAGGCCTCACCTGTCCATCCGCAGCTGTCCTCCCCCCAATTCAGGCGGCGCTGGGTGGCTCCCAGCGACTCCGTTCCACACCATCTGCCTCCCCTTCACACGTGACCCTAACCCCCTGGGCACAGGTGAGTCAGTGACGCTCCCCAGGGCCTCTGTGCCCCTCTGTCCTCGAACGCGGAGCTGGCAATGGCAGGGCTCTCTCGCGCGCTCTCTCCTCCTCCCTCTCTCTCTCACACACACTCAGTTCAAGCCTTTCCCACTTTTATTCTTTTTCTGTGCGTCCTCCTCATTACAGCAACCACTTCCCCTTCCTTTCTGCAGATGAACCCACTCCCGGGAAGACCAAGGAGAGCCTGGCGGGCAGAATTCCCCGGCAGCCGCTGCCCCTTGAGGGAAGTGGCGGGGCCTGGAGGCAGCTGAGTGTGGACAAAAGACCCGTGTCCAGCCCTGGGGTGAGTCCTTCGGCAAACTCCTCTTCTCCCTGGTGGGCCACCAGAGGGTCTACGAGGCTCCCCCTTTCCATTATTCCCAAGCGCCTCAGGTTCAGTCCGACGGGTCATTTTTCCTGTATATTTTCTCTTGATTCCCCTCCTTCATGGCTGTGTACCTGGCCAGCGTGAAGAGGTAGTCGCTGAGTCTGGAGGGGCAGAGAGAAGCAGACGGAATGATCTGAAAGGGGCAATCGATGCTAACTGGTCCTTTCCATATTAGCCTTCAAGAAGGAAACCAGTCACGTGCCCCGGAAAGCGGGGGACGAAGAGCAGCGGCCAACCTGGGCCTGACGGATGGCACTGGGAGCCGGCGTCGTGAGGGCACGCGCCGACTCTGCACCAGGGCTGGCGGTTCCTACAGCACAACCTCAGAGGCTGGTGGCCACTCTCACTGCTTTCCGCACCTTCCAGGGCCCAGGACTAGTGCCTCTCAAACTAACACGCACACGAGTGCTTGGGGATCCGGGCACCCTGCAGATTCTCAGGAGGGAGCTGGCCAGGCCTGGGGTTCTGCAGGTCTAACCCACGCCAGGTGACGCAGACACGGCTGGTCTGAGGACCTGCACGAAGAACCCACACTTCCAGGCCGTGTCCGGGGGGGTCTCCTCATTCCTGGCCCCTTTCCAGTGACAAGAGCGCCCCCAAGGAATCACTGCTGTGACCATGACTGCCACATTCCTCTCCCCTCAGAGGAGGAATGAGTTGGTCAGAACCCAGCAAAGCCTGGGCCATGTCCCCGTGGGAGGAGTGGGCCACAATAAGGGGGCACTCCAGATCCTGGCTGAGGCCACCTCCTGGACACTCAGAACGGCTCCCAGGGCCCCCAGCTCTTGGCTTGCCCACACTAGAACAGCATGAGCCAATGCTGGAGCAGAACCCCGTGGAGAAGGCCTGGGCCAGCTGTGGCCTGGCTGCAAGGCTGAGGGCGGGGCTACCGGGGACTCCCTGGCCCAGCCAGCGATCCGGGCCCTGTGCTGGGTCCTAAGCCAGGACGGTCCTGAGCTCGCTTTGCCTGGCCGTGGCCTCAGCTCACACTGCCCAGGGGCCTCAAGGGGAAGAATGGCTGGGAGGTCTCTCTCCTGCCTGGCCCCACCATGACCCTGTCAGGTCTTCCTGGTTACCAGCCTAGAGCAGGCCCTGCTCCAGCACTGGCCATCTGTGCTGATGGTTTTCTTTGCTGGTGGTTACAGCAGCTTCTCCCCACAAGACCTTCCCTCACCGGGACAGGGACGGTACCGCCTTGCTCTCTGCTGCACCCCGTGCCCGGCACAGTGCCTGGCGCACAGCACACCCTCATTGGACACGAAGTGAATGAGGGCGGCCCCTCCGTTGTGGTTACTTCCCATCGTGTCTCGCTTCTCAGAGGGAGATCTCCAAATTCCCTGGAAGTACCTGTTTAAGAACTTGCCCACGTTTGCATCCGTCTCACCCATCTGGACAAGAGGCGCCACGCTGGAAAGGGAGGAGTCACAGCATCACACGGGATCAGCATCACAGGGTCAGCACGCTGCAGGGCCCAGGGCTCCGTCCCCAGCCAGCAGTCACAGCCACGCAGCGTGACCTGGGGTCCTGGTCAGTCTACGTGGACATTCCAGACAGTGGGCTACTGTCTGCTGACCACCAGCGACGAGCAGCCAGGAGGTCTGCTGTGGTGGCTGGATGACACGAAGGTGACCCCCCCGCCTGCCTCCGGCCCCCTCTCCCCCCGCCCGGGGCCCTCACCGTCGCTCAGCCCGGCGGCACACGGCCCGGCAGAAGTGCAGTGCAGCGCTGCTCTTGCCTCCCGACTGGACGGAGAAAGCGGGCGTTGGGTGGAGGGGGTGGGCGGGTGTGCCCAGTGCCGGCAGGGAGCTCCTTGCACGGGGGGGTGCGACCCTGTCCCCAGGCGCAGTGTTCTGCATGCAGAGGGCCCCGCCGGGGCACACCCCCTGGGCACCCCTTTCAGAGTGGACAGGGCTGGGAGGGCAGGGGATGTGGAGGGCAGTTCTGTCAATGTAAATTATTAAAGAGGGGGCGTGGCCTGCAACCCCCGCAGGGGGAGGCTGCCCAGTACCTACAGGCAGAATGAAGGCTGTGAGAGCGGGGAGCTGGCTGGAGTACTTGTCGATCCACTGCTCCAGCTCCAGGATGCGGCCCGACTCAAATGTGGTTCGTCCTGAGGAGCCAAGGAGTAGGACGCGGCCATGAGCCCAGCGCCCCCAGCACCGAGGAAACCACCCCGGTTGGTTCCCTTCTGCCGGTGCCTTCCAAACCCTCCCGTGACCCTCTCAGTGTCCGGGGGCCAGGCTGACGGGGTCCCAGGTGACACCCAGGGGTCCCCCGCTCAGGTCCAACCCCTGCAGGGCCCCCTGAGTACACTCGGTGGCTCAGAGAGAAAATTACTTAAGTGAGCCTCCCGGGCGGAGGAGCGGGGTGTCGCCAGGGCGGAGCCGACGTCCTGCAGGGAGCACTGGATCTGGGGGAGCAGCAGAAGGTGCGAGTGAAGATCTATGTGGTTCCTGGTTTCCCCGCGCACAGGTGCCACCTCCCCTGACAGCAAGGCATACGGGGCTGGCCTGGTGGGGACGGTCAGGACTTTAATTAGTTGGCATTTAAAGGCTAACTAGGAAACTGAACTTTCAGCATGCGGGACACCAGCCCTGTGGAGAGGAGACCTGGCTCCCTTGGGGACAGCTGGGTTATGAAGACAATGAGCGTCGAGCGCCCAGTGACGGCCAAGCGGAATCCCCTCACCCCGCTCCTGGAGGTTTGTTTCGGAGGCTGTCAGGTGCACTGCGGGATGTATGCGGCATCCCGGGCCTCCACCACTAGACGCCAGGACCTCCACCTCCAGTTGTGACAACAAGCATGTCTCCAGACATTGTCAACTGTCCCCTGGGGGGCAGAGACCACTGACCACCCTTTACAATTCCTTTTCTAGGAGCAGTCCTCACCACTTGCCTATGAGGGAGTATTATCTGTGTGTCCCCATTTTACAGATGGAGAAACTGAGGCTCAGAGGAAGAGTGACTAGTCCCAGGTGACACAGAGAGGAAGCGATGATCAAATGCCAAATCCAGTTACGGTCACCAGGCCTCAGGGCTAAACAAAAAATGTTACTCACTTTCTCAAGCTCTTCAGCAAATGGGTGGCCCTTTTCCGCAATTAATTCCATAGCAAACCTATGAGGGAAGAGGAAAGAGAACCTGCCTCTAATGTAACACCCCAGGCCCTGCTCGCTGTAAGGCAATGATTCTCCGGTGAAGGGCCATGGAGCTAACTTGGCTGTAACAGCCTCGGTGCTATTTCTTGCTGACAATAAGAACGTCATAACCTTCCACGTGGTTAAGGGCATTTGTTTCTCAAAATGCCTTTTCTTACACTCATGACTCATCCAGTCACCAATTCCTGTTCCGTGCCTACTCTGGCCAGGTCCAGGCGGTTCCGTGGTGAGCTCTATGCAGCAGGCGGGGAAGACCTGAACTATCACGTGACTGAAGGTGACGTTGCAAACTGAGGTCAGTGCTCTGAAGGAAAGGGCTTGATTCCTGGAAAACCTGGCCTTGGCGAGGGCTCAGGGAGGGCCTCCTGGAGGAAGCGATGCTGCAGGCGGGACTTTAAAGGCCGAATAGGAGTTTCCTGGGAAGGAGGGGGTGAGGGAAGGAAGGTGACCAGGGCAGGTCGGTCACGGGCCTCCCTGGGACTCTGCACGCCACTTCTGTGCCATCATGGACGGGGTGCTTTTGAAGGGTTCCCAGAGAAAAGCTGTGCAAAGGGGCGGCTAACAGAGCAGGGGCAGAGTTATGGAAACTTCTAACGAGGCAAAGATCGGCAAAAGCCGAAGCCTGGAGGGACCAGGGAGGGTTCGCGGTGCCCTGGAGCCTGGAGAGAGCCGCTCCTCGGTGGGGCCGCCACCAGGAGCCACACAGCGGGAGAGAGTAGGCGGGAGCCACCTGCAGCTGGGGAGCAGAGCGACACCCGCACCTCTGCCCACTGTCACAGCTCCCGCGGTGCTCCCACTGGCCGGCCCCGCCTGGAAGCCAGAGGACAAAGGAATCAGCATGAAATCTCCACCGGGTGACCAAGGCCCGCCTCGCCCGGGCACACAGCAAAGAGAGCGGCGTTGGGAGGGCAAACAGGACCACAGGGCCTCTCCCTAGGCCCGCTTACGACTAGAACTGCACACACATGTACTTAGCAGTCTAGTGTGGTCTTCCCCGCTGCGTGCACCTCACTTCTTTCACGTGACACGCGCACCTTAGTACTCACCTGAAGAGTGAGGCAGCCAGGGGCAGTGGGCAGGGCAGCGTCCCATGGCGTGGGACAGATGCCAGCACAGGAGCAGCAGTGCCAGGGGAAGGCGCGGCAGCCCGGCAGCCCGTGGCGCTGACCAGATGCTCCTGTGCTTCCAGGCCGAGGCAGGGTCATCAAGGTTTGGCAACCTCAGACACTAGCCGGCAGTCGCCAAGGCGTCATGTTAATTACCTTTACTGATGCCCAATTCAAACTCCGCCTCCAGACCCAGTCCCTCTCCCTTACCCAATGGCTGAACTTAATTCATCCGTAGTTCCCAAGGCTTCGAACACCTGGTCGTCTTTGGGTCTCCTTTCTCCAGTGAAGGTGCTAGAAAACCCTGTGAAGAAAAAGGGTCAGCTGCCCAAAATAAGATTTTGTTTTCCCTGATATGCACTTTTTAGAAAAATGTCTATTTCATGTGTAATAACTGAGCCGGGGCTGCCACATGCTTTTTAATGGCTGCAAAGAATCTGGAGAACTTTAAAATGGAGCCTGCGTGTCTCTGCGTTTTTCACCTGTCCCACCCTACCTTTGTCTCCTGTTTTGGTGTAAATCTTGGGGATCTTGGGTGTCTTCGAGGGAGGCTGTGGCCTAATGAGAAAACAGACATCAAGAGGTGGTGGTGGTGGGGGGGGGCGGGGGGTGGCTTCCAGCTTGCTGCTCATGGCCTCCGAGGCAGCACTCACCCCCTCATGCTTAGCTCTCCTTGACACCGTCCCCCTCCACATCCCTCTTAGTGGTCATCCTTTGTGGGCAGGTTCTGTCTTGCCCACATCCATGTCCGCAGTGGTAGAGGATTTGAGTGGCTGATGTAGTGCATTTTTCAATGCAGACGCTCAATAAATACTCACTGAGATAACTTATCAACCACTTTTCCACAGTCCCTGCACTGAACTGAAGGGATTGCCAGCATTATATCCTGAAATTGTCCCTGGAGTCTTCCCACAGCTCCAAAGGTAGGCACTGCCTATGACCATTTTACTGTTAACTGCAGCTCACAAGACGAGACCCACCTTCCTAGGCCACCCAGGGAGGTACAGGGAGGGCTGGGACTCATGCCCAAGACCATCTTACTCCAGACCCCAAACTCTTACCCTCTACCCAGTCAGGGCCTCTTGGGGGGAAAGAAACATGGGCCACGTCCTTTCTATGAAACTTCAAGATCCTCAGAAATAAAGAATTGCCCAAACACGATTAAAAACTGGCGTTTTTCAAATAGCAACATAACACCTTTAATACAGACTTCCACATTAAAATATGACATTACAAGGTTTTTCAAAGGTTAAGATACTGGATCTAGGAATAATATCCGGCTGCATTATTAATTCATGGCACTCTACAGGTCCTGAGGCCGGGAAGGGGGTGCAGGTTTCGCGGTCTGCGGTGACAGCCATGTTTCGATCACGTAGCGTGTCTGAGTCTGAAAGTATAAACTGCTTTGGGGGGCGGTGCGAAGCTGAATGGAGGCCCCTCCTGACCGTGAGGCCCGGCGGGCCGGCCTGTCGGCCCACAAGCGGCATGCCCTGCCCTGAGCTTCGTTCGGACTTTTCTGGGGCAAAGAAACCTTGTTCTCTGGCTCCCACGGCGCCTACATCGCCATGGTGACGTCAGACAGAGGACTCACCTGGCAGGACGTCACAGCCGTGTGACGTAACTATGGCGACGACAGTTCTAGGTGTCAGTCACCTTCCCAGCCAGGCACTTACCTGTCCCCGTCTTCTACGCCCGGGGAGCCGCGGCTCTGGAAACGGGGACAAAGGAGCCTGCCGGCCGCGAGGCACCCGCGAAGGCCGAGGCGGCCCCCCAAAACCCACACAGCCATGCGCTAGCCGCTCGTCGGGGTTGACCCCGCCAGGCTCCCGTCCAGGTCCCGGGGTTACTCCACCTACCGCCAGCCGCGCCACCGCTCAGCCTCTATTTCCATTGGTCCGTGGCGCTCGGCCCAGGGCGGGACACTGCCAGGGTCTTGTTTCCTATTGGTTCGCGGAGGGAGCTGGGCGGGGAAACCCGTGACGTCTTGGTTGACAGCACCTATTGGCTAATGCCTGCGCGCTCCGATTGGCTGAGCGGAAGGGGCGGCTCGTGCGCTCGGGAATAGAATCTGGCGGCGGCGGCGGCGGCGGCAGGTGAGTGAGAGGCTGGCGTTGTGGGGCCGGGGCGGGGGGAGGTGGGGGCCCGGGAGGTGGGGCGCGAGCCGAGACTCAGGACGACGCTAGGCCGGGCTCCCGGCTTCTCTGGCTGTTTCTCCAACTCTGAGAACCATCCTGAGCGTCTGTCGAGCCTGACAGACGAGCTTTTCAGCTTCGGTGAAGCAGTAAGTTTCCCCCTCCGAGACTCAGTTTCCCCTGCGAGAAACGGGGGTCACGGTAGTACTTAGTGCATAGTGAGGTTCAGGCCTTATTCTACCGACGTAATTAGTGCACGTAAAGCCTTGAGTGGAAAATAATTTTGCGTTATTTATAAAAATTAAATGCGCACACTCCGCAGATCCTCGCTCTAGTGCAGCCCTGATGCGTCGGGAACAGCCTGCGTGTCCAGGGAAGCGTTCTTTCGGGTCCATGGTTTCACTTAAACCTGTGCCTTTAGCAGCAGTGATAAAGTCGGGGACCAAGAACAGAGCCATTACACGCAGCTCTCAGTAACGGAGTGGGGACGAATTGCCAACCCTGCGAAGTGCTTCCCTTGCGTTATTTAGTTTTACCTTCCCCAAACTTACTGAAGTTATTGTCCTCATGTAGCACGTGAGGAAACTGGTCCAAAGCCATTGACGTGAGTTAGCTAAGAGAGCATCAGGAGTAGAAGAACGGGGGTTTGAACCCAGGTCTTTCTCCGTGCCTAGTTGACTGCTGCCCTGCAGCTGCCTTTTTTTCTTCTTTTTTTAATGAGGAGCTTGAACTAGGCATTTTATAAAAGCTCTAGATCTGGGGCCGTCCATCCTCTGGCTTTCCCTTTCAGGAGTCCCAGGAGCCATGTTGTCAGAAGGCCTGCTGGTGTCCGCTCCGGGGAAGGTCATCCTTCACGGAGAGCATGCCGTGGTCCATGGCAAGGTAAACGGCCCCGCCTGCAAGGATTGGCACCGTTCGTCCCTGACACTAATCTTGAAAGGACCTAAGAGGAAGCCTTGACGCATAGCCTGATAGTAAGTCAGCGAGGAGGTCAGTTTCCCCAGCCAAGCAAGGAAAAGACGGGTCTATGCGCACCGCAGGGCTGCTCCGGCCCACTCTGAGATGGCAGACACGGGCAGCCTGGGAGTGGAATCAGATGGGTAAGCAGTGAGCTTGGCGGAGGAGAAAAGAGGTTTGAGGATTGACTTCTGGGGTACCTCACCGTTTAGAAGTGGGAGGACGCTAGGACCCAGCACAGGAGTCTAAACATGCACCATCTCACTTAACTCTTATCGCTGCTCCCTGGGGTTGCACTTTATTATCCTGTTTTACCAAAGTGGAGGCTGAAGCCGGGAGAGGCTGGGAGTGAACTGAAGTCCGTCTGAACCCAAAGCTCATGTTTTTCCCACTCCTCTTGGTCTTTCTTTATGTTCTTACCCTCGAAAATGTGGTCATTACGGGGCAGCCATTCCTTGGCGCTGTGAACCTCTGCAGTTTTGCAGGGGGAAGGCAGACATAAGTACAGTTTAACTCCTACTTGGTCGGCAGTGGTTGTGCCGGGCTTAGTGGGAGAGCATGCCACGGCTGGTTAGCAGTGTCTGCCGCGCCCGGTGGCAGTGGCCTGTGAACCAGCACGGCGTTGACATTGTCCCCTTCTTCCTGAGACAGGAGCCATGCCTGTTGCTACCCACCCGCAGGCTAATTGCTTTTGCCCTATAGGTAGCACTGGCTGTGGCCTTGAACTTGAGAACATTTCTCCGGCTTCAACCCCACAGCAATGGGAAAGTGGGCCTCAACTTACCAAACATTGGCATCAAGAGGGCCTGGGATGTGGCCAGGCTCCAGCTGCTGGACACAAGCTTTCTGGGTAAGTGCAGGGAGGAGGAACCAGGTGTGGTGGAGCTGGGCCCTGAAGGGAGGGGGCAGACGAGGCTGGGCAGGTATTCTAAGCTGTTCCGAGGGAGCCAGAGCCAGCCGCTCTGGGATGCTTTCTCTCTAGACCTCACATAATTAGCTTCACTTATTAATTTTTTTAAGATTCAAAAGCATAAAATGATGCACTAGATAGATCTGTGTGGGCTGTTGTGGACAGATAAGCAGATACTGTTGAGTGGAAAAACAAGTTACACAAGGGCAGGTGTAGCGTGATTAGGAAGGAGGCAGGTTAAGTATCGGTATGTGTGCAGATGCATAAGAAAAGGCTGGGAAGATTTCCACCCGACGGACAATGGTGAGAGTTACCTCTGGGAGGGTCCGAAGGTCCAGGAGTGGACAAATGTTGTTGTAATGTTATTTTAACAAGGAGAATGTATTGGCATTTTGCATAATAAAAAAATCACTTAAAATAACTTATGCTTATTATTGGGAAATACAGTCAATACTGGAAGATTGCAAGTAAAAAAAAAAAATCACCTATTATCACCACCCCTCACGACACTCTTAAGCATCTTGGTGTTAATCCCTCTGGGTTGTGTTCTGTTGATAGCCTGATTGAGATAGGGAGATACCTTGTTTTTTAACTAAAATTGGATCAGGCACATGAACTCCTTTTTCTCCCGTTTATCAGGACTGTCCTCCAGTAAATAAAGGCCCCGTGCTAATCTTTGCGAGCCGTGGCAATGCCGGGTCCACCCCTTACTGGGGTCAGAGCGAGAGCGTGCGTCCTGCTCTCAGTCTCCTCTCTGGACTGACGCCTTGTTGTTGGGAACAGTGGTTCTCAGCCAGGGTGGGCGAAGGGGGCTCCTCCAGGGCTTTCTCCCACGCCGCTCCTGTCCCCCAGGAGGATCAGTCCGCAGCAGGCACTCAGCCACTCGAATTCTGGAGGGAGAGGGAGAAAGGGTTGAAAACCCCCATTTTCCAGTCATCATTTTCAACCTCGGTCTTCCTTGAGATTCCCTGGGGAGGTTCTTTGTTGTTGTTTGTAGCAGTTCGGATGGATTCCTGGTCCTGCCCCTTCCACAGAGAGTCAGTAGTGGCAGGTGTGGTGGTAGGGGACCGGACATGTGTATTTTGAAAAAGGGCTCCGCGGGGTGATCGCAGGGACACCTCAGTGAGGAGACACTGCTTTGGGTCCTGCCTCAGAAACCAGCGATCCAGAGCAGCCGGACCTTGCTTTTCATGGTGCACAGGGCCGCCCAGCCAGCTGGAACTGCCCCCCGAGAACTGGCTGCTGCTTCTAGGTGTCATCGGCACGGATGGAAGCTGCCAGGTGGGATGGGACACGTCTCAGGCCACTTCCGACTCCCTGTGTGAGCCTGGGTGGGTCACTGAACACCCTGAGCAGAGTTCTGTTACCTGGGAGGTTGTTGTGAGGATCCAGCAATTAATATTAATTAGGTAATAATTACAATTAGGCAGTTAAGCGTCAGAGTTGGGCCTAGGGCTGTGACGCAGAGTGCAGTGCGCACACGAGGGCTCGTTTCATTATTCCCCAAGGAGACCGGGGATCGGAGCCTGTTGGACACTAGTGTTTTCTGTTCAGTTGCAGGATCCGCCATTACTTTCTCTCCGTGTTCTTTGGCTCCCTCCTAATACCAGTAATCACCACAGTAACAGTTACTGGGCCTTTATGGGTGCCAGGCACAGAACTGTGTGTGCTGTGCTCCTAGAATCCTGGCCTTCCCTGGAAGTAGGTGGTGTTATTCATCCCCATTTTAAGGATGAGAACATGGAGGTTCAGGGGCCAAGTGGCTTAGGTCACGCAGCTTGTCGGTGACACGGAAAGGATTCAGACTCGGGTCTTCCCAGAATCAAAGTCCAGGCTCTTCACGAACCGTTCCGTCTCCCTCAGAGCTCTGAGGTGCTGGGCTCTCCGTGCACCGTCACTGGCCTGGCTGCCTTTGACACAGGCGTCCTCAGACTGCGGCCCGCGGGCCACACGCGGGTGTTTTTGCCGTTTTGTTTTATATGTGCAGTGTGCATAGGAATTTGTTCATAGTTTTTTTTTTAACTATAGTCCGGCCCTCCAACGGTCTGAGGGACAGTGAACTGGCCCCCTGTTTAAAAAGTTTGAGGATCCCTGCTTTAACGTATTATTAATCCAGTCAACACGTAGCACTTATTGCCCCACTTGGCATTTCCTAACTGGCACACCCAGCTCAGTTCAGTCCCAGGGAGCGGTGTGCAAAGGTGAGCTCGTCGGACTTGCTCTGCTGCTCAGCCTCCCGATGAGAGTACCGGCCTCTCTCTTGCACTGGAAGAGAATCTGCCTCCTGGCCTTTCCCTCCGGCCAAGCAGCTCTCCACGGTCCGCGTTCACGCGTTTTATTTGAGTGTCCTGTTCTCCTAATTGTGTTCCGGGAGAGGGGAGTATTTGGGGAGTCATGTGACATAGCCTTTGGTGCTGGTTTCGTACAGTGGAGGTCAAACCGGGGCCTCTGACGCTTGAGCTAGTATTCACCTCTCATGTGCACATGTATGTTTGAAACCATTAATGAAGCACTTCCGACATGCCAGGAGCACGTGTGAAGGAGTCGTGTGCCTCATTGTACTTTATTGCATGACACTCTTGTGAGGAGGTCCTGTTACCCCTGTTTACCAAGGAGGACCCAGGTTCAGAGGGCTAAGGCGCAGGCTCAAGGCCAGGAAGCCAGTGAGTCTCCCAGTCAGGACCCAAACCCCAGCCTCCTGCCTCCGGAGCCCGGAGCCCACCGGCAGACGCAGCTGCGGTGCTCGGACGTGAGCCGTGTCCATCCAGGTCCCGGTCGCTGTGCCCAGCAGCTCTCTGTGTCCTGTTGTCTGTAAGAGCGTCGGAGTCTCACCCATCCGCGTGTCCTTGTTTGCCTGTGTGACAGAGCGAGGTGACATCACGGAGCAAGTGGAGAAGCTGAAGGAGGTGGCAGGCGTCCCCGAGGGCTGTGCCGACCGCGAGCGCCTGGCTGTGCTGGCCTTCCTGTACCTGTACCTGTCCATCTGCCGGAAGCAGAGGTGTGTGCTGGCGGGGAGGAGCCTGGTCGGCTTCCCCCCGAAATGGGTGAGGGCTTCTCTGGTTTGGCGGCTGGACAAGGCACATGCTCCCTTCGGTGTTAATAGCAGCTGCCCCCCCCCCCCCCCCCCGTGTGCCAGGCACCGTGCCAGACCCTTCGATATGGTCTCTCTCACTATTCACAGCAGCCCTCCGAGAGAAACAGACTCAGGGAGGTAAGGTCTCTAAGGCCACGCAGCTGGTAGTAAGGGGTGGAGCTGGGCATTAATCAGTTCACTTGAATCCTAACGCTGACCTTTTTTTTTCTTTAATCCTCACCCGAGGATATTTTTTCCATTGATCTTTCAGAGGGGGGTGGCGGGGGGGGGAGAACATCAGCCTGAGAGAGACACATCAATTGATTGCCTCCCGCAACTGAGGTGCGTGCCCTTGGCCGGAAATCGAACCTGTGACCCCTTGGTCTGTGGGCCGACACTAACCGCTGAGCAAAACCAGCCAGGGCCGCACTGACCTTACCCCTGTCCTGCCTCCCCTGCCCTCCTCAGTTCAGGAGCTGTCCTGGGCGGGGGACCGGCCTGTGCCACCAGCGGGGCATGCGGGAGCCTTGCTCACGAGGGGAACAGGACGGCCTTGAGCGGGATGGGGAGGAAGAGCTGTGGCGGGACATCCGGCAGTCGGAATGAATCTGGTCCCGCCCTGCGGCATGTGTTTCAGCGCCCTGCCCAGCCTGGACGTCGTTGTGTGGTCGGAGCTGCCCACCGGGGCCGGCTTGGGCTCCAGTGCCGCCTACTCCGTGTGCCTGGCAGCTGCCCTCCTGACCTTGTGCGAGGAGATCCCAAACCCGCTGAAGGGCGGGGAGGCCGCCAGCAGGTACGCATGGCCCTCGCCCTGCCCGCTGTCCTTCCTGTCGGCCATGATCTGAGCACAGATTCTCTTGCCAAGAACTCACCACCCCCCTGGGAGGGCATCACGTGCCACTTACAGAAAAAACGGGCAGTGAGGCGAACAGCTAGTGGTGGCAGAGTGGGATTTGAACCCAGAGCCTGAGCCCCGCACTAAACACTTCAATTCTCCAACCCTACCTCTCACCCCCACTTCCTCTTTGGGGTTCCAGTGCCCAGGAAGAACCTGAGCCCAGATACAGAGGGCAGCAGGGTAGATGAGGCTTTGGGCCACCTCTGCCGTCACCTCGCTGTGGGCCTGTGGCCAGGCCGCTGCACCCTCCCTCGACACCTCAGTGTCCTCCTCTGCAAATGGTGAGGCTGGTATTGCCAGGTGATGACAGACGGTCATGAACAAAATTATGATGTGCCAAGAAGGAAGCACAGGCGGTGTGCCCGTTGGATTAGGGCATCTGCCCGCCGGCAGGCCCTGGACCTTGGCTCCGCAGCGGCGTCCTCTGTCCCCGAGCCTCAGCGAGGCTTGTCAGCGCTGCTGGCAGCCACTGTGACCTGGGAATACGCTTGAGAAGCCACCTCAGCACAGAGGTGGTGCAGTGAGCCTGGCCTGGCCCGGGAGTTGTGGATAAGACCCAGAAGGCAGCTTGGCAGCCTCTGGTCGAGGCTTGTCCCGGACCTGTGGGACGTGAGGGAGCCCCCACGAGGGCCTTGGGTCGCGGCCACGTGGAGCCCAGCTGGCTCGTCCGTCTCGGGGCAGCAGCAGGAGAGCGGGCTGGCAGACGTTCCCTCCGTGCCCTCTGCTGGGAGAGTCCTCCCTCTGCCCCCTCGGCCAGGCAGTGGGGTTCAGGAGCGGGTGCTTTCGTAAAGGCCTGTTACAGTCCCAGCTGCCGTCGCTGCTGGCGGGCACCTCGCCGGGCGCCCTGCCAGCGCTCAGTACGCTTGCAGCTCGCCTTTGAGGAGGGGGAGTGACCGTTCCACAGAGGAGCAAGGTTAGGTCACGGGTCCAGAGTCACTCAGCTGGCAGGAGGCAAAGTAGGACCGTGAGGCCCCAAAGCTGGGCTCTCCGTGCCAGGCAGGAGGGGGAGGGGGGGGGGGGGGGGGGGGCACGTGCTTTAGCTGGGGCGGTTCCGAGCAGTGTTTCTCTTCTTCCTGAGTTCGAGGCCCGAACGCCTTTGCCTTTGGTCTCCACCCAGCCCAGCCGGTGGCCCCTGCCTCTCCTGCCCTGGGACCCCGCCCCCCGCCCCCGCCCCGCACTGCGGTAAAGGTGAACTTCTGTGTCTTCAGGTGGACGGCGGAGGACCTGGAAGTAATTAACGAGTGGGCCTTCCAGGGGGAGAGGGTGATCCACGGGAGCCCCTCCGGAGTGGACAACGCCGTCAGCACCTGGGGTAGGTGCCGCCTCGGGCTGGCCTGGCTTTTATCCTTTTTAAGATTCCCGCGGCACTTGTAGGTGCCTGGGTCTGTTGGTTTGGGAGGAATAGAATCATTTGGTTCGGAGGAAAGTAGCACTTTCCTGTTTGAAGGGAAGAGGAGAAATCTCAGCCTCACACCTTCTGGATGCAGATGGCAGGGGCTGGGGCCGGGGCCTGGGAAGCGGCAGCTCCAGTGAAGTCCCCAGGGGTGTCTGAAGTTAAAGCTGCAGAACCATAGCCGGGCCCCTCCATCACTCATCACGGCTGTCAGAGGAGCGGGGCAGCCCGGGGGAAGGGAGCGACCGGGAGCCCACGGCCTGGCAGGCGCTGCCTGGCAGAGAGGGAGCGCCTTCGTGCCTTCCTGGCCTTTGGAGCTGAAGCTGAGATGCTAGCTGTGGGATTTAGTGTGTTCCCGGGATGGGGCAAAACTCAGACCCACCCCCAGAATCTAACGTTTCTCCCAAGAGAAGTTCGGGTTTCTGACCCTCTGGTGTTTCTCTTCAGGAGGAGCGCTCCGATACCAACAAGGAAAGATCTCACCCCTAAAGAGGTACGTCCGGGGGAGCAGCGCCCTCGGCAGGGCCACCCGGGGAGCTCTGTGTCTTTATGTAACATGCGGGGCAGCTGGCCCGTCCACCGTGTGGCCCTTACAGACCATCCCGCATGAGAAAGCCCCGCTCTTTGCTCTCCACCTCCGCTCTTAAATCGCCAAGAGGTCAAAGGGGAGGTCAGGCATGGCTGTGCGTCCGCCTTCCGCGACGGGCTGCTCGTGTAGCCACTCAGCAAACAAGAATTGGTGTCTTCTGTGTGCCTCAGGATCTGCTCTGGGAGCGAGGGGTAGAAAGATGAATCTGGGACACAGTTCTGGGGGTGGGGGCAGACATGCACACAAGCCACCACGAGACCACGTGAGAGTTGCCGTGATGAAGGCAGCAAGGAGAGCCAGGACGGGAGCGGGAGCGAGCTGTGAGGCGCGGAGCAGAGGTGGCGTGGGCAGCTTGCAGCCCGTTTCCTGTTTCTTTACGCCGTCCCTCTGGAGTGACTGGAGTGACAAGTGTGTATGACACTTCACCTTCCTCGGTTCTGTGTGCGCGCAGTGGAAACGTCAGGAGCAGGGACTGTGATGTGGGGCGAGCAGGAGCCGGTGCCCTCCATCAAGTCAGATCAAGTCGGGTGGCGATGTTGGTCCCAGGATGCTTTGCTGCCTCCGTGGGCCTGTTCACGGCTGTGAGGGTGCCGGGGCTGGCTCTCAGCCTCTTGACCCAGGGCTGTCTTCTTTGTGGATGGGCAGCAGGCCCCGGACGCCTGCCCTCGCCAGCTGGGCCACTTCATTCGTGGCTCAGGGGCCTGGAGTGACATGGGCTGCTCTCCTCCACCTCTGGGATCTTCCCGTCGCAGCCGTGCGGGCTTCCGGGAGCCACGCCTGCCTTCCTGAGCCTCGTCGTCGGTTTCTGAGCCTCGTCGTCGGTTTCTGAGCCTCCCACTTGGGCCTTGTGGCGGCCTGTTCTTAGCGGAGCCGAGCAGCAGCCTGGCTCTCCCCACTCGACGGCAGCAGCCTCTCCCCAGTAGTGTCTCCAGTGGTGACCACCCACCATGGTTCCTGACATGGCCACATGTGCCCTGGAGAGCCGCCCCCCGGGTGACTACCTCTGCTGTACACAGAGGAGGAAGCAGGGCGTGGAGGAGCGTGGGCGGCTTCCGGTGGCTGCCTGTGGAGTCCTGGCAGTGCAGCCGCGGGCCCAGGCGGGGCTGGCTGCCGGGCACACTAACGCGTGTGCAGTGAGAGCCGGAGCAGTCGGAGGATTCTGGGATGTCGGCCTGGGCCCACCTCGGGCTCACCTCACGGTCTGTGGGAGGAGGCAGTCACGACGGTGATCCTAGAGCAAAGGCGTCCAGAGGCTTCTCAGTCTGTGGGTGACAGCGAGGGTGTCGTGAGCCAGGCCGCAGGTGCGGGGTCCTGCATGGAGGCAGTGCCCTCTCATTCGCTCGGTGTTTCCTGAGAGCCAGGTACACCCTAAGCCCTGAGCCAGTGGAGACTGGGCCTGTGCCGTCTCCGGGGACCGGGAGGCGAGGGATGGAGTTTCTAATGCAGGAGGGGCCGGGAGAGGCCCGAGGCGGCTCAGGGCCGTTGGTGGTGGTGTGGGGGATAGAGGCTCGGGTCCGGGGCCTGGTGTGGGCCCCGCTCTGCCACTTGCTAGCCGGGTGCCCTTGGCTGAGCCGTCTTCTGAGGCCTTCCTCTCCTTGTTTGTGCAGTGGCTCCTGAGCATGAAACCAGGAGCAGCATCTACAAAGTTCTTAGCTCTTTGCCGACCAGATTTTCTGTTTGTTCCACAAGTTGTTGGGCAACTGCTGGGAGCTGTGCTGGGGCCTCGGCAGGGCACGGAAGGTCCTGCCTCCGTGGGACTCGCAGTCAGTGGGAGGAGACAACCAGCAAGCACGCGGCTCTGTGAGGGCCCGCTGGGCAGGCCTGGTGCCTTCGGGAAGCAGAGCGGGGCCAGGGCTCACGGTGGAGGGAGCTTGTTGGAGGAGGCGGGCAGTGGAGGCTTCTGATGAGATGCTGTCTGAGCAGATACTGAATAAAATACAGAGTGAGTCACGCAGCTCTCGAGGGCGGAGGCCGGTCCCTGGCAGAGGACACGCAAGTGCACAGGCCCTGGGGCCGGAAGGAGGGAGCCTGGCGTATTGAGCAGCAGCTGGGAGGCCAGGGTGGCTCAGTGGAGTGAGCAGCCAGGCAGGGCAGAGATGAGATGAGATGAGATGAGATGAGATGAGATGAGGCTGGGGAGGTAGCCAGGCCAAGTGCACACAAGCACGTACAGGGCATGGCCCCGGGTGGCAGTCACAGGAATCCATAGGGCTGGCAAGAGGCCCATTTCTAGAGGACTTACCTGAGAAAGATGAGGAGGCAGTACCCAGACCCCTCCCGCCCGATGGATGGGAACACAGTACCCACTCCCCTCCGCCCGATGGATGGGAACACAGTACCCACTCCCCTCCACCCGATGGATGGGAACACAGCACCCACTCCCCTCCGCCCGATGGATGGGAACACAGTACCCACTCCCCTCCCGCCCAATGGATGGGAACACAGTACCCACTCTCCTCCACCCAATGGATGGGAACACAGTACCCACACCCCTCCCGCCCGATGGATGGGAACACAGTACCCACTCCCCTCCGCCCAATGGATGGGAACACAGTACCCACACCCCTCCCGCTGATGGATGGGAACACAGTACCCACTCCCCTCCGCCCAATGGATGGGAACACAGTACCCACACCCCTCCCGCCCAATGGATGGGAACACAGTACCCACTCCCCTCCGCCCGATGGATGGGAACACAGTACCCACACCCCTCCCGCCCGATGGATGGGAACACAGCACCCACTCCCCTCCACCCGATGGATGGGAACACAGTACCCACTCCCCTCCGCCCGATGGATGGGAACACAGTACCCACACCCCTCCCGCCCGATGGATGGGAACACAGTACCCACTCCCCTCCCGCCCGATGGATGGGAACACAGTACCCACACCCCTCCCGCCCGATGGATGGGAACACAGTACCCACTCCCCTCCCGCCCGATGGAAGGGAACACAGTACCCACTCCCCTCCCGCCCGATGGATGGGAACACAGTACCCACTCCCCTCCACCCGATGGAAGGGAACACAGTACCCACTCCCCTCCACCCGATGGATGGGAACACAGTACCCACTCCCCTCCACCCGATGGATGGGAACACAGTACCCACACCCCTCCCGCCGATGGAAGGGAGCACAGTACCCACTCCCCTCCACCCGATGGAAGGGAACACAGTACCCACACCCCTCCGCCCAATGGATGGGAACACAGTACCCACACCCCTCCGCCCGATGGAAGGGAACACAGTACCCACTCCCCTCCGCCCGATGGATGGGAACACAGTACCCACTCCCCTCCGCCCGATGGATGGGAACACAGTACCCACTCCCCTCCCGCCGATGGAAGGGAACACAGTACCCACTCCCCTCCACCCGATGGATGGGAACACAGCACCCACACCCCTCCGCCCAATGGATGGGAACACAGCACCCACACCCCTCCGCCCGATGGATGGGAACACAGTACCCACACCCCTCCGCCCGATGGATGGGAACACAGTACCCACACCCCTCCGCCCGATGGAAGGGAACACAGCAAACCGACCGCTGCTGGACGCGGGGCGCGTGGTGAGCAGATGCCGCTTCTCTGAGAGGCCGGGGCCAGCCCGCGTTAACCGGCCGGCGGCTCACGGAGGCGGCCTTCCGCCTCAGACCACGCAGGCGCTTCCCCGTAAAGAAATGTATTGTTTGCCAAGGGATCAAGACGCGGCCTCCCAGGACGCTGCCCTTTGAGGAACGGCTTGTCTTTAAAGGGAAGAGAAAAGCCAAATAGAATGTTCATCTTTTGTAAAGTTAAAAAAAGAGAGCCGGCCTCCAAGGCTGAGAATCGATATTAATTTCATGGGCTCGTGGGCGGTGAGGTGGAGCAGGTTCTGGCAGCCTCTCCCAGCCCTGTGGGGTTTTCAGCCCGGAGCTGTGATAAGAAGACGGACTAAAGATACCACGGGTCTGCCCTCGCCAGCTGTCCGAGCCGGAGCCCATCCAATCCCCCCCTCCGTCCCCGCCAGCGGTGCTCCGAAGGGGTTGGGATGGCGAGAGACGAGGGCTTGAGTCCCCAAAGACAGCTAACCACAAGGACAGTCGGGCTTGTGGCTTTAGGAGGGATTACAAAGCTCAGAGGGCAGGTGACGACAGGGACACGCTGGAGAGCCAGCTTCCTGGGGCCTCCCGGCAAGACCCCGGCTCCCCCACAGCCTGCCCGCCCCGAGTTCCTGTGTAGACTGACCGGCTGAAGGGCCTCTTCCCTCCTGCATCCCCTCTGAGCGAGCAGCCACCCTGGGACCTGCTTTCCCTCCCAGCCCCGCACCCTGCACTCAGCTCCCCGAGGGGCCCCTTCCCGTGCTCTTCCCTGGAGACTGACCTTCTGACTGCACGAATGCGCCGTGCTCTGTAGCACACACGGGTGCCCAGAGCCGGTGGGGGAGGGAGGGAGGGAGAGAGGGAGGGAGGAGCCGGTCCAGGGCCGATGCGAAGGTGCAGCTGTGGTTGGTCGCAGGCACACGGGCCTGGGCGGCAGGAGCCCGTGCTCCCCTGACCTCATGTCACTCCCTGGGCCTCCGCCTCCTGGGTGGGGCGGGTGGAGCCCCAGGTTGCCCCAGCCGGACCCCGCTCCTCCCTCCTGGGCTCACTGTGGACCCTCTGCCCGCAGGCCGCCGGCTCTGAAGATCCTCCTGACCAACACCAAAGTCCCTCGCAGCACCAAGGCCCTGGTGCTCGGCGTCAGGAACCGGCTGCTCAAGGTGCTTCTGGTCCCCCCCCCCGGGCGGGGGTCCGGCCGGTGGCGCTCATGGGTTGGAGCTCTCCCTCTGCCTGGTGGTTGATAGCGGGTGGGATGGAGTCGGGGGCCTGGGAAGGCAGTTTGGCAGGAAAGGAGGTGCTGTCTGTTCCCGCTCCAGCTGGGAGGCGGGCGGGATCGTCCGTCATGTGGCTTTGCAGCGAGAATCTCCTGCCTAGAGTGGGCATCTGGGCAAGGCAGAGGAGAGGTTTCCCCAGAGGGAGGGCAATGGGACCCCTCCTCTCCCCCCGTTGCCAGGCAGCTGTCCAGGGCCCCCCCCCATAGGCCTCACCGGCCCTTGCTTCCTTTGCCTCCAGTTCCCAGAGATCGTGGCCCCCCTCCTGACCTCCATGGACGCCATTTCCCTGGAGTGCGAGCGGGTCCTGGGAGAGATGGCGGCCGCGGCCCCAGCCCCGGAGCACTACCTCGTGCTGGAAGTAAGAACCTGTCTGCGGGATCGGGTCACTCACCCCCCTCACACCCCCCCCCCGCCCCCCACTGTCGAAGGCAGGGGCTCCCCATCTGACTGAGCTCCGAATCCCCAGGGTCGGGCCTGAGCTCAGGGTCCTGCGTGTGCACCTGTGAGCAGCCCTGCCTTACGTTACGCCTCTTCCCATGAGGCGGGAGTAAGGAAGTGCGGGGACACACGGACAGCGCTCAGAGGGTGCGGTGGGGCTGGTTCGCGGCAGGAGCTCCGGGTGTTTCTGACCGGCTTCCAGGGGCCCGGGAGAGGTCTCCCCTGGCCGCCGCTCCTGCTGCTTTTGTGAACTGCATTGGTTCACTCAGGAGCTAGGCCCTGCATCCTTGTTCTTCCATCGTCATTGTCCCAGCCGCCACCCTTCGCGTAATTCCAGTGCAGAGCTGAGCCCTCACGCTTGGGATGTAATTAGACTCGGGTCTGAGGCCGGGCCCCACCCCCGGCAGTGTCTTGAGAATGCAGTGAGGTCTCCTGGGCGATGCGCAAGGACAATGCCTGGTGAGCCGCCAGCTCAGTGAGCCAGAGGCCGGCCTCATCCTCAGACACGGCCCATCTGGCCTGGTGCCTGTGGGCTGGCACTCAGAAGCCATCTGGCTTCCCGGGGAGAATCACAGGACCGGCAGCCCCAGCCGGCGTGGCTGTGCAGCAGCAGTCAGCTCCAGGGGCAGAAGGGCCCCTGTGGTGTCCACTTCTCCGCAGTCCCCACCACTCCCTAAGTCTTGCCCACAGCCGCCAGTCTGCCGTCCTGCTGTCAGCATGGAGTCTGCGCCCCTGTAGTGAATGGGAGCTGCTCCTCTGGAAGTCTTTTCAGAAATGATTTCTCACTTGATCCCTACAACAGCCTACCTGTGGAGGAGGCATGTTGCCCCGTTTTAGAGGTATAAAAACGTGAGTGGCTGAGCCCGGGGTCAAACGGATTTATTTCTTTAGCCAACAGATCTTGAATGAGCACCTTCTGTGGGCCAGGCACAAGGACACACCTGGTTGCTGTGCTTTTGCCCTCGTTCCAGCCTGTGCCTGGCTGGCTCTCAGTCCCTCTCACGTAGAAAGGAGGGAACGGTCCTCCCGGGCAGGAAATGAATAACGACAGCACTGCCTCCGACACACCCCGCGAGCCCTGGAGAGCGCCCGGAACGGCTCGTTCGTTAGACGCCGTGTGTATTTTTGGCTGCGGCAGCGCTGAGATGTGCAGCACGGCCCCCGGACAGCTTTGCACTCAAACCAGCGAGCTGTTCTCCCGTGTCACAACCTGTCATCCGGTCCTCGACAGATTTTGGATCAGAATGTGACAGGTGCCTGGAACCTGCCTCAGCAACGTGACGTCTGGTGCTCAGGCCCAGAGAGAGACCCCATGAGTCTTCCCTCACAGCCAGCCCTCGGGCCGCTGAGAGACTGGGCCTGCCCCCAGCCCTCACCTCTTTGTCACAGTGCTGGGGGTGAGGCAGGCTGCAGGGAGGGTCTCACAGACTGCGGGTGATGGGCAGTCTCCACGGCTCACGGGCGCCCCTAGGAGCCTGGAGCAGAGCTGCGACCCGAGCCACACACCGCGAGGGGCGCAGCAGGAACGCGCAGGCCCGTGCCCAGGCAGGGTAGATAGACAGAGCTCTGTGTCAGGCAGACCTGGCTTCCGGTGCCGGCTCGGTGCCTGACTAGTGACCTCAGTGACCGCAGGCAAGGCACTCCTCTCTGAGCCTGTCTGCCCCTTCGTAAAATGGGGCGGTGGTACTGTAACAGCAGAAGCACTACCGGCTGCTGATGCTTGCTGAGAGCCTCAGGCCAGGCGTACGGAAGACTCCCCTCATTTTATCCTCACGCCTGAGGCACCTCCTGTTACAGAGGGCAGGCTGAGGCTCGGAGAGACCTCGGCCCAGGACCTACGACCCGGAAGTGGCAGAGCGCTGACTCTCAAACCCCGGCCCGCTGACTCCAGCTCCCACATCCTAACTTCCCCGGGCAGGGCCACAGCTGGGTGCTCATTGTTCAGCCACGGTGCCCAGCCCACTGCGTGTCTGTCAGAGCTCACGGAGTGAATGAAACGTAGGTACAGGGTGCCGGGCAGTGGTCGCTGTTAGTTTTGTTACTTCCTCAACCTGATCTCATTGGATCCTCAGGAGGGAGGAATTGTACTATGCGTAGTCAAAGAAATCTGAACTGTCTCCTCCCACTTGTGTGCGATCTTTCTTGAGGCTTCTATAAATGACAGACCCATCTCGAGCAGGCTTCAGCAGAGAAGGAATTTACTGGCTCAAAACTGAGAGCACCAGAGGGAGCAGCTTCAGGCACAGCTGGATCCAGGGGCTACACAACCTCGTCTGAAATCTCTGTCTTCCGTGCAACCCCTGACCGTGTGCCGGGTAGTAGGGTGGCCTCCCTCTGAAGTCAGCCAGTTTAAGCAGTTCCAGCGGAAAGAGCGAGGAAACCTTGAGAGGGCCCTGTTTGGCCCACGTGCCTGGCCAGTCACCAGGGCCAGAGGTGTCTGGCCAGGCCTGGGACATGTGCTCACTGCCAGCTCCATCCCAGCCCCTGGTAGTCCTGCAGGAAGGAGAGGCCCTTCTTACCAGCAGAGCGGGGCCTTGTGCTGGGTAGCCCAAGCCATTTGCTGTCCCAAACCGGGGTTCTGTCAGATGGACGGGGCGGGCACAGGACCCCGGCCTCAGGCAGGCCAAATGGGAACAGACTGAATCTTCGCCTCCAGGAGCTGATCGATATGAACCAGCACCACCTGAATGCCCTCGGTGTGGGCCACGCCTCACTGGACCAGCTCTGCCAGGTGACCATGGCCCATGGGCTGCACAGCAAGCTCACTGGTGCCGGTGGCGGCGGTTGTGGCATCACTCTGCTCAGACCAGGTACCGGGGGCGGCAGGGCTCACACAAAGGTCCTGCCTGGGCATTTCCCTTGGGAGGAGGAAGAAGCCTGCAAACAAGTCTCACCTCTGCTGTGTGGCCTTGAGCAGGTTAATTAACCTCTCTGGGCCTTTGTTGCCACATTGGTCAACTAAGGATGCTAATAGCTAGTTAACAAGATTGCAGAAGGGGTGGGGGGGGAGTGTGTTTAGAGAGCCTGGCAGAGGGCTGGGCTCACATTGTGAATGCTGGGGCTCCTGGTGGTTAGTCCCCACAGAGCAAACATGACCCGAAAGGCCACCGTTTTCTTGAATGGGGCAGACGTTCCCCAAGAGGGCAGGTGGTGGTCAGAGGTGACCTGCCTTTTCCTCCCCTCAGGTCTGCAGGGCCCCGAGGTGGAGGCCACGAAGCAGGCGCTGACCGACTGCGGGTTTGACTGCTGGGAAACCAGCATCGGTGCCCCTGGCGTCTCCATCCACGCGGCCGCCTCCCTGGACGCCCCCATCCGGCAAGCCCTGGACGGCCTCTGAGACGAAACCACGCCGTTGCAGCCGCCAAGAAGCCCCTGCCTGGACTGTTCTGGGGCTGGAGTTGGCCTCTGTGCCGGCCAGAGGGCGCCCAGCTCCTGGCGCCGACAGGCCCCGGTGACGTCTCTGCCGTTGGCTGTGTCTACAGAACCACCGGTGGGGCCTGGAGCCTGCCCTGGGCTGGGCTGCCCGGAAGACCTGGTCTGCGAGCCGCGTCCCCCAGCCGGCTGGGCAGAGGGCTGTGCACGGTCCGCTGGGACTGCAGACCTGAGACGTGAGGTGCTCTTTCTTGTCCTCCCTGAGGCCCCCAGACCCTCTGCTTTCCCCTCACACTCCCTGGCCGGCCTGGCGGGAAGCTCGGGTGCAGGGGTCTGGTTCCCGGGCAGCGTGCCTTCTCCCTCCTTCACCTCTGCACTTCCTCCTGTGTCTCAGGGCCAGGCCCGCCCACCTCCTCCAGGAAGCCTCCCCAGACCCCTGGCCGGTGACCCTCCCTTCACACCTTCAGTCTTTTTAACCCGCCAGCACTTTGCGTGGCTCTTCTCTCCAGCTAGATGTGGGCTCCCCTAGGGAGTGTCCGGGTGGTGGTCTCTGCCTTCGGTCCTGTGGCCCAGGTTCTCCCAGTCTGTGCCCGAGGGTTTGCAGAAAAGATGGCGGAGGGGGAATAAAAAGATCTTGAGTAACAGCGCTTCCCTCTGCGTCCGAAGAAAGGGTGATGCCCGCCACCCACACCTGCACCTGCTTCCCGTCCTGCCCCTTCCCTTCTCCAGCCGCTTCCCCAGTGGAGTCTTCAGGAGTTCAGGGACGAAGGGCACCTAGTCCCTGGGTTGGGTGCCTTGGGGATTGGGGGAGGGGGGTCCCAGATGGCCCTGGTCGGACAGGGATGGGCAGGACACTAGGCTCTCTGTCCGCCAGCACAGCTCCCGTGCTTTTCCAAAAAGGGGGAGTTTAAGCTTCCTCACTCCTAGAGTCATGAGCACCCACAAATTCAGACTTCTGTAAGCTGATGTGGGACTGGAATATTCCTTTCTTTCTGAAATTATCTGTGTGGATGGGCGTAGAGCCGGTGCCGGCACCTGCCTGGCCAGGTTTGAATTGTCTGCTGCCAGTCAAGGATCTTTCTGGAATGGAAACCCCGTGCAGCTAGCACCTTGCCAACAGAAGCTGCAGGAGTCCCAGGCCTGAGACATGGCCTCAAGGCAGGAAGGTGGGGGCTCGGGCAAGGGTTTCAGGGTTTGGTTAAAATGGCTTAGTGCGCTTCTGCCCTTGGCCACTAGGGGGCAGCTGGCGCCTTTCCCAGCGTCTTCACCGGGTAATGGGAGCTGGCCCGAAGAGGGGAGTCTGAGCTTGCCTGCCCCAGCTGAACTGTAAAAATGGCCCCGTCATCACTGAGGGGAGCTCCCTGCCCCTGCCCTTTAGAGCAGTGCATGAAACTGTTCATACTGAGCCTTCTCATGTGCTGGGCAGTTACCCACCCAGCCTGGGATTCTATTGCTGCTCTCAGCTCCATTTTACAGATCAGGACACTGAAGCTCAGAGAGGTTGAGTAGCTCATCCAAGGCCACACAGCTAATCATCAGAGGCAGGATTCCAGCTCAGACGCTCTGACTCCTCACCTGCCCTCAGCCCCTGGGCTTCTGCCTGGACGCAGGTTTGTTGCGGTTTCTTGCTGCTTTCTACACTCGGGCTCCTCGTTTCCTCTGGCGCTGGTGCGCTTAGTTAGGGTGGTCGAGGCCTGGGTGGTTTTTGAAAGTCCCCACATGATTGAGTGAGCAGCCAGGCCGACAGGTGCTTTCTTGGGGATGATGCTGGTTGACTGTTTCCAGCCTGGAGGAGGTGGGTCGGGAGCCTTCCCGGGGCCCCCGTAGGCGCCCATAGCAGGTGTAGGATCTAGGGGAGGAGCCCACAGGCCCCAGAACCTACCTGCTCACTAAGACCCTCTTCCTGACTCAGGACCGGGAGTCACTCCTGGGGCAGAGGCCAGCTCATTACCCTGGCCCCATAAAGCAGCCACCTGCATGCCGCGGCCAGCACAGCCTCTCGCCTAGCCCCTGGCTTTCCAGCCTCCCGGCTTCCTCTCCCAGGAGGCGAGCGCACAGCCCCCGTGCCCTCTTTGCCAGCTGGAGGACAGCAGTTCCTCAACTCAGCGTCTGGAGCCGCGCCCAGCCTCTGCCGCCAGTTGTGGATTTAACACCCCCCCTCACAGCCTGCGTTCTCAGAGATGTCCCCGGTCTGGCAGAGGAATACCGTGACTCATACCAAACCGAGCAGCTCTGTAGTTCCACCGATGCTCTTTCTGTCCGTGAGGGCTTTTTCTCTCCGAGAACGTCCCCCAGGGGCCGCTGGCAGCCTGTTCAGGTTGGCGACGGGTAGCGGGTGAGCAGGCATGGCCACCGCCCAGCCCTTCCAGGCACCCAGCTCACCGTGGACCAGCTCCTTGGCTGTCTCTTGGCACCTGCTGTGTGCCAGGCCCGCTCATTGCCTTAGACCAGGAAGCTGAGGCCCAGAGATGTTAGCAACATGCCTGTTGTATGTTTTGATGTGTAATGGCCAGGCCATCGTCACATTTCCCCGTAATTGTCCCCAGAATGTCCAGAACCTTGTATCTGGCTGGTATGGCCCTAAATCCCCTTTTCATCTAGCACAGCAGCCCCCACCGGCACGCACATCACAGCACACATCTCTCCGTTGCGTGGCTTACGCAGGAGACCTGGCCGGTCCCGCAGGACGTGCCGTCTTCTGCATTGGCCGCTCGGTCAGACCCGCTCGGTCAGACTCCTGCAGGGCTAACAGCCAGCTTCCTGAGCACCTGCTTCCCTGCCCCACGTGGCGCCGAGTGCCTTATCCCCGGGACCTCCTCAGTTCAGTGAGATGAGAATCATTCTGATGCCCATTCTGTTGATCAGTAAACTGAGGCCCAGGGAAAGGAAGGGGCTTGCCTAAGGTCACAAGGCAAGTAAGCAGCAGAGTGGGGTTTGAACCCAGGTCTGTGTGACCTCAGACCCGGCTCTCAGTCACTGTTGTGTACTACCTGGGAGATGACTGGTGACCTCCAAAGTCTCCTTCCCAATCCCTGCCTAATGGTCATCATTGGGTTGTCACACCCATCCCAGTGGCACCTGCCCAGCTCACCCTCCTGCCCCTCGTCCTCATTGCTGCCCACACATTGGACCCCGTGGCTCTGTCAGCACAACAAACGGGAAAACTGACGGACTGCTGAAGATCACAAACTGAAAAAAATTAAAAAGTAAAATAGACAAACTAAATAATAAAAAAGATCACAAACTGCCCTAGCCATCGTCTCCCCACTTCAAAGGAAAAGCTGGGTGCTGGGTCGAACAAGCACCACGCTCCATGTCTCCTCAAAACTGAGACGGACAAGCGCAGCAGTCTCCGAAGTGAACCGGACGATGTTTCAGCTGCTTATAATTAGAACCCAAAAGCATCAGGTCGGAGGGCCCTCCGAGGTCACACAGCCCCACGTCTCATTTGCTGCTGGGGAAGCCGAGGCCCAGAGGGGGCAGGACACCTGCCTAAGGTCACACAGCAGCCACCTGTCACAGACCCACCTCAGAGCTTGGCTTCTGCACCTGCTGACTGGCCCGGAGCAGGAATTCCCTCTGGGCCTCCGTTTCCTCGAATGTAAAATGCCAGGCAGGGTGCCAAACACTTCAGGCGTCATCACATTAAACTCCCATAAAAACTGGTGCAGGTAGGACAGAACCGCAGTCCCTTATCTGAAACGGGGCCAGCTGTGATGTGGAATCCAGAAGTTTGCGGTTTTGGGGACAGGCAGCCTATGTTCCGTCCCTCGCGGCGTCTGGGGCAGCACCACCCCAGACTCTGCAGTGAAAGGTACAAAGAGCAAAGACTGTACGTAGTATGTCAGCCTGTGTTGCATCTGCCAAATGCGTTGGATGCCAGGCTTCTGGGTGTCAGCGCCCTAGACCGAGGGCCTGACGAGTCTCCTGTTTTGCAGAGACGCTGCTCCGGGAAGCTCAGTGATTCGTCTAAGGCCACAGAGCCAGAGGGGTGGAGCCCAGGCGTGAGCCCCAGCCCGGGGGCCGGACCCGCCCTCCCACGCTGTAGGGACTGACGGGGCCTGTCTGCCCTCGGGGTGGGAAGGCTGTGCACCGGCCCGCGGGGCTGGCCGCTGTCCCGCACGGTGCAGGCTGCGGGCAGGGGCTCCGGGCCCTCCGTGCACCGCTCACCCTGGTAAGTCAAACCGAAGCAGCTGTCGGATTTATTTTTTCCCAACCAGAATGTGACAGGACTGGAGGGAAATGGCCCAGCTATGGGACCCTCTTGGGGATCAGCTTCTTTCTGAAAACGGGCAGGAATGGGGGCGGGGGGCACAGCCTGAGAGAGAGAGAGAAAGGCCATCCCTCCATTCCCTCCAAGCAGCCAGGAGGGGTGGTGAGGCCCTAATGCGTCACTTTCACCATGTTCATGGGCTGACAGAGGGGGCGGCCTCCTGATTACACACACACACATACCACACACACACATATACACACACACACAATACACACACACACACACACACAATACACACACATACACACACACATACACACACCACACACATACACACACACACACACACACACACACATACACACAACACACACACACACACACACACACACAATACACACACACACACACACATATACACACCACACACACAGCACACATACACACACACACACACCACATATACACACACCACATATACACACACCACACACACACATACCACACACACCACACATACACACACACATACACATACACACACACCACACATACACACACCAATACACACACACCACACACACATATACACACCACACATACACACACACACACACACATACACACACACATACACACACATACACACACACACCACACATATACACACACACACACACGCGCACACACACACACACACATATACACACCCACACACATACACACCACACATACACACACGCGCACACACACATACACACACACACACATTACACACCACACATACACACACCACACACACACGAGAAGAGCCTGAATTGGGCCTCTTTCACAGGATGCGCCCCCCGCCCCCCATGCTTGGGAGATTAGCTGGGTCTGTTCTCACACAAGGTTTAAATCTGATCAGGAAAACATCCCTTTCCAGGCATTTGCATAATGTACTGGCTGAGGCCGAGGTACCCCCCTGAATGCTGCCAGGCACAGCTTTGCTGGGGTGCACGCGGCCTCCTGGGGCCTCCTGGTGTCCTCCCCGCCCAGAGAGGAGCTGCTGTCCCCGTGACTGCCAAGGCCCGCGGCAGAGCCTGGCTCCTCGGCGCCTGCTCACTTCCTTCAGCAGCTGCTAGATGTGCAGCAGCTACCTGCCAGAATCGGGGTGACAGACGGGGCTGCGCTTACCCTCGTGGGGTCACTGGCCTGTGCTCGGGGTGCGCGTCCATGCTTTCTCGCCACCTGCACCCACACGAGCCTGTGGGGCGCGGGGTGAGGAAACAAGCCCAGAGGGTAGCCCCTGCTCTGGCCACACGGTCAGAAGCTCGGCCCGGAGCTGGGCCTCTGCAGTCCCACACCGGCTGCTCTGTGGCCGGCGATGAGAACGCCGAAGGCAGCTTCCTGCGGGACCTGAGGCAGGCCTCTCGCCCCTGGGGGCCTTGGTTTCCCCTTTCAGAGAAATAACGGTGCCCTGGCCAGTCTGCTCAGTGGATAGAGCATCAACCTGCAGAGTGAAGGGTTTCGGGTTCAATTCCGGTCAAGGGCAAGGACCTCGGCTGCAGGCTCCATCCCAGGCCAAGGGGGCAGCGCCACCCCTCCCCTAAAGCTCTGGCCAGTTCTTGCCTGCAGACCCACTATGGCCCAACCTTTCTGTCTGGTTTGAAAGAGGATTTAAAAACCCACGTCTTGGTAAAATACCATGCTTTTTTCATACTGTCAACCAATAAAGAAAAATCCATTAGAAAAAGAAAAAAATGGCCAAATCAAGCTCTTCCGCAGACAGAACACCGCCCAGGTTGAGACCTCTTTCAGAGCCCGTCTCCCCGCTCTGGAGAGTGGGCGGGAGTGGGGGCACCACCTGTGGGAGGGCACCCCGCCCCCGGTGGAATCTGATTACCCCTGGGCACCCCTTGAAATGGCAGGCGGGCGGGTGGCGGGGCGGGGGTGGCGCCAGAGGTGGGGCTGAGAGCTCTTCCCCGGAGGCACAGATGGCGTTTTTTTTTATCAGTGTCAGCATTGGCTGCTCTCTGCTCTGATGAATAGATTCTAAAGAGGCAGTGACATTATTGGAGATAACAGAACAGAAAGAGGGTCAGCGCGGAGAGAAATGGCAGAGCCAGCAGATAAAGGGGAGGCCGAAGGGGGCGGGGTGCCCCGCTCCGGTGCCCCCAAGCCCGGCTCCCAGGGGCGGGGGCTGGAGTGGCCCCGGTCCAGGGCAGGGGAGCCCGCAGCTGCCCCGCAGCACCTGCTCGCCCCCCCGGCATCCGCCCCCGCGGCCAGGCTGCCCAGCCGCCTTTTCAGTTCGACTCAGTTAGGCCTCCCGCTCGGAAGCTCGTCTCCTCTGATGGCCGGTGTCACTGACGGGATCAGAGCTGTTTGTGTGGCACACGCTCAGGCTGCTGAACCGCCCGCGGGGCCCAGGGACCCACCTTATCTATGGAGCCCCCAGTTCTCGAGGCCGCTTCTGGGCGGCCCTGCTGTCTGCTGCAGCCTCACGCCTCCCAGCCCCCCTTCCTGCCTGGGCAGTGGAGCCCGGAGCCCAGGCAGCTCTGCGTGTGAGTCCCAGGCCTGCCGCTGGCTGGCTGTGTGGCCTTGGGGGATGGCTTCACCTCTCTGAGCTCAGTGTTTTCATCAGGAGCGTGGAGACAACCAACTTGTAAGGTGACGGGGGTTCAGTGAGGTAGCAGGTGCCGGGCGCAGAGCACAGCGCCTGGGAAGTCATGTGGCATCTTCACTCAGCAAAGGTGACTGGGTGACAGCTCGGTGCCAGGCTCCCGTCTCGGTCACCGAGGAAGTAATGGCGGGCCGAGCAGCCTTCGTTCAGGAAGCTTACATCCCAGTGCAGGGTGATGAGAGTGAGGAGGACTCACCTGGTGCCGCATGAGCTCGCACGGCGCGGGGTGATGAGAGTGAGGAGGAGGCGGAGGCCGGGCACCTGTGTGCCCCACGGAGGGGCCTTGGTGTCTGTTCCCTCTGCCGGGCACCTCCTCCCATCGCGCCTGTTTTATTTCCCGGCTGGGGGGTCACTTGTTGCCTCGCCTGTCTCCCCAGGAGATGGCCAGCTCCCTGAGGGCAGGCTCCCCGGAGTCTGGCACAGGGCCAGGCACATGAGAGCTTGCGGTGCCCTGAATGAACGGGTGAAGGAACAAATGAGGAAGGAAGGGGGAGTGGCCCCGCTTGCCTGCACTCTGGCCACCCTGCTCAGCTCAGGAACCCTGGCGGCCCGAGCCCACCTCGCCAGCCCTGCAGAGGGGTTTGCTGGGTTTAGGAATGGGTGGGGTCGGGACTGAGTCAGAAGGCTGACCAAGAAGGTCCGTCTTGCCCTCCCTCACTGGGAAAGAAGGGCCTCCACAGCCCTCCCTCTCCCGCAGCCAGTGGGCTGAGAGACAGTTAGCATTTCTAGTCTTTGTTGTTGTTGTTCATCCTCACCTGAGGGTATTTTTCCATTGATTTTAGAGAGAGTGGAAGGGAGAGGGAGAGACAGAAGAACATCGATGTGAGAGGGACGCATCGATTGGTTGCCTCCTGCCCACACCCCGACCAGGGCCTGGGAACCTGCAACCAAGCTATGTGCCCTTGACGGGAATCGAACCCGGGACCCTTCAGTCCATTGGCCGACGCTCTAGCCACTGAGTCATACCGGCCAGGGCTCTGAAGTCTTTTGAAGTGATGGCCGGAGAGCTCCAGGCGTAGGGACTGTCCTCATTGTTGGCAGGGGGTGATGCTGCCAGCACCCTCGGCACCCCTTTCTCAGGCCATTGACCAGGCCTTGGGGGCCCTAGTCCTGGGGGAGTGCAAGCCTGGACAGTTAGGAAATTCAGTGCAATAAGGAACAGCCGCCACTTGCTGTGGGCGTGCCCGGCGTTACCCAACCAGGAAGGGGTGGGGCTGGGATGCACCCAGGACTCAGGTTGAACTCGGCCATTCATCCAACATGTGCTTTGTGCCAGACGCCTTTTTGTACGTTGCTCCTGGCATCCTGCACAGGGGGTTTCTGTCCCCCGTTTTGCAGAAGAGGAAACCGAGACTCAGAGAGGTGAAACGGCCTAGAGGCAGAGCCAGGTGGAAGCCCAGGTCTGCCCACCCTCATCCAGTTGGCAAGCACGTGTCCTCCCGCAGTTCTGGGCGCTAGAAGCCTGGAAGCAAGGTGTCAGCGGGCCGTGCTCCCTGAGGACTCTGGTCCCCAACGCAGGGGCTCAGATGGTTTCGGATTTTTATTGGGCCCTGGGTGGGCGGCGAGGGTCAAAGCACCCAACCCGCACTGCTGGAGTCCCTCAAGAGCCTCTGAATATGACGCGGTCCCTACTGGTGAGGGAGGTGTCATCCGGTTGGGAGGTTGACATACTAATATGTAAAGCGTTACAAGAATTAAATGACAAGTAGAAGCTTTGGGCACCCTCGCAAGGTACTTGAATGATCCACGATTCTGAGGAATTGGTCAGGGAAGCTGGCCTTGAAGGACACATGGATTTTGGGAACAAATCCACATGCTAGCCATTATTATTACAATGAGTCGATCATCATTACAGTGAGAAAAACCAGTCATAATGGCTACATTTAGATCCCATGTTGTAGGTTTTGCTGTTCCCATTTCACAGAAGAGGATGCTGAGGCTCAGAGAGATGGAGTGAAGTCCCAAGACCAGCCAGCTGGTAAGTGGGACTCCGGTCCAGATCCTTTGACCCCTAAAGCCAGTTTCTCTTCCCTGACCCTGGGCAGCGTCACAGAGTGTCACAGCAGGAGACGGATGGGCCCAGGTCTAGATGGCCGAGCCAGCATTTGATTTCAGAGCCAGCTTCTTGGCCACGGCCTGCGTTAGCCTCGGGCGGAGATAGCGAGTGAACACACTGCCTGAGTTCAAATTCTGCACTGGGGTTGCGGGTGAACAAACCTGAATCTGCCCTCTGGGCTCACGGGCGGAGCCAGACAAGCACACTGACAATGGCAGTGAAGAACCGCTGGTTCTGAGTTTCCATGGGAACCTAGGGAAGAGGTGGTGCATATCCCAGCTTGGAGTGTAGGAAGGTAATCGGGAAGGCTTCCCGGAGGAGGAAGCGCCTGGGTAGAATTTGGGCTGAGCTGGGAGGTAAGCGCGGGCATTCTAGGCAGCGAAGGCACTGCGGGGAGCAGCGCTGGAGCAGGTGCAGGGAAGCCACAGACGATTCGGTATTCAGATGGCGCCTATTGTGTGAGTCGGGGCCTGGGCTGACATGAAACAAGGTGTATCCTGAGGGCCCTGGGGAGCCAGGGTGGGTGTTGGGCACATGAGGGCAGCTCACGCTTGTGCGTGAGAAAGTCCTCTGGCCGTGGCATGGCGGACGGACGGGGAGGTGAGAGGTGGCGATGGCTGGAATGGGACAGTGGCCTTAGGGACGATTATGTAGGTGCCTGGAGGGGACCCGGAAGTCGCCCCCTGCCATGGGTAGGGCCTCTGGGCTGACTCCCTAGTTGGCATGAAAGCCCTGGTATCACCTCCGTTCCCGGCGGCTGGGCCCCGGTGCCACACACGGGCGGCTCAGAACAGCAGACACGTGTCCTCGCAGTCCTGGGCGCCAGAAGCCGGAGGCCCGGTGCCAGCGGGCCGTGCTCCCTGAGGACTCTGGTGAGCCCTTCCTGGCTCCTCCAGCCTCCGGCGGTGGCGGCAGCCCCGCGCGTGCCCGTGCTCAGCTGCGTCCCTCGTCTGTCGTCACGTGGCCGTCTTGCTCCCACATGTCCCTTCACGTGACGCCCTGCTCTTCTGAGGGCACTGGTCACGTTGGGTCAGGCCCCCCCAATGGCCTCGTCTGACCTAAGAGGCACCGGGTTGGGACTTCGGCATCTCTTCTGCGGGGACACAGCTGGACGCGTAACGCCCTCAGGGGCACACTTTTCCTGGTTCGGTTCTGCCCCTGTGGCCCCAGCACAGAGCCTGGCATATGTCCGTGCTCGGAGGGGAGTCGTGGGATGAACAAATGAGGGCATAGAGTCGGGGCGTCCAGCCTCTCCGCCACGGTGACCCCGCCTCCTCTGACAGCCGCAGCCGCCGGCCGACCGAGTGGCACCTGGCAGGCAGGTCTCAGGGCCCCTCTCCGGGGTTCTTCTCGGAGAGAAGTGGTGTTGATGAAGGTGTCAGATGCCTGTCACCTTCCTCCCCAGCAGAATCTCCGCTGTCAGCGTGAGTGAAATAGTCACTGCCTCGCCTTGCGTTGGAGATTTTATTGACAGTTTCATTGTCACCCAAAACACCTCCTTTTCTCCGTTGGCAGTTTTGTCAGGCGAGTCTGGGGGTAGGAGGGGGACGCAGGGCTGGCTCCTGAGGACAGTTTGGGCAGGTGGTGGGCGCGGTTCCGCGGGCCTGGGATCGGCAGGGCAGAGGCCCCGCGGGGGGCTGCACCAGGCCTTGGCTCCAGCCTGCTCGACACTCCCTCAGGAGGCAAGAGGAAGACGAGAGGCAGGAGAGGAGGGTGGCCAAATGGGGCAGCCCAGACTCCACCCCGGTCCTCTGGCCTCCTCCCACCTGCCTGGTGGGCATCAGGGAGGCGTCAGGGTGCCAGGGTGAGGGCATCAGGGTGAGACCACCTGGGTGCCGTCCTCAGCTCAGCTATATGCACCTTAGGACACATGCTTTGCCCTGAGAGCCTCAGTGACCCCATCTGTCAAATGGGGTGGTCACAGGTAGCTGCCGTTGGTCGTGGCTTTGTCTGGGCCGAGCACCCACTATCCAGTTCAGTCCTCATCAGACCCCGGAGATCTGGGCGCTGTCAGGGTCCTCACATTAATGACGGGAGACCGAGGCTCAGGCAGGTGAGGCAGCCTGGCCAAGGCCCCCACGGCCGGAGAGGGCAGAAGTGGTTTGAACCCAGGCTTAATACCCCCAGCCTGGCTGTGAGCCTCCCGCGTGAGATTGGTGGAGAGGGCAGGCGGCAGAGCGTCACACCGCCTGGCACACGGGGAGCTGTCTGCTGTGCGGCGGCGGCCTTGTTACTGTGGAACTGAGCTTCTCGGCAGCCCGCCCCGGCCCAGGAACTCTCTGGACATCACAGGGGCCTCCGAGGGCACGGAGTGGGCTCAGGGCTGCACAGGGGCTGAGGCCCTGCTCAGGGACCCCACCCCGCTCCATGCCCAGCTCCTCTGCACACCCTGCCCTGGCCCGGCACGACTGCGGGTGGGGCGCTCCGTTACCGAATGGGCAAAGGCAAGGCCATGTGGTTGCAGCGTCAGACTGAGGCCTGCCAAGGTGCTTCAGCATGTCCGGGCCGCGCCGATGGGAAATGAGGCCCAAGAGCCACCCTGCTCAGAGCTGCCGAGCCAGGCCGCTGCGCACAGCCGCTGAGCCCAGCGATTGTGGAGTCGGCGAGATCCGAGTCTGAGTTTGAGTGTGACCGCCAGCGGGCCGGTGACAAGTCGTCGAATCTCACTGAGCCTCAGTTTCACCCTCTGTTCAAGGAGATAATAAAAGATGCCCCACACCCAGCCGGCGTGGCTCAGTGATTGAGCATCAGCCTGTGAACCAGGAGGACGCGGTTCAATTCCAGGTCGGGGCACGTGCCCGGGTTGCGGGCTCCATCCCCAGTGTGGGGCGTGCAGGAGGCAGCCGATCAATGATTCTCTCTCACCATTGATGTTTCTATCTCTCTCTCCCTCCCCTCTTCCTCTCTGAAATCAATATAAAAACACACACCACATATATATAGTTTTTAGAGATCCCCGTGGAGGGCCGAGGAACTATGTGAAATGCACTAGAGCAGCGTTTGGCAAACAGAGGGGAGAGGACAATTGTAGCACATAAAAGCTCCTTCAGGATCCCACACCCTCCACCTCCTTTTCTCCGCTGTGTCTCTCTTCACGTGACATTTCCTGTTCTTCTAAGGACACGTCACCTTGTCCATCTCAGGAGCCAGGGGACATTACCTCCAGGTGCACAGGGGGCAGCGCAGGCCCGGCGGGGGAAGGGTTTCCTCTTGGCCACCCTGCAGGCTGGGCTCACTCCCCAGCCTCTGGACTCCTGGCCCAGTGCCCGCTGCCTCCCGCCGCGCCTGTCTGCGGCGCTCCCCCCCCCCCCCCACCACCGTCCCTCGCCTGCCCTCGTCCTGCGCCCTGCGCCCTGCGTCTGGGCCCTGTGGCTTGGAGAGCCCGAGCCCCGGGCCCACAGCAAGGATGCCCTTCTCCCTCTCGCTGGCACACGGAAGGTTTTGAAAGTTAAAGTATTACCGTCGGCTTTGTTGTTGCCTAACTACGACAGACAAATTGAGAACCAGTTGTCAAAATGTCAGTGCACAACAAATCAACATGCAGAACGAGTCCCCGCGCACCGTGGTGTATAATTAAACAAAAAACCCCTTTTAGAAATTTCAGCGCGCGTTGGTTCCACTTTATATTTGTCTGTGTGATTAATAAAGGCAGCTAATTTTCAGACTTTAAAAACAGCTAGAAAATAGCTCCTAATTACATATTAGGTTCCTGGCGGCCCCCGCTGAGCTCCGCTGGCATTGGTGGGCCGAAGAATTTGGCAGAGCCTTAATTGCATTCTGAGCATCATCTAATTTTAGTTAAATGTAATGTAATCAGCAGCAGATGTCTGAAATAAAATATGAATTATGAATATGATGAAATTTCATTCTTGAATAAAAAAGTAATTTGCTATTTAGTTCATTAAAGTCTTCGAGGTTTCTAGGAGCAGGTACATGCAGCCCGGCGAGGGGCGCGTTACATGACGCCTGGGAGGAAGGGAGAAGCCCAGAGGAAAGCGTCATCCCGGAGCGTCCGGTCTGATGGATTGCGGTGGAGCCGGGGCGTTCACCCAGCCCGACGCCCCCGGTTCCCACAGGGGAAACGGCCCTGGGCTGCCCTGGGCCCGGGGTCTTCCTTCTGCCCCTGTACGTTGGGGTGGGCCCAGGTGTGGGGTGAGGGGCTTGGAGGGGGAAGCCATGGGCGCCCCTGGGCCTGTGCCCTCCCTGGCATTCCACCCCGCCCCCCCCCCCCCCCCGTGCTCACGTCCCCTGGCTTCTGAGCTGGGCCTGTGAAGGGCCTGTGGCGGCGCCGAGCAGGCACATGCTGGGCTTGGTGACACCCCCGGAGGCGGAGGTTGGCATCCAGGGTCTGGCAGGGATTCAGTCTCCGCCTCTCACTGTCTGTGCTGTTCAGTGCCTCAGTTTCCCTTTCTATAAAATGGGAGTCATAGTAGCACCTACCAGACACACGGACAGCACCTGGAATGTGGCCAAGCCTGCGTCCAGGGTTGGCTGCTGTGGGCGGAGCTATTACCATTGATCAGAGGTCACAGTCGTCGGCATTTCAGTGCCTTCTTTGTATTGTCGTTAGAAGCAGCCGGGGATGTGGAGATTTTAAACTCCATTTTGTTTTTCTTCTGGGGCTCAGAGAAGTGAAGCACCTCATCCAAGGCTGCACAGCCAGTAATTGCAGGGGTGGGATTCGAACCTGGGACCAGTGCGTCCTCCCCTGCGTCCCAGAGCTGTGCGAGAGCTGCAGGGGGGAGTCCTGGCCTGAGGACACGGGAAAGGGGCTGGGCAGGGCGAGGAGAGGAGGACGCAGGCCTCATCGGCCCTGGATTCCAGGAAGAGGGAGGCGGGGAAGGGCGGGAGGCTGGGCAGAGGCTCTGCCAGAAGCCACTCTGGGCAGGCGAGGGGACAGAGGCTGTTCTCCATCCCCACTTCACACCCCCAATAACTCCCCGCAATTACCTGGAAAAGATTAATTAGCAAAGTGCATCATATTGACTGGAGCTGCCCTGGCGATCGATACACTTGGGAGCGCCTCCCAGGTACCTGCAGAGAGGCCGGAACGTGGAGGGGGGAGGAAGCCCAGCTCTGGCTGGCCGGAGCCTCACTGTCCAGCCCCGAGGAAGCTTCCTGGGTAGGGCCAGCTCTGGGTGGCACCTTGCTGGCGTTGCGCAAGTCCCTTTGCCTCTCTGAGCCTCAGTTTCCCCACATGCCTTCTGCTCCCGTTAGTTCTGAGAGAACAGAATGGGGCGGCCGTGGGGGGCCGCTGTGGAGGGCTTGGCTTCCCCTTGCTGACATGGCAGCCCGCTGGGGCCCAGGAGCATGAAGGATTCGCCCTGGCTGCCTTTCAAGGGCAAAGAAGAACATCTGGTCTCTCTAAAGCACCATCAGCGAGCAGCCCCGAGAGCTTTCCCGGCTCTGGTTTCTGGTCGGGCAGAGTCGCAGAGTGGGGGATAAGACGCACGGCTGGGGATCAGCGAACACAGGCTCAAATCCCAGCACCCTCCTCCCGCTGGGTGCCCGGGCTCCTCTCCTGGCCTCTGAGCCTCGGTGCTCGCCCCTGGGAATTGTGTCCACCCCACTGAGCGGTCGGGAGCTTCCAGTGGGCCCGCGGCCCTGCCCAGCGCCAGGCACTGAGCAGGGGTGGGGGCCGGAAGCCGCTGTCACAGAGCTTCTAGATGGCCACTCCACCACCTGGGCCAGGCATCCCACGGGAAGGGTGAAGCAGAGAGCTCCGTCACGGGACTTAGAGTGTGAGCCGGGGGCGATGAGGCCCCGCAGGGTCCCCTGGACTGGGAGGGGCAGGAATGGAGCCAGGAGAGCCCAGTGGTAAGGGAGCCTCGGAAGGAGCATCTCCAGGCGGCAGCTGTGGACTTGACGGGACACTGGCTACTGCCAGGAACGCCACGCTGCGGCCGGCCGAGCCGGGCAGGGCCCCGCCCGCTCCCGCTCCTGCTCCAGCCTCCCATCGCACCATCACTCCGGAAGCCCGAGGCTGGGCAGCCCGTGGAGGTCAGCGTCCCAGGGCCCAGCGCCGGGCTGGAAAGGAAGGACGGGACGAGCCCATCCAGCCCCTCTCCCAGGACTCGGAGAAGGGGAAGGGGTCTTAAGCAGGCACGGGCTTCCTCTCTCCACGGGGCCTCTCCCTGCCCAGAAGAATCGCATTTTGCTCCCCAAACAGTGCTCCTCGGGAGTTGCAGACAGGCCTGGACTCTCCAGTGCCAGCTCCCTCTGTCCTGGCTGAGTGGCTTCACCTCTGAGAATAAAGGAGGCCACATAGTAGGTGCTGGACACATAGTAGGTGCTTCCTCTCCTCTCCTCCCTCTTCCTAATAAGCCACTGTGGCTTCGCCCACTCATCTCACGGTGATTGGGCTCCTGCCCGTGCCAGGCCCGCGCTGCAGGGAAGCAGTCATTTGCCCGACCGGGAACACTGGCAGTGTCTCCTCCGAGCAGGCTGGGGACACCGCGGCGGCGAGTGCCGGACGGGCTCTTGTGAGGTCCACGGTGCCTCAGGGCAGACTCGAAGCTGAGTTTCCGCAGGTTTGGGTGCCACGGCAGGGTGACCAGAGGGCCGCAGGGTGGGAAAGCCCCTCCTGTATTCTCAGCTCAGGGCCTGGCAGCTGCCCCTGGTGGGGGACCCGGGAGATGGGTCCAAGCAGCCCTACGTCCCGGACACGGGGAGCCCGGAAGGCTGGGTCGCTCAGGTGCCCCCCCATCCACTCACCTCTTGGTCTCCCCAACTGCCTCACCTCCGGCCAGGCCCCAAGGCCACCTGCCTGTCACCCCCTGGCCACTCCCCTGGCGCAGGTCAGCTGCCTGGCCCTGCTCTATTCATCAAGGGCATGACAGCTAAAATTCATTTGAAGATGAAGAAAGTGCCCGCTAATCCGTTCTGCAAGACATTGATAGACTAGCAGCTCCGGGAGAATCGCACAGCAGTAATGAAATTAGGCTAAAGCTGCTGGCGGATTGCAGATAATTGCCCTTGTCTGTCACGAGGAATAACATCTCCCAAATCCAACACAAGGATTGTTCAACTTGCAGGAATTTCTTTTCTTTTTTTTAAAGAGAGGCAAAGCCAATCCGGGGCTTGGGATCTTTGTCTGGGCAGCACTCTGGGGTTGGGGGGAGCAGCTATCACCATGGTGACTGCTTCCTTACCTCTGGAGGCCCCCCAGGAACCACAGCCACAGCCAGAGGGACCGGGGGGGGGGGGGGGCTGAGTCCCAATCCCAGGACATTCCCCCCGTGGCCCTCCGTGGTCCTGCCCCGAGCCTTGATTTCTCCTCCATGCCCTTCCCCCCACCAGCATGTTCCCGCCGGCACAGCCCTGGCTGGAAAGCAGGGAGCAGGGAGATCTTGGGGAACCGGGGCTACAGCACGATGCTCTGGATTTGGGGGTGGGGGCAGCCTCTGGTTGGAAGAAGGATCGCAGGACTGCTTTAAAACTGCACTTCCATTATGTTGAGGCCACACCAATCCTTCATATGAGCGACTTTGAGGGATGGGGACAGGTGAGGTCCTCATAAGCCACCCTTTGGTGCCACCAAGGGGGTCTAGATTCCTAGGAAGGACAGCTCTGAGAAGGGACAGTGGATGGACTCCTAGGTCCCCGGGCTTTGGCGTGACCAGCCCGAAGCTGGCACGCAATTGACACTGATGTCAGAGAGCACTCAGTGAATGTCAGCATAACGGGTCTTCTCATGTGTTCGCGTATAGACTGATGTCAGTGCCCTCGATGATGTCAGAGAGCATTTGAATGTCGCCGTCATGCTGCGTTCAAACGCCCGTGGGCCGGGAAGCTGACTGTCCCTCTCCCAGGAGGTGGCGTGTCAACATCGTGGACTGTTAGCTCGTGAATATCGCTGACTCGGAGAATTTGGGAGCTGTCAGGGGCTTAGGGATTGGTCCAAACTCGTCAGCTGATGGATGAGGAAACTGAGGCCCAGAGAGGTTAAGTGATTTGCCAAAGGTAACACAGCAAGAGAACCCTGAGTGTAAGTTTCATCAAGGTCACAGTTTATCTGGAGAACCATTGTTGAGAGAACTTGTAACCCATTTCTCTCCGGCAGGCCCCGCCTGTCCCCGTCCCCCTGGGGGTGCTCGTCCCTCATGCTCAACTCTGGGGGTTATGCCCATGTTCTGGGATTCATAGCAGGATCTCCCAGAATCCTCTGGTCTGCTAACCAGTTAGCCAGTGTCACTCATCAGTCCCGGCCATGGGCCAGGTCACACTTTCTACCTCATTCCTCCCGATCACCCTGGCTCTGGCCAAGACTCTGTCTGAGCAGGTGCTGGGAATGCAGGGAGGCTGGCAGTGGCGCTGAGGGGCAGGCGGCTCAGAGGAAGGAGACGGGTCCCCACTGAGAGCTTCTGTGCCAAAGGTTTCGGGAAGAAGCTGACGCTGAGGGGGGTGTTGAAGGAGCCAACGGGTTTTCGTCGCATCCTCAGCTGCACTGGGATCAGGGAGGGAGCTGAGCCTGGGGATGGGGACATTTGTCCCCGGATGGGGAGGAGGCCCCAGGGATGGGTGGGGTCGGGATGGTGGTAGCTGGTGATGTAGAACAGTTTATTAAGGTCCCTTCACCCACCAGATTTCATCCACGTCTTCCGATACCCTGGCGGCCCCGGGACGATCACCCTGGGCCGATGGCTCTCCAACTGGGCCCCACACCCCTCGGGGCCCCCGGACCCTTCCAGGGTGTCTGAGAGATTAAAACCACTTCACAACAACGCTGAGCCGGCGCTGGCCTTCCTCACCGTGGCGCTGATGGTGTAGCAGGCACGGGCGAATAACTGCTGGCCCCGTTGCATGAATCACCGCAGCGGCACCAAACTGGCACGGAGTCGGTGTGTTCTTTACCGTAAACACGCTCCCCGCGGCAAACCTAAACGCCGCGGCCGCGGGACTCCGCCGTGGAGCATCCACCTCTGAACCGGGAGGGCTCGATCCCCAGGAGGGGGCGTGCGGGAGGCAGCTGACCAATGATTCTCTCAGCACTGATGTTTCTCTCTCTCTCCCTCTCCCTTCATCTCTGAAATCAATAAAAAATACATTTTTTTAAAAATCTAAAGGCCAGTTTCACTCAAGAGAGTCCTTGATGAAAAGTAAAAATTACTAGTTTTTTAAATCTCAGTCTATGAGTACACGTCTCTTAAATGTTCTGGGTGACAGACGAGAGTGCGGACACCAAGGCCTCAGCCGTTCCATTCGTGGCGTCAGGAAGCGCCTGTGACCGTTCGAGTTGCGAGCTGCGCTAGCCACCCTTTAACGGAGACGCTCCCGCCGGCCTGCCGCCAGCCTGGCAGCCTCGGCTACTGGCAGGTGTTTTCTGGAAAATGAACACAGTTGCCTGTCAACTGACAGTATTCGTTGCCAATGATCAAATTGCACTTTCCAGGAAAATATCAGAATGTTGGAGAACTTGAATCTGCCACTGTGGGTTTGACAGCATCCCACTTCAAGACTTCCCTGACGAGATCGGGGGTCATATTAGCGAGTGTGGCTGTGTCTTTATGTTGCGTAATGAAAAATGTCAACATTTGGGAGAGCCGCGTAACTCCGTAAATCAGTATTTTCCCCAATGGCCAATGGGTAATATTACAAAATGAGTAAAAGTGCAAGATAGACTGGTCATTTGTTTGTCTACAATCCTCACCTGAGGACCGGCTTCGAGAGAGGGACGGGGAGTGGGGAGAGAGAGAAACATCTATCAGTTGCCTTCCATACGTGCCCCAACGAGGATCGAACTCACAACCCAGTATGTGCCCTGACCGGGAAGCGAACTGGCAGCCGGCAAGCTTCCGGTGCACAGGCAACACTCCACCAAGTGAGGTCCGGCCGCTGGGCGAGGCTGACGGGTTTTAAACGAACAGAGTGTGAAAGCTGAGGGGCCTGGCTGCAGGTGCCACGTTGTAGCCAACAGCAAGCGAGCATGTGCAGTTTGGTCTGTGTCGCAGAAGAACGTCTGTAGTGATCTGAGCAGGCGATTAGCATCCTCTTCCCTTTTCTAGATACATGTTTGTGTGAGGCCATGTATTCTGCATCTCCTTCAACCAAAACATGTGGCAACAGATTGAATGCAGAAGCAGGTGGGAGACTCTAGCTTAAGCCAGACGTTAAAGAGATTTGCAAAAACGGAAAACAGTGAGTGAACCCCCATTTTACAGATGCAGAAACTGAGGCTCAGAGGCCTTGAGCCAAATCCCATTCGCTGGCTAGACCTCGACCTCCCCATCATCTGGTCGTCCACTTCCACGAACCCACTGGACAAGGGTCTTCTCATGTCTCTTGCCCAGGCGTCTGGGAGGCGAGGCGGGAACAAAGCCAGGCCCTGCCCCTCGGTCCGCGTCTCCTCCCGCTGCCCAGGTGGGCGGGGCCGGGCCTGGGCGGCTGGCGAGGAGGTGACCAGGGCCGTTTGCTGTAATGGATTGCGGACGGGTGGCGGCCCCGTGAAGGAGTGCGCCGGCCACGGCCGGTAATGCCTCAGGAGCCAGCTCTGGCACGGGTAATTTACTGCTGCCGACAATAACATATTTCACTTCCCGTCGCCCGATGAAGATTAGTTGTGTTTGAAAGTGGCTGAGTACACAGTCAATTCCGCTTAAACGTTTACAGTCAACTGAGCACAGATAATGCCCCCTCGGAACATGTGTCTGGGCCTCCTGCGGCTGGGGAGGGGCTCGGAGCGGGGCCCGCCCAGGAAGGGGCTGTGGCTGGGGGGGCGGGGGGTTCAGGAGCTGGGAGCTGGCTGAGACATCTGGCTTCCTTCGGTCCCACTTTCTAGATTGTGTTAAAAGTCACTCGGTGAACACTTCCCAGGGCGAGCTAAGGCATCTGGGTGGCCGCTGGGCGCAGGGAGGCCGGGTTCACAGCCAGGATTGGACCTGGTCCCGCAGCAGCCGAGGAAGCAGTTTATCTCATTTGCAAACAACGGAAACCGAGGCTCAGAGTCTCGGCAGCTTTCCAGATGTCACACAGCTGGTGTCAGAGGCAGGGTGCGACCCCGGGCCTGAAGCGCCTCCGAGGCGCCCGTTGTTGGTGACCCCGACGTGTGAGCCTGAGCCCTCGGCCGGCTCCGTCCTGCAGCGTCCCGGCTCGGCTTCCAGCGCGGGTCCTGCAGGGCCCTGGGCAGGGGTGCTGCCTGCGCCTGATGGCATTGGCGGCCGGAGAGTCTCTACCCCAGACCCCAGGGCTTCTCCTCTCAACATGGGCTTCCCGTGACCAGACGGGAAGGGCCCCGTGCGCACACACGACACCAGCCTGCCAGGCCACGCTCAGTCCACACCAGCTCCCTCTGTGGCCACCGCTCGCCACCCCCTGGGACCTGGGGGTGCTCCCGTGGGTGGCAGCTTTCTCCTGGGAGGCTGGACCTCAGAGGGACTTGGGGAGGGCCTCCAGGCTTGGAGTGGACTAAGGCGGTTGGAGGAGGGACTCTGGGATTCTGGCTTCCAGGCTGTGCACCGGCCAGGCACGAGCTCCGGAGGCGTGGCCTTGGCCTGGGTAGGGCCTCCCCTACGGGAAGGGACATGATATGCGAGCCAATGCCATGGTCACGGTGTCAGTTGGGCTGACATGACCCCCGTTACACTGTGTTTACCCATGACTCTAGGTCACGGCTGTGTGACTCCGAGTTGTTTGTGTGAAACCACCTACCAGTGTCTCATGACATGTTCTCGGTGACTGTGCGTGTCTGTGTGACACTGTCTGTGTCCTGTGTCACCGTCTGGGTGACTGTGCGTGTCTGTGTGACGCTATCCATGTCCTATGTCACCGTCTGGGTGACTGTGCGTGTCTGTGTGACACTGTCCATGTCCTGTGTCACCGTCTGGGTGACTGTGCGTGTCTGTGTGACACTGTCCATGTCCTGTGTCACCGTCTGGGTGACTGTGCGTGTCTGTGTGACACTGTCTGTGTCCTGTGTCACCGTCTGGGTGACTGTACGTGTCTGTGTGACACTGTCCATGTCCTGTGTCACCGTCTGGGTGACTGTGTGTGTCTGTGTGACACTGTCCGTGTCCTGTGTCACCGTCTGGGTGGCCTGTGCGTGTCTGTGTGACTCTGTCCGTGTCCTGTGTCACCGTCTGGGTGACTGTGCGTGTCTGTGTGACACTGTGTCCTGTGTCACCGTCTGGGTGACTGTGCGTGTCTGTGTGACCTGTCCAGGTCCTGTGTCACCGTCTGGGTGACTGTGCGTGTCTGTGTGACACTGTCCGTGTCCTGTGTCACCGTCTGGGTGACTGTGCGTGTCTGTGTGACACTGTCTGTGTCCTGTGTCACCGTCTGGGTGACTGTGCGTGTCTGTGTGACCTGTCCATGTCCTGTGTCACCGTCTGGGTGACTATGCGTGTCTGTGTGACACTGTCTGTATCCTGTGTCACCATCTGGGTGACTGTGCATGTCTGTGTCACCGTCTGGGTGACTGTGCATGTCTGTGTGACACTGTCCGTGTCCTGTGTCACCGTCTGGGTGACTGTGCGTGTCTGTGTGATGCTATCCATGTCCTATGTCACCTCTGGGTTACTGTGCGTGTCTGTGTGACACTGTCTGTGTCCTGTGTCACCGTCTGGGTGACTGTGCGTGTCTGTGTGACCTGTCCATGTCCTGTGTCACCGTCTGGGTGACTATGCGTGTCTGTGTGACACTGTCTGTGTCCTGTGTCACCGTCTGGGTGACTGTGTGTGTCTGTGTGACTCTGTCCATGTCCTGTGTCACCATCTGGGTGACTGTGCGTCTCTGTGTGACACTGTCTGTATCCTGTGTCACCATCTGGGTGACTGTGCGTGTCTGTGTGATGCTATCCATGTCCTATGTCACCTCTGGGTTACTGTGCGTGTCTGTGTGACACTGTCTGTGTCCTGTGTCACCGTCTGGGTGACTGTGCGTGTCTGTGTGACGCTGTCCATGTCCTGTGTCACCGTCTGGGTGACTGTGCGTGTCTGTGTGACCTGTCCATGTCCTGTGTCACCGTCTGGGTGGCCTGTGCGTGTCTGTGTGACCTGTCCGTGTCCTGTGTCACCATCTGGGTGACTGTGCATGTCTGTGTGACGCTGTCTGTGTCCTGTGTCACCGTCTGGGTGACTGTGCGTGTCTGTGTGACACTGTCCGTGTCCTGTGTCACCGCCTGGGTGGCCTGTGCGTGTCTGTGTGATGCTATCCATGTCCTAAGTCACCTCTGGGTGACTGTGCGTGTCTGTGACCTGTCCATGTCCTGTGTCACCGTCTGGGTGGCCTGTGCGTGTCTGTGTGACCTGTCCGTGTCCTGTGTCACTATCTGGGTGACTGTGCATGTCTGTGTGACGCTGTCTGTGTCCTGTGTCACTGTCTGGGTGACTGACTGTGCGTGTCTATGTGACGCTGTCCACGTCCTGTGTCACCGTCTGGGTGACTGTGCGTGTCTGTGTGACGCTGTCTGTGTCCTGTGTCACCGTCTGGTTGACTCTGCATTTCTGTGTGACCTGTCCGTGTCCTGTGTCACCATCTGGGTGACTGTGCGTGTCTGTGTGACGCTGTCTGTGTCCTGTGTCACCGTCTGGGTGACTGTGCGTGTCTGTGTGACACTGTCTGTGTCCTGTGTCACCGTCTGGGTGACTGTGCGTGTCTGTGTGACGCTGTCTATGTCCTGTGTCACTATGTGGTGTCCTGTGCGTGTCTGTGTGACCTGTCCGTGTCCTGTGTCACCATCTGGGTGGCCTGTGCGTGTCTGTGTGACACTGTCTGTGTCCTGTGTCACCGCCTGGGTGGCCTGTGCGTGTCTGTGTGACACCATCTATCCACGGCCTGTTGGTAACTGCAGGTCCCGGCGGTGCTTCCCCTGAGGGGCCGTATGGGAGGAGAAGGAACGGGGACAGGATCTGTGAGCCTGGCTGATGGCCCTTCACTGTGTGACCTTGGAGCCGTGTCCTCAGTTCTCTGGGCTGAGACCGGAGATGAGCTGAGAAGGGGCTTGACGACTGGAGGGGGCAGAAGCAGCAGGACGCCGAGTGGCCCTGAGTGTCCGGAGGCGGCTGCTGTCACCGGGGAGGATGGGAAAGGCGGCTCCTCTCAGCACCGGCCTGTGCCAAGCACTTTGCGGCCGCATCTCCTCGGAGGCAGGCTTTTACTTCCTTTTATTCTGACTTTGCAGATGTGCAAGCAGGTTCAGAGAGGGCAAAGGACTTGCTCAGGACCACACAGCAAGAGGCCAACAGCCAGGACCAAATCTGAGCCCAGAACAGCCCCTGCATCCCTACCACGGTCTCCAGTACAGATGAGGCATGGCAGGGGCGATCCTCCCTTTCACAGATGGGGAAACTGAGGCTCGGCGGGGAGATGTTCTGGGGTGTCTGGACTCACCAGCCAGAGCTCTCTCCACTCGCCCCAGGCTCTCTCCCATCCTGCGTGTAAGTGACCGGGGGGAGGGGTGGGCAGGCAAAGAGGGAGAGCCTGTGGGGGACAAAGGGCCGCTGTGGCCGCACATGGTGACCGCCCAGCCCCGTGCCAGGCTCTGGGCTCCGGAGCAGCTCCCCAGACAATGGGGCCCGTGCTCCAGGGGCACAATGGGCACCTGGGGGCCCCTCTCCCTGCACCGCTCTGGGGACAGGAGCAGCGAGGGGAGCGCGGCCGTGAGCTGCCCATGGCGGAGGCGGGAGGGCGAGGCGGAGCCCACACGGCGGGGTTGGCATGGTCTCTCGGGGCCCAGGTTCTCCACCACCGCGGCCTGTCGCCAGCCCTGGCAGTGCTCACCCAGCTGGTCGCCCCCTGCCTGCGGGCAAGCCCTTCGAACAGCTCGGAGCCCCAGCCTCTCCGCCTGCAAATGGAGGCGCTAGACCTCGCTTGGCAGAGGTGCCCATGAGGGAGACGTGTAGGTGACACGTAGCGATGGCTGGGACGCAGTCGGCACCCGGAGGGATGGGCCAGTGGGTGAGCGGAGGATGGTGGTAGGAAAGGAAGGTCGGGGCGGCAGAGGAAGGAGGACGACAGGACGGAAGGAGGCTGATGGCGGAGCAGGCGGGGGAGGCTTCTGGGCAGGAGCTGCGGGAGGCAGTGCGGGTGCTGCGTGCTCCGCCGGCAGGCAGTCTGCCTCTCTGAACCCCACCCCGGCCGGGGCCCACACAGAACGGGTGCTCAGAGACCCCGCTACCCGGGTCCCAGGTCTACGCTGACCCAGGCCCAGGGGTTCTGTTCCTCGCCAGGCCCTCCAGCGGACGGGTGAGGACGCCCGTCCTCCATTCCTGGGGGAGGCGCCACAGGCAGGCGACGTGGAGCCAGCTGGCCTGCGTCTGAGCTCCAGATCCGCACGGACTCGCTGTGTGACCTCAGGCCTGGCCCTCTCCCTCTCTGACCCTCAGCATCCTCCTGCTGACCTCTCGCTGGTGCTGAGGGTGGTGATGGAGCCGGCAGCCCCGCACACAGTAGGTGCTCAGTGAGCGGTCTGGCTGAAGCGTGGGGCAGGGAGGAATGGGATGGCAGGAAGGGGCTTGGGGCCCAGAGACCCCGCGACCTGGCCTGTGGCCTCCTGAACCCCGACTCCCGTTCCTCAGCCCCTGAAACCAGAGGGGCCGACGGGACACTTCATAATTTAAAGGGAACGCGTGAGAGACTCTCAACCACAGCCGCCTCTTAATGGAATTACTGAAAAGGGCTTTTTCATTAAAAACAAGAAGTGGGGATAGGTTCGTGTCCATACTCCAGGGCCCAGCGCCGTGGCCACCCGCTTCCATTTCCCTCTATTGATGTCTCTCGCGGTGCGATCTATACTGTTCAAATCCTGCGTGGAAAAGGCCTGGCTCTTCAGGGGGAGCCGCAGTATTTCCCCTGCCTGACACGGTCCCGTCACGGGAAGCTTAGCCGCCTCCGACAGCCCAGAGGGGGCTCATGCCCGGTTACCTCGCCTCCGTCCTCTGCTGTGATCACGGCTCACAGGCTCGCCGCGCGGGGAGAGGGAGCGGGAGGCGGGTCAGCGGCCCTGGCTGCCTTTGGCGCCTCCCTTGTGGGGTCTCAGGCACCCCAGCCTGAGAAAGGCCCACAGGGCCGGGGCTGGAGTGGGCTCTGCCTCTGGGGCAGGTGCTCAGGCCGGGACGGCGCTGTGGGCCTGTGGGCTGCTCCCCCTCGTCCCTCCCAGCCCCTCTTCACAGAGCCAGGGGGGCTCTGAACCCCTTCCTCCCTCCGCCCTCCCTGCTGGTTCCCTGTTACTTCCTGGGCTGTGCGTGTGGCCCCGCCCAGCTTCATGGGGCCTCTGACGGCCTGGGCCCCCCCGGGCTCCCCCTCAGCACAGGTGCAGAGTGGGTCACAGAGGCTTGCTCCCAGTGCACACTGGTTTGGGGTTTTGCTACAACGTTAGTGAGATATAATTCACACACCAGATAATGCACATTTGAAGTGTGTCCTTTGGTGGTTTTTAGTATATTCACGGAGTTTTGCAACCAGCACCACAATGTGTGAGCATTTTCATCCTTTCCCCCCAAAAGGAAGCTCTTCTCATCAGCACGCACACGCACACACAGTCCCTGGCAGCCGTTGATCTTCCTGTCGCGTGGATTTGTCTACTCTGAGCATTTTCCGTGAATGGAGTCACACTAGGTGGCCTTTCGTGTCTGGCTTCTGTCACATTGGCCGTGCTCGCGCCTTTCTCAGCTGGATAACGTTCCGGTGTGTGGATGGACCGCATTTTGTTCGGGTGACGGACATTTGACCGCTTCCACTTGATGCGTGGTGTGGACCTGGGTTCAGTTCTTGGAGCAGACACCAAGGAGAGGATCGCTGGGTCATGGGCTTGGGTTTGGTGACGGCACGTGGGCAGCTTTCCTGGCTGGCGTGGGGGGCCTGTGCTGAGAGACATGGAGTGGGGAGGAGGGAGGGCTAGAGCAGTTCTGGGCTACTGCCATGGCCCCTGGAGGAGTTGCTCCATCTCTGAGCCTTGGGCTCCCCCTCTTCCAAACGGGGACAGCCCAAGCCCCTCCGGAGCCGCTGGGGGACCCCTGAAATGACAAGGCCGGGGAGAAGGCCCCTGGGCTCATTCTCCGTCACCGGGATGCTGTGTCCGCTGTCCAATCCTCTGCTCCTGCCTGAGGGGTCGGGTGGGGAGAGTCAGGCTGCATGGGCACTGACTGTTGCCCTGGGAGGGAGCCGTCATTAGGGCGCCCATTTTGCAGATGAGGAAACTGAGGCCTTGGGAAGCGAAGTTCCTTGCTGAAGTCACAGAGCCAGCCTGCAGTCTTGGACTAAGTCCCTTCCCTCCACCTGCTCCCGGCCTGGTCCTCCCTCCTGGCTGCATGCGAGATTGAACAAGAGGCCGGAGTCTGTTTGTGGGTGTGACCCCCAAGGTCTGGGGCTTTGTCCATTGCGTCCTTCGATGTGGCCCGGGTTGAGAGATCAGCTGACAGTCTCATGCGCGCTCCCTGTCAGGAGCTAACTGCTTTTACGAGTCTCTCTGTCCTTCACCTTTGGCATTCCAGTTCGCCCCGGCACAGGCAGGCGCCCACAATCTCGCCGAAAGGATGCATGACCTGGTGATTTGGTTTCCTCGCCTGTGAACTGGGGATCACGCCTGGCCCGTCGGGTTTGTGAAAGCACAGGGCAATGGCCTGAGCTATTCGCATGGCGTCCCTCTTCTCGCCTATTCCCCAAGGGATGGTGTTGGGGGTGGGGAGAGCAGCCCCCATCTGGGTCCCGGGAAGAGACAGAGGCGACAGCCGTGGTCGGTGGCAGGTCCTGCCCTATCAGAGTGTCAGGGCACCTGGCGCGTCTCCCGTGCCCGTCCCTCCTCCCAGCCTGGGGGACGGTCAGCTCCTGCACACCTGTCTGGGGTCCTGGCCCCACAGCCCCGCCCATCCAGCGGGTGCCAGGGGAGTGTCTCTTCCGCACGGAGATGGCCTCGCTTCTTGTCCAGCTGGCAGGGCCGGGCAGTGGCGTCAGGGGCCCCCGCGCCTGTGATGTTATGACAGCCAGATTGACACAGTGCCGGTGGGTGCCCAGCGTGCCCCTTGCTCTCCCCGAAACGGGGGCAGAGGGGGGTGTCCACAAGGTGGGGCGGTCGGAGGCCTGGCTGAGGGGCATAGGCTTCTCCCCCACCCAGGGCCTGCTCGCCAGGCGCTGGCCCTCCCCGTGGGCTGTGGGCCAGTGAGGAGGGGAGGGGTACGAGGTCTCCCGCTCCCAACCGCTTGCCTCTCCCTGCGCCAGCTCGCACGGTGGACTGTGGAGCTGAAATTCCCCGGGGGCTGCGGGACCCGGAGCCCATGCTTTGTCAACCTCAGTGACTAGACACGGCTGTTATCGTTATTATTATTGTCAACATCCCCCACGCGTGCACTTGGCAAATCGCTGCCCTAGGGGAAAAGCCACAGAATGCGAGTGAGGGTCCCAGCCCCCTCTGCTGCGTGGCCGAGTGGCCGTGGCAGACCCACCCTCTGGGTCTCGAACCGCCATCGGTGCAGCGGCCAGGTCCGGGCTGGGAGTCGCCTACCTGCTCCCGTCCCAGGCAGGTGACTTACCTCTCAGAGCCTGCGTTTCCTCCTCTGCTAAGGGGCAGGTGGTGGGGCAGGTGGTGGGGCAGAGGGTGGGGCAGGCGGTGGGGCAGAGGGTGGTCCGCCGAGGTGCTGAGGCTGTGTCAGGGTCACCTGTGCAATGCCTGCTCAGGGCGGGACTCAATGAATATTAGTAAGCCTTGACTTCAGCCTGAGGCCTGTTGGGGGAGGGGGGGAAGTCAGGGGGTGAGCGGCACCACAGCAGACCCCCCTGAGGTCAGGGAGGCGGGGCCCCTGGCCTGTGACAGCCACGCAGGTATCCATGGGGGCTGCTCTGCGTCACCAGGAGCTGCCGGTGAGCCACCTCGGTGTCACTTTCTAATCCGCCAGGAGGAATGGAAGGCTCTGACGGCCTGTTAGTGCCCGTTCTCCCAGGATCACTCAGACAAGGTCCCCACGCTGCGTGACAATGGGCCTTAATTAAGGTGTCAGCACAGCATTTAGCCCTCTCAGTGCGGAGCCCAGAGACAGGCTACGGGATGGGATCGTCAGCCCTTTAACAAGAGATGCAGGGGGGCGGGAGGGGGGCGGGGGGGCGGCAGAGAGGTGTGCATGTGCGGGAGGGGCGCAGCTGCAGGAGCCTCGCTGGCCCCAGGGGACAGACCCACCCCGGGGTGGGGCTCCGAGTCGTGGGGGTGGGCAGGAGAGATGTCCTGGTGGTAAAGAGGGCACCGAGGACAGGACAGCCGGCTCAGCTGCGCCCAGTGCGCCCACCGCCCCTGGAGCCGTCCGAGCCGCAGGAGGATGAGGAGCGGCCCCCGGCGAGCTCCTTGAGGACAGGGACTGTGCGTGGCACCTGTGCGCTGTGTCTCCAGTTCCCCAGGTCAGAGCTTGGCAGAGAGTAAAGCTTATTAACAACCAGAGGCCTGGTGCACGGAATTCGTGAACAGCAGGAGGGGGGTGGCCTCAGCCCAGCCTGCACACTCTCCAATCTGGGACCCCTCGGGGGATGTCCGACTGCCCTCTCACAATCCGGGACCGCTGGCTCCTAACTGCTCACCTGCCTGCCTGCCTGGCCACCCCACGCAGCCTGCTGTTCGGTCATTTGGTCGTCCCTCACTAACCCCCCTGCTGGCCTGGTCACCCCGTGCAGCCTGCTGTTCGGTCGTTACTGTGAGGGAGTCCCAACCAATTTGCATATTACCCTTTTATTAGTATAAATAGATGCCTTAAAGGTGCAAGAAGGAAAGAATGCAAAGAGAAACAGGTAACCAGAGACAAACGCCTCATGGTACAAGGAATGGGGTATGAGAATGATAGAAGCCTCAGAGCAAGGTGCAGAGAAAAAGGTGTGCATGCGTGTGTGTGTGTGTGTGTGTGTGTGTGTGTGTGTGTGTGTGTGTGTTAGGTTGAATCATGTCTCCTCCCCAACCCTGCTCCCCAAAAAAGATATGTGACGTCCTAACCCCTGGTGCCTGTTAATGTGATCTGTTTGGAAATAGAGCCTTTGCAGATGTAGCCAAGGGAAGATGAGGCCATTAGGGTGGGACCCCGGGGGCGGGGGTGCCCTAATCCACCCTATGTGTCCTTTTAAGAAGAGGAGAGAAGACACATGGACACACAGGGGAACGCCCTGTGAGAACAGCGGCAGGCGTGGAGGGAGGCTGCTCAAGCCGAGGACTGCCATGGTTGCCAGCCGCCGGCAGAAGCCCAAAGAAGCAAGGAAGGACACCCCCTCCTTTCCCCCCCCCCCCCGCCCCGTGTCTCAGAAAGAGGCTGGCTCTGCTGACTTCATGATGTTGGACTTCTGACCTCCAGGACTGTGAAAGAATACATTTCTGTTGTCTGTTTTAAGCCTCTGAGTTTGTGGTACTTTATACGAGAGACCTAGAAAACTTGGATAGTGTCTATACACATAGATGTGTGTGAGAAAGAAAGAGTGGAGAGGTGAGGAAGGAGAACTGGAAATGCAGGAACACAGTGGGTGCAGTGCAAGGAATGGGGACATCTGAGGCTTCAGCGTAGCCTGGCCTCGCACCCTTCCTATTGAGAGGATCTCTTAACAGCAGCAAATATCTCCATAACCATCACCACCACACCATCATTACCACCATCATCACCACCATCACCACCACCATCATCATCACCATCACCACTACCATCATCATCACCATATCACCACCATAATCACCACCATATCACCACCATCACCACCACCATCATCATCACCATTATCATCACTATCATCACATCCATAACCACCATCATTCCCTCCATCATCACCATATCACCATCATCATCATCACCATAGTCACATCCATAACCACCAACATTCCCTCCATCATCACCACCATCATCACCACCATCATCATCACCATCGTCACATCCATAACCACCAACATTCCCTCCATCATCACCACCATCATCATCACCATCATCATCACCATCGTCGCATCCATAACTACCATCATTCCCTCCATCATCATCACCATCATCATCACCATCGTCACATCCATAACCACCATCATTCCCTCCATCATCACCACCATATCATCACCATCGTCGCATCCATAACCACCATCATTCCCTCCATCATCACCACCATCATCATCACCATCGTCGCATCCATAACCACCATCATTCCCTCCATCATCACCACCATCATCATCACCACCATATCATCACCATCGTCACATCCATAACTACCATCATTCCCTCCATCACCACCACCATCATTATTACCATCACCACCGTCACTCCCACTATCATCAACACCATTATTACCATCATCAGCCCCACCACTCCATCACCCTCAGGACCACCATCGTTCCCACCACCGCCATTACCATCACTATTCACCATCATCCCTACCACCATCACCCTCATGACCACTGTCCTTACCTCCACCATGTCTGGGAGGGAGGCGAGGCCGGAGGAGGACAGAGCCCTGGGGAACACCTGCATCCAAGAGGCTGCACCCGCAAAAAACGGAGCATGTGTAGGGGGGCGGGCGGAGAAGAGAAGGCATCCCAGCCTCGAGGGGAGGAAGCCAGGACAGCGTCTGATGCCCCGGAGAGGCCTGGGAGGTGGGCTGGCGGCCACAGCGATGGCAGGGGCTGAGGCGAGAGTGAGAGTGGAGTGGAGTGGAGGCACCGAGTGGAGTTGGAAAGATTTCTCTGGTTGCTGCTGGAGAACGGAGGGAGGGGCAAGCCGGTGCCGGGGAGACTGGGGAGGGGCTGGGCAGTCCTCTGGGATGAGGACAGGGGGGCCCGCCTAGGGCAGAGGCCTGGGGAAGAGGACTTGGGGTCTCAAAGGAAGAAGCTTGGTCCAGCTGGCCAGCTCCCCCTCATTGCCACAGTATGAGTTTCTAGGGCTGCCGTCGCGATGCGCCCCCGAGTGGGTGGCTTGTAAACAATAGGGATGGGTTGTCTCCAAGCCACCGAGGCCAGAGTCTGAGATCCACGGGTGAACATTGCTGGTGCCTTTGGGAGGTCCTGAGGTCAACGCCACGGCACGCCTTCCTGTGCGTGTCTGCTGGCTGCTCTGGACTGGTGTCCCTCGTGGGTAGCTGCATTTCTCCCTCTGCCTGTCGTCACACGGTGTCTGCTCTCCGTGTCTGTGTCCAAATGTCCCTCAACTTACAAGGACACCAGTCGCTGGGTCAGGCCCATTCTGATCCAACACGGTCTCGTGTTAACATGAAAGACCCCTTTTCCAAGTACCATCGCATTCACAGGCCGGAGGTCAGGACGTCACCTGCCTTTTGGAGGGGGCACAGTTCTCCCCACTGCAGCCAATCACAGCCTGCCCTCCATTACTCTGCTAAGCACCCCGTTGTCCGAGGGGCTGGCCCAGGCACGGCTCCTGGTCGCACGGAGCTTGCAGTCTATGCCCAGAACTCGTGGGAGAAGCGTTGAGGCACAGGGCTGGGCTCAGCAGGGCAGGCGAGGGTTTTAGGAGTTGGGGGCAGGGGAACATACTGGAATGATGTCCTCAGAGCTGGGCTAGGAAAAGGAGACAGGCGACGGGGGAGAGGGGACGCTGCAGCCTCGGCCCCCAGCCCTTCCCCGGCCTCCCCTGGCTTTCGGATACATCCACAGAGGAGCCGTGACATCTGGAGCCTGTGTAAACGGAGCATAAATTAGCTCTAACAATCACATCTGGAACGCCACGATGCAGGCTGTTTCCTGCCAGATTCACGATGGGCTTGGGGTGGGCGGGAGGCAGAAGCTGGTCCAGCCATGCCCGAAACCCGGAAGTAGCATCACTGTGCTCAGAAGCCTCTGCGAAATGTGTTTGTGGTCGTGACACCGGGGACACGGGTTCTTTTCCTGGATGGTGGGATCGGGCGTTAAGAGATGTGGGCATGGGAGTTGGAGGAGTATGGGTGGGGCACCTCCTGGGGTGAAGGAAAGTGGGGACAGGACCAAGTGGCTAAGAGGACCTGGGGGAGAGGCCCAAGCCAGAGGCTGTGGCCCCAGAGCCAGCTCCACACGTGTCTCCGTGCTTCCTCCCTCCCCCACACCAAGTGGGAGTCACAGAGCCAGCGGGGCGGGGAGAGGAAGCAAGGGCCACAAATTACCTCATTGCATTTCATCTCATCTTGACTGTCGTTGTGAGGGGAGTTCGTATCATCCCCATTTTACAGATGGAGAAACTGAGGGGCTGAGATATTTGAGCCAGGACCCAAACCAGGTACCCTGGCTCCCCTTCTGCCTCCTTGTCTCACCCTATAGCTGATCAAGAAAGGGTGTTGCATGTGTGTGCACACACATGTATATGTGTGTAAGCCAGTGATGGGCAACCTTTTGAGCTTGGTGTGTCAAACTTCGCCAAAAAACTGAGCATAACTCGGGTAGTGTGTCACTTTGAGCAAAAAAACATTATTTCGCAAATGTTTCATCCTCAGGAGCAGCAAATGTTTCATCCTCGGCATGCGGCTGCCTCAGCGGCCGCGTGTCATCAGAAATGACTACGCGTGTCAGTGCTGACACGTGTGTCATAGGTTCGCCATCACTGGTGTAAGCATTATGTGTGAATAAGTGTGTCAGTGCACATGCGCATGTGTGTGTGTGTATGAGTGTCTGTGTGTGAACCCAAATGTGGGAACCAGGACCTCCCCTCCAGCTCCTGACCCCATCAGCAGGGCCACCCAGTATTGAGCACCTCCTGTATGCCCCACATCGGGCACGGGGACGCCAGGGCGGTGAGCACAGGTGCTCACGGTGCGGCGGGAGGCGGGTGTGGAACAGCTGCACTGGGCGCCGGCCTGGTGGGCGACCTCGGAGATTCGGGCGGCCTCCTGGGAGGCGGGTTTCCGGGGGGAGGCGGCGTTTGGGAAGTTGCTCCCTGGCAGAGACTGGCTGCTTCCTGCTGACGGCCCGCTCGCCACAGGAGCGCCATGCTCTCGCTGGCAGCAGCGGGTTAGCGAAGGACGTGATTGGAAGGTGGACGGTCATCTTGGCTGAGGATCCCGAGGCGCGGAGGGGGAAGCGCCGAGATGTTCAGGCGAATGGCTTTTTGAGGCGGCTCGACTGAGAGAAAACACACGTCCCTGAGCATCAGAGAGGCCCTAGGAGTCTGCTGGGCGCGTCAGGGGCCTCCCTGGTTCTCTGTGCTCATCGGGAGGAGCCTCCAGTAACCTGCCCCTCAGGGGTATTATTTTTGAGGATGTTTTCCTTTTCGTTATGGAAACGTTAACACGTGGAAAGACTAGACTCACGAACTCCCATGAGCCCATCATCCAACCTCAACACCAGCGTCTGCCGTTCTGGTTTGAAGATACTCGAAATGGCAATTGAGCTCAGTAGACGAGAGAAGACCCGAGGAGCAGCCGTCCCCAGTCCGCTGTAACTGCCTCTGGCCGGGGCTGGGGGGACCTGGTTTGAAAAGGCAGGATCCCAGGCCTCCCCCTGGAGAGTCTGTTTTAATGAATCGGGTTGGGACCCCAACTCTGCTGTTTCAGCTCCCAAGCCGTTTCTGGTACTTTCCGCGGTGTGAGAGCCACGGTCCACACTCTGCTGCTTGTGAGGGTGCGAGACGTGGGGCTCAGGACCCAGAAGTTTGAAAGCAAGAGCGACCCGGTCTCGGCCTCCCTGGAAGTGGCTGGTTCGCGCCTCCAGGCTCGGTGGGGACCCGGCCTCCGCCTCCGTCCCCTTCCTCCACCGGCTGCTGCCAGCGAGTGAGGCTCTGCTGGTAAAGTCTTTATCGGGAATGTCGCCTAATGCATTCATATCAAACAATAGCGCCTCATACATCATCCCTGCCAGAGGCCACCTCCGCTAGGACAAGCACAGTCCATTACCCTGACGGGCGCAGGCCGTGTGCAAAACAGATAACGGGTCTCGGCGTGCGGGAAGGGGGTGCAGAGAGCACCCAGGGGGCCCGGGCAGCTGCCACGCTGGGGAAGGTGGGACAAAGGGCGTCTGAGGTCCACAGCGAAGTGGGTAGGACAGTGATTGAGAGCCTGGCTCTGCATCCTCAGGGAAGTGACTCAGCTTCTCTGTGCCTCATTCCCCCTCTGTAAGCGGGAGCTGAGAGCGGTGCTGCTCCCCAGGAGCTGCTGGGAAGGCCTCAGACGGGGAACAGCAGAGTGCAGGGCTCGGTGCCCGGGAAGGGGGAACCCTGGTTAGTGGGACTCCGGCTGCGGCTGCATGACCGTTCACGCGGCCTGCCCTCCCGGGACGGCTTCCGCCCTCATCGTCTCCCGCTGCACTGGGGGGCGTCACCCGCTCCCGCGCCTGGTTTCCCAGAGGCAGCCCTGAGGCATCAGGCTTTGAGTGCAAGTCCGCCAGCAGTTGGTTTTGGAGCCGCTCACACCAGGAGGAGAGGGGGAATGAGGCCGGGAGGCGGCAGGCCGCCAACGGAGCACATCAGCTCCCGATGCGGGGCTGGCATCTCCGGATCCTCTCCCACTGGGGTTGCTGCGGGGCCTGGGCTCCTCGGCACCTCCAGCTGGGCCTGCGGGGGCACAGCGGCCTCAGAGGAGGCCCGCGGGCAGAGGAACGTGGGTGCTGGCAGCTAGAGGCTGGACGCGTGTGTACCAGCCGTGAGGGTGCGAGGACATGGGGGTGGCGCCGTTATGGGCTGAACTGTGTCCTCTCGTCAAATCCGCGTGTTGACGCCCTCGCCCCAGGACCTCGGAACGAGGCTGTGTTCGGAGGTCGTCGGGGAAGTGAGCTGTGTGTGGGACCTGCTCCGCACGGCGGGGTCCTTGCAGGAGTGACTGAGGGCACAGAGAGCCCGTGTCAGGCACAGGGCGGACCCCGCCATCCGCACGCCGAAGAGCGAGGCTCCAGAACACAGACCTGCCAACGCGAACGTCTAGCTGCCGGGCTGCGAGAGGAAACGGTCCTGTCGTGTAAGCCGCCGGCCTGGTGTGTGCTGTGGGGGAGCGTGAGCAGACGCACCAGGCCCGGGAGCTGCCCCCCCAGCCAGTCAGCGCTTTCTCTCCTCTGTGCGCCGCCCTGGCCTCCACGTTGGTTTGTACGATGTCCTCTCCGTCCACTGAGGGCGGGGCCTTGTCTGTCGCATTCTCTGCTGCCGCCTCAGCGCCCAGAGGTGCCACATCCCCATCTGGGGCTCCGCACGCCCGACTTTGCTGAGTCAGCCTGAGCCGGGGGCGGGGGGTGGGGGGAAGCCAGCCACCCAGTTCCCCGCGAACTGCTGTCTCCCAGGAACTACTGGCTGAATCGCGCCCCCTCCCGCCAGGTTCCTATGTGGAAGCCCTAATTCCCACTGTGATGCCATTTGAGGACGAAGCCCTCATGAGGTGATTAACGCTCTTATAAGAAGAGACACCGGCCCGGCCGGCGTGGCTCAGTGGTTGAGCATCAACCTATGAACCAGGCGGTCAGAGTTCGATTCCCGGTCAGGGCACATGCCCGGGTTTCAGGCTCCATCCCCAGTGCTGCGGGGTGGGCAGGAGGCAGCCGTGTGGTGCATGTAGGAGGTAGCCGATGGGTGATTCCCTCTCAGCATTGATGTTTGCCTTTCTCTCCCTCTCCCTTCCTTTTTGAAATCAATAACCGCCCCCCCCCACACACACACACACACACACACACATTTTTAAAAATAAGAGATACCAAACTTGCTCTCTCTACTCGTGAGGATGCAGCGAGAAAGAGGCCATTTACGAGTCAGAAAGAGGTCTCCCACCAGTGCCTGGCCATGCGGGCACCTTGACCTTGGACCTCTAGCCTCCAGAACGAGTGAGAAAATGAATGTCTGTTGTTTAAGCTAGAAATGGCCTTGGTTCATGGCATTTTGTTGGCAGCCGAGCTGACTAATGCGCACGTGCGCTCTGAGAGCCTCCCGAAGCTTTTGCATTTCCTCCTTCCCTCCGGCCCGGCGCGGGCACACAGGGGTGCTCCCGACGGAGGAACAAGTCTGTGGGGCGTTTGTCTATCCGCCTGCACGGCTGGTGGCGGTCCTTGTTTTCACCTCCAAGCTTAAAGCTGTGCTGTGCTTTTTCTCACCGCCCCCCCCCCCCTAGGGTGCCAGAGGGGTGAGGGAGCAGATCCCTCCACAGTTCAGGACCAGGAAGTACAGAAGGCCCCGATTCCACCAGCGGAGCCGGAGGGCGAGGAGCCGCCTGGAGGCCCCGGAGATCCCGCTGATGCTCCTAAGAGGGGCTGGTGGTATTGGCGCCCAGGCCGAGAAGGGAGAGACCCCGGGCCTGCTAGTTCCCCCTGCATCTTCACCCAGTGTCGGGCGGGCGGGCAGGCGGGCAGCCTGGGTGGAGGCGGGAGCAGGGGCTCCCTTTCTGTCTCCTGGATTCAAACCCAGCCCTGCTGAGTGTCTGTGGGCAAGTCTGTGAGACTCCGGCCTCAGTCTACCTGCCTGTGGAAGGGGTCATGGTAACGCCTCTGGTGGTTTTTGCAAGGACCACACGTGAAGCCTGGTGGTGAGTGTGACTACACACTCTGCTCCCGCTGGCTGCGCCAGTCGTTTGGTTGATGCTTCATGTGACTGGGCTGCGTGCAGGTGAGCACTCGGGCCCCAGCTTTCAGTATGATGGCCAGGTTTCACTGCACGTGAGCATCTGCACACGCTGTGGAGAGGTCAGCTGTGCCTGCCGTTCATCCCGTGTTAAAGGCGACAAGCCTGGGCCACTGCCGAGGAGCCCCTGCCTCCGGAGTAGTCCAGGAGGGCTCACCTAGGGCCACAGCGTAGCCGCCCAGAGAGTGGGGGAGTGGGCCAGCTAACAGCGTGTGATTAAAGACCCTGGTAATTGTGTCTGACGGGGGACTCATCCCCAGGCTGGAAAGGAGGGGGACCCCAAAGCCCAGATGTGGCCCGGGGTCGGAGGCTGGCGGGGGTGGGGGAGCGCCCCCTCGGAGCTCCTGAGCAGCGAGTCCTGTGGTTCTAGAAGATGGTGTCATACATCACCCGACACGCCTTTCCGAGGGGCCGGCCTGGCTGACAGCAGCCATTTATCTGAATGTCATTGGCAGTAAACTGGCGAGGGAGAGGGCGGTGAGCAAGGAGGGGACCAAGGAGGGGCGGGGGTCTCCGGGGAATTTCCCAGAGGCCAGTCCAGAGCCCCAGACGTGGCTGGGAGGAGGGAGGCAGCCACCTGAGGTGCGGTGCGCTGTCCGCGGTGCTGAACCCCGCCGGCCGCAGTGGGGCGGAGCGGGGCGGCCGGGCGCACTGAGCACTGCCCTGGGAGGCAGATGGGAGCTGGGGCAGCTCCGGGGTGAGACGTCCGGCGGGAGGAGGTGACAGGCATATACCCTCGTGGTTATGGACGTGGAATTTGGAGCCACAATCCTGGAGTTCATTCATTTAAATGTTTATTAAGAACAGTTTCCCCTGACAGTCCCTGCCGATGTCCGTCAGCGCCGCACACAACCTAAGGTAAAAACATTCAGCCCTAGCTGTGTGACCTTGGGCGGTTCTTAACCTCTCTGTGCCTCAGTGTCCGGATCTGTGGGTTGAGGGCGATAACCATAGCCGCTTCAGAGGGCTGGAGAGGATTAAGTGAGCTAATGTCATTAGAGTGCTTGGAACGGCGCCTGGCTCAATAAGTGTTAGCTGGCGTTACTGTCATTATTATGCCAGGAAGTGTGCAGGGCACTCTAGGAGACAACGACAGGGAGAGCCAGGGAAGACCTGAGGGGGATGGAGGCTCGCATGGGGAGGGTGTCAAACATGCCAGGCAGAGGGCACAGCGTGAGCAAAGGCCCTGAGGGAGGAAGGGGCAGGACACCATCAAAAAGCTAAAAGGAAGCCAGAGGCACTGGATCCTGGAGAGTGATGGGAGAGCCTCAGCCTCCTAACCTGTTAAATGGGCCAATGGTACCACCTACCTCCCGAAAGCTGGGAGCGGTCAGTGAGACGGGGGTCCAATCTCCCAGCACAGGGCTGAGCACTCAGTAGCACTGGCTTGCATGATGATTGATTAGATTCCCAGTTCCAACCCAAGGGAGGCCACATTCGATTCCCCATGCCCTCCTCAGAGCGGAAAGGACTTCAGAGGCCCTTCCCGTGACAGCAGGAGCACGGAGGCCTTCGGAGAGACCCGCTGTGACGGGAGGTGGCGAGGCTGTTCTGGCCTCTCTGGTGGCAGAGGGTGTGCGGCAGTGGAAACAATAGGGACTTGGGGGGCTGAGACTTGGGGTTCAATCCTGACCCCAGTGCTTACCCGTTGTAGGATTTGGTGTGATGGATGCAACCTAGATGCATTCAGTTTCTTCATCTGTGACACCCACCCAGAGGCAGTCAGGGTGATGAGGGGGAGTGGACATCCGGGTGCCCACAGAGGCCAGGCAGGCAACATGAAGGAGACAGGAGGGCCGGGTGGGAACCTTGAGGCTTGGACAATCCCAGCTCCATGGAAGGGGCAGCCGCACCCAGCAGGCCTGTCTGAAAAGGGGCTCAGCACTGCCTGAGCCTAACTCCTCACGGGAACCCTAAATCCTGACTTTATGTAGGATTTACCTGTTTGTGTTAGAAACTAACTCAAGCCCTTTAAAAACGCCAGGTTGGTCAAAGAAACCAGGTATGTGACCTGAATTTGACCTGCGGACTACCAGTTTGCAGCCTCTGGTGGAAGGTAATGCACTTAGTAGGTGCTCGTAAATGAGGTCGCTTTTGCCTGGGGAGCTGCTCTCTGCTTCTCCTCACCTGTCTCTACGCAGCCACTTGTCTACTTTGAGTTCAGACCTCCCTGGACTAGTCTGGGGTCTGGGACCCAAGACCCAGACCCTCGAGTTCGCGATGGCGCTGAGCCTTCCCTGGATCTAAGCCTCTGGCCATGCTCACCTCTCCACTGTGCCCATCCTTGGAGGCCCTGTCTTGTCAGGAGGTGCTACCTGACGGGACCCCGGAGCATGAAGCACGCAGCTGGCTGGTGTGGGAGGTGCTGTCTCAGCCCTGTCTCCACGGCTGTAGAATCAGGAGACCCTGGGAACGCGCAGCACGACTCCCTGGGGTCTGCACCTGCCCAGGAGGGGCAGCCGGGACTCAGGTGCCACCAGGCCCGGATGCTGGCGGGTGCGCTGGTAAAGCAGGCAGAAAGGAGTGGCCGCAGGTCAGAGCTGCATGGGCCTGGGAGGGCAGCCCGACAGTATTCAGTGGGGAAACTGAGGTCCAGAGAGAGGAAGGTCACACAGCAAGGTGGTGGGACCCGTGTCTCTGCTGACCCACAGTTCTCACCCTGCCTGCCTCTGGTGGGTGTTAGAGATGAAGGAACCGGATGCATCGAGGTGGCACGGATCAGGGGCGTAGGTGGCTGCCTTACCCCGGCTCATGGGAAGAGGATGGTGCTGGGGCACATCCTGGTTCTGCCACTTACCATGTGTCCTTGACCAAGTCCCATAGCCTCTCTGGGCCTCAGTTTCGTCATCTGTAAAGTGGGAATAACCCTTTGCCAAGATTAGATGAGAACTTGTGTAAAATGCCCAGTTTATAATAGGTGCTTAAAAGTCTTTTAAAAGGTACTTATATTGGGACTCGTTTCAAAAAGGCTCCGAAGTGGTTTACAGGTAAGCACCGAGTGCCAAAGCAGGAAGCACAGCTGCGAGGACCCGGGCGCGGCGGAGGGTGAGGCCCTGGACGGCGTGAGCAGGGGCTGCTCCGCCGGCCAGAGACAGGCAGCCAACAAAGAGGGAAATGTGGCCCTCACGTGACTGCTGGTGGCCGTGGCCGTGGCTGAGACACCCCGTGTTTCTTAAGGAAAACGTTTTAAAGAAAGCTTTCCTTAGTAATGAGATGTGAGCAATTTCTCACATGATTTTTTTCAAAAATGGGCCCCATGGGAAGAAATGTTCATTCTTTTCCCTTTCCACTGCCTCAGCCCCTTCTCTAGCTACTCGTTGGAGTCACCCAAACCCTCCACCGTGGCTGATGCTATAATGGTTAAGAGGCCCTAAAGACAAAACCAGGCCCCAGCCCTGTGCAGACTTGGGCTGGAGCCTTCCCCTCCCCGAGCCTCAGTTTCCTCATCTGTAAAGTGTTGGGGGGGGGGGTCATGATAACCACCTCATCAGATTGTCTTGAGGATTGAGGAGGTATCTTCTGTCAAGACCTTGGAGTGATGTCTGGCATACAGTAAGTGCTCAATAAATGGTGGCTGCTCTCCTTTCACAGGAACTCATACGTGTTCAGTGTGTGAGCATCCCAGGGTAACAAAAGCATTTCATCTCCCAAACCGTCCCTGCCTTCAGGGCTTCTCGGCAGCAGGCTTTCTTTCTCCCCAACCAAATTGAAACTGTGCGTGCGTTTTAATCAATTCCATGGTTTGTGGGAGGCAAAGAGCCCAGGTTAATGGAACACGACTGAGTCCCCCGAGAATTTCAAACCCTCCTTGAAAGACCTTTGCTTTATCCTGCTCAGCCACTGGGAACCGGGTGCCTCCTCTCCGGGAGGAGAAATTGAATAATTGATGCAATTTGAATAACACTAGGATTTGTAATGATATTGAAATGTAAAGATAAAAGGGGCGTGAGCGGGTGCTGATGGCGGAAGGGAAAGTTGTTAATAGGCACTTAGGGGCTCTGGGGGGCTCCACGGGAAAGGCGTGCTGAAAAGGCATTTAAGAGGGAGGCTGGGCAGGGTGGTGGGAAATCTCCACCGAAGAGGGGGAAACCATATTCATAAATAAGATGCGGAAATTTCTCCCGACTCAGCAGCGCTAACAGTTAGAGAGTGGATAATTATTTAAATGCCAAATCATTCCGTTCATTAGAATCCCAAATCATAGCTGAAGAAACTGATTGCCCGGGGCAGGACTGAGGAGGGGCTGCCGAGGAGAGAGGCAGCTGGGAAAGTAGGAAATAGCGGGTTGGGGGTCTCCCCACCTTCTGGTCCAGGCCAAGGGGAAGATGGGGTGGAAGGAGGGCAGGATAGTAGGAAAGGTAGGAACCTGTGCTCAAAAGTCAGACAGACCTGGGTTCGAGCACAGGATCTAATACTTCCTGGCCGTGGGCCTTGAGCTTGTCACCTTAACTGAGCCTCAGTTTGCCCAGCTGAAAAATGGGGTTAATGCCGACATCTACTTTGCAAGCACTGAGTGTCAGCTGCTATGATTAGGGAAGGATCCTGGGAGGCAGGACTGAGAACGGGTCAGGAAAGGAAATGGGGGAGGTGGGAGAAAAGCCTCAGCGAGCCCCTTGCCGGGCCCCTTTTTCCTTCCCGCGCCCCATCAGCCATAGGAGCCGGCTGGAGAAGGAGCAGCCAGGTCCCAGGCAGGGTAAGGGATGGCCAAGACGACATAGCAAGTCAATGGCAGAGCCGGGGACCCCGCGTACACACACATCCGATAATCGCCATGGGCCCCCACCTCCCAGACCGATCGTCACCCCCTGGGGTGCCCAGAGGTCTCTGAGGCGGGAGCAGCTCAGCCCCTGGGCGCGTTATCATGTCTGTGGACCAGATCACAAGGGCACGTCGGTAACAATTGGATTATGCTGCAGGACTCCGGCCCGGCTGGCGCCCCTCCCGCTCGGACGGCGCGCCGCCCCTCAGACACAGACCAGTGTGTGTCCTGGAGCGTGAGGGCCCAGGAGTGCTGGTTGGACGGAGCTGGGACAGGAAGCCCCCAAACGCATAAGCCACACGCTCTCATTGGCTCTCATTGGCTCTCATTGGCTCTCAAGGTAACAGAGCAGCAGCAAGAAGACAATGTGATGCGTCGGCACACGAGTGCCTGCTGGCTTTATTCTGGACCAGGCCCTGCGCTGAGCATTTGCATCATTTACTGTCATGAGATCGGTGACCAGGGACGGGGGAACAGGCCCAGCACCCGGAAAGACGAGCTTACGTAGCCCAAGCGCCGTGAGGGTCGGGTGTGAACCATGCTGCACCCACGCCTCCGTGCGGCCAGCACCCTGCCTTCTCCCCGCGGCGGCTCTGGGCGGTCCCTGAGCTGCCCTGGTTCCGGGGCGACCCTCACAGACCCACAGAGAGCCGGAGAAGGAGGATTCAGACAGGCGGGTCTCCTGTCAGACTCACGCCTCCCTCTGCCGGCCCCTCCCTGGCGCACCGGCCCCTCCCGCTCTAGCCCACCTTGCCGACCACCCGCCGCCCTGCCCCGCCTTCGTGGCCTCCTGGTCACCGCAGAGGGCTGCTCAGATGCCACTTTCCCCATCCCTTCAAAAAGCACTGTGACAGCCACTCGCCTGGCTCCAGAAGCCTGGGGAACCAGCCACAGGCTCCTCGGGGACCCCCACCTGCTTGCTTAAGGGCACCCCGGTACTCACACTCAGCTGAGGTTGGGGCCAGGCCTGCCGAGGTGGCCGAAACGGTCACTGAAACTTTAGCTCTGTTAATTTCTCAGCGGCCCGTGGCTGGCAGGCAACTCCTGCTTCTGGGCAGCCTGGTCCTCTCTTCCCCGGGGTGGAGCCAGCAGGGGAGCGAGGGCCAGGGACGTCAGAGGATCTGCCTGCATTGCTGTGGCTTTAATCACGTCTCCTCCCCTCGCTGGGCCTCGCAGTACATTAGAGACCATCCTTCTTGCCTCGTCGTGCTACTGGGGTTAGCCTGGGGCTGGCATATCTAGGAGTAGTTGCTCAATAATTGCTTGATGGTATTCACAAGGTGAATGTTTTCCAAGGTGAGATTCCCATGCTACCTGCTGCCGAATCGTATGGGGAACTTGGTCCCAATACAGACTTCTGGGCCCGCCTGGCCCGCAGAGCCTGAGGCCGGGGCCCTGGAGGCTGCCTGTGGCAGGCGCTCCCCGTGGCTCCCAGCCGGCACTGCCCAGCTCCTCCGCTTCCTCATGACGTCAGTGCAGCCGGCCGGGCAGGCAGCTGAGCCTCGGCTTCCTTGTCTGTGAAAGGAGCAGACGCTCGCCTCGCAGGCTGCTGGGAGGAATGAATGGGATGCAGGGTCCGGCACGTAATAGGTGCTCATTAAATGAGCCTCCTTCCGTGAGGACCTGCGAGGCAGCCCCTGAAGGAGGGAAAGGGGGTGCCCTGCCCCGGGGAGCCTTGTCAGCAAGGGCCCGCTCCAAATCGATCGTTCCCCCCATTTCGCGCACCGCGTCAGCATCTCCTGGGGCAGGTGAAGAAAACGCCAGCTCAGCACTGCGTGCCCCGCCAGACACCGCTGCTCTTTATTAATTAACCGCCAGATGTTCGCTTTGCATCTTTTATCAGAGGGAGGTTTATCACCGGGACCCTGGATGTCAGGCCATTAGGGAAAGGCGGGAAAACGGCCCCTGGGGGCCCCTGGGGTTGGCAGGGAGCCTGGGGGGGGGGGGCGGCAAGGAGCCAGTTGTCCAGCCCTCTCCCCTCCAGGGCACACAGCCCTGGGCCCAGAGCACCCCTCTGCCCTGCTGTCCCCCTGCCCTGCCCCTCCTAAGGCCTCCAGGAAGCAGCTGCGCCTGCACCGTTCACGGGCTGCCGTGGTGAGCAAGCCAGGCTGCTGGAGAGACCACCTCCCTCCAGTAAGTGACACGATGGCCAATTGTGATCCATGTCATGGAGGAAGCTGACAAGGTTCCCAGAGAGGTCGAACAGCCGCGGGGACCTGATGTAGATGGAGTGGTCCCTGGGGAGGTGACGTTTAGTGGCCACTTGGGAAAGGAGCCGGGGCAGAAGGTCCCCGACAAAGGGTACACAGGGGCAGAGGCCTGGGCAGGGACCCGCTTGGCACATGTAAGGACCCGAGCAGGATCCGGAGGCGCGAGTGGGTGAGCGAGGCAGCCAGGAGGCGCTGAGGTGGCTGCACCGGCCCTGGGGGCGCGGGGCACCGGGAGCAGTGTGCGATTGTCTCCAGGGCACTGAGGAGCCACGGCGGGCTTTGGAGCCGGGAGCAACGTGGGCGTGGGATTTCGACCTTAGAAAGAGTCCTCTCCGCTCTGGAGGGTGAGGAGCAGATGGGAGGAGATGGAGGGAAGCCCACGAGGTGATCAGTCTGCGAGAGAGAGCGGGGGACTCAGCGCGGACTGAACGGGGCAGCATTCATCAGCCGCTGACAGGCACCAGGCAGTGCTCACGTTCAGGGAACCGTTAGGAAGCAGAAATGGCGGATGAGGATGAGACAAGAGTCTATGGTGGCCCCAAGTGCCCTGATATCCTCCTATATAATAAAAGGCTAATATGCAAATCGACTGAACGGTGGAACGACCGATCGCTGTGATGCACACTGACCACCAGGGGGCAGACACTCGATGCAGGAGCTGCGCCTGGCCGGCAGGCTCCGATTGCCATATGGGAACCGGGGGTGGGTGGTGGCGAATGCGGGTGGTGCCAGGCCAAGGCCCCCGCCCTGCCTGTCGCCCCACACACAGAGGGCAACCAGCATCGGGGGACGGGGCGGCAAGTGGGCTGGAACAGCCAACCTCTCAGTCCCTCCCCCCCCTCCTCAGCAGGCTCCAATCGCCCGATGGCGGGGGAACGGGGAGGGGGGAAAGGGGAGGTGGTGGCCGGGGCTGGCTGCGGGGGGAAGATGGCCCTATCTCAGGCCAGGCTTAGGGACCGTACCCGTGCACGAGTTTCATGTGCGCCCCTAGTATACATGTATGTGTATGTATGTAATCCCCACCCGAGGGTATATTTCCATTGATTTTTAGAGAGAGGGGAAGGGAGAGGGAGAGACAGAGAGAAACATCGATGTGAGAAAGACACATGGATTGGTTGCCTCCTCACACACCCTGACCAGGGCTGGGGATCGACCTGCAACCGAGGTACGTGTCCTTGACTGGACTCGAACCCGGGACTCTTCGTCCTCGGGCTGACGCTCTATCCACTGAGCGCTCTACACAGGCCATCGTCTTGCCGTGCTCCCAGCATCCTCGGAGACTGGAATTAGGATTGTTTTCACTTCCCAGATGAAGAAATGGGGCCCAGAGGAGTGCACCAGCACGGCCAACGCCACGCAGCTGGGAGCAACGGACCCTGCACTTCAGCCAGGTCTGCCTGCCGCCCCTCGTCTGGCCTGGAGACAGCAGGGAGCGCGCATCCTGACCCTCCTGCTGCGGGAACCCCTGGCGGTCCTACCCCCGTGGCAGGCCGATGCCACTGGGCAGAGCGGAGGGGCCTGGCGGACATGACAGGCAGGCGTCTACCTCAGCTTGTCCAGAGTTCGGTAAACCCAGACACCGGTCTGTCACCTCCTTTCCGGTGGATGTGGCGCCTGGACCCCGGTATTCCTTTCCCACCTGGTCCTCAGACCATCTGATAGAGAGGTGATCACTGCTCTTCCCAGTTCAGTTTCTGATTTGCATACAATAAATATCACCCCAGGAAGTGTGTGTGTGTGTGTGTGTGTGTGTGTGTGTGCGCGCGCGCGCGCTTGTGTTTTGAGGGGTAGAAAATAGGACTCATGTCTTATGTATGAGAAAGAAACAGGCGTGCAAGCTTGCATAATCAGCATATTTAATCTGGTTCTCGCTCGCCCTTTTGACTCTAATCAGGTCAGGTCTGTGAGTGGCTGTGTGTGTGTGTGTGTGTGTGTGTGTGTGTGTGTGTGTTTAAACAACTTATTTAGTATGTTGACCTACACAGGGCATAACGGGGACAGCTTGTGTTTGCTCACTGATGGCCGGGTCCGAATTTGGGGTGGCTTGAATGACTAGAAATATGTTGGGAGTCTCGGTTCCGGCTGTCAAGTACGTACCTTGGTTCGTCTCCCAGTTGCATATGGTGGGGCTGAAACGGTCAAGATGGTTCTTTCACTCACATATCTGAGCCTGGCTCAATGGCGGCTGGAGCCGGCTGGATCTCCTCCCTCTCACCCCCTCCCCCCCCCCCTCCCCCCCCCCCCTTAGTGGCAGCCTCTCCACTTGGGCTTGGGCTTCCTCACAGCATGGCAGTCTCAGGGAGGTCAGGGAGGTCAGGGAGGTCAGGCTGCTGACCTCCACCAGAGCAAGCATTTAGAAATCTCGGTGTGCTGTTTTCTTCTGGAAGGCTTGTTTGTTTTCATGAACACCTTGTTTTATATAAACGCAAATGGTGCGTGTGTGATGTGAAAAGTCAAACAATGAGGATAAGTGCAGAGATTAGAGAAAAACACTCAAAATTCCACTGTCTTTAGAAATTAATGTTTGCTGAATCTCAAGGAATTTTTCTGCAACAAAAAATGAAGATAGAAGAATGGGTGGATGGATGGATGATGAATGGATGAATGATGAGTGATGGGTAGATGGCTGGCTGGCTGGGGGTGGGTAGAGGGGGGGTGGATGAGTGGATGGAGCAAACAGACGACAGGAAGAAGGAAATGGTTCTGACTGTGGGGTTCTGAGTTTGGAAAGAGACAGTGGAGGCTCTGGATGTTGAGAAGCGGTGGAGGCCTGTCCCCAGCCCCCTCTGCCCTTCCAGCAGCCTGGCTGACTCCGACCGGCGCAGGGTCCCGGCTGGGGGCTGCGGGGGGTTCTGCAAACAGACCACTTACTCAGGTGAATGCTCTCAGAGGAGCTGGTCAGGGGCCGGGGCCCCCACGCCCCAGAGCGAGGACGGGGTCCTCCCATCACTGCCTCCGCACTAGTGGCCTTTCTGAGCCTCCGGAACTTCAAACTCCATCCCGCCCTGCCCTGCCCCTCGGTGGCTCCCTCGCCTACAAGGTGGAGTCCAAACTACCACTCTTACTACCACTATTGCTATTACTACTACTCTCGCTGCCACTCTCACTGCTAATACTATACTATTACCACTATTGCTATTACTACCACTATCGCTGCCACTTTCACTGCTACTACTATACTATTACCACTATCACTATTACTACTACTCTCACTGCCACTTTCACTGCTAATACTATACTATTACCACTATCACTATTACTACTACTATCACTGCCACTCTCACTGCTAATACTATACTATTACCACTATTGCTATTACTACTACTCTCGCTGCCATTCTCACTGCTAATACTATACTATTACCACTATCGCTATTACTACTACTATCGCTGCCACTTTCACTGCTAATACTATACTATTACCACTATTGCTATTACTACTACTCTCGCTGCCATTCTCACTGCTAATACTATACTATTACCACTATCGCTATTACTACTACTATCACTGCCACTTTCACTGCTAATACTATACTATTACCACTATCGCTATTACTACTATCGCTGCCATTCTCACTGCTAATACTATACTATTACCACTATCACTATTACTACTACTATCACTGCCACTTTCACTGCTAATACTATACTATTACCACTATCGCTATTACTACTACTATCGCTGCCATTCTCACTGCTAATACTATACTATTACCACTATCGCTATTACTACTACTATCGCTGCCATTCTCACTGCTAATACTATACTATTACCACTATCGCTATTACTACTACTATCGCTGCCATTCTCACTGCTAATACTATACTATTACCACTATCGCTATTACTACTACTATCGCTGCCATTCTCACTGCTAATACTATACTATTACCACTATCACTATTACTACTACTCTCACTGCCACTTTCACTGCTACTACTATACTATTACCACTATCACTATTACTACTACTATCACTGCCACTTTCACTGCTAATACTATACTATTACCACTATCGCTATTACTACTATCACTGCCACTCTCACTGCTAATACTAGTACTATTACCACTATTGCTATTACTACTACTCTCACTGCCACTCTCACTGCTACTACTATACTATTACCACTATCACTATTACTACTACACTCGCTGCCATTCTCACTGCTAATACTATACTATTACCACTATCGCTATTACTACTACTATCGCTGCCACTTTCACTACTAATACTATACTATTACCACTATCACTATTACTACTACCCTCGCTGCCATTCTCACTGCTAATACTATACTATTACCACTATCACTATTACTACTACTCTCACTGCCACTTTCACTGCTAATACTATACTATTACCACTATCGCTATTACTACTACTCTCACTGCCACTTTCACTACTACTACTAGTACCTTTACCACTATCGCTATTACTACTACTCTCACTGCCACTTTAACTACTAATACTAGTACTATTACCAATATTGCTAGTACTACTACTCTCACTGCCACTTTCACTACTAATACTAGTACTATTACCACTATTGCTGGTGCTACCCTGTGACCACTGTTACTACTACTAATGCTGCTATTACTGTTACCATCACCCTGGTGCCATCACCACGGTTACCACCACCACGTTGCTACCACTATGACTATGATTTCCACTATAACTACTGTTATTATTACTACCATCACGATTACTGCCCCCACTATTGCTCCCGCCATTGCTACTATTACTCCTACCATGATTACTACCATTAGTGTTACTGCTATTGCTACCACTGTTGCTACTATTACCATTACTATTCCATAATTATCATTATTACTACTTCTCTACCTTCTTTTTTTCCTTCTGCAGTAATTGTTGTTGTCATTTAAAAGGTAATACATGTTCATTATAGAAGAATTAAGAAATTAGAGATAATTTCAAAGACAAATTAACACTTACCCTCAAATACCTCCATTCAGAGGTATCACTCTCCATTAGGTCCCCGTTCCTCAGTGGGGTCTGCAGGACCCTCCATGGCCAGCCACTGCCCACCTCCCCATCCTGTCTCCTCTCTGACCAGGTGCTGCAGCCAGACAAACCTCTGATGCCCCCAGGCCTGCCTCTGGGCCTGCGCACATGCTGTTCCTTCTGCTTGGCATGGCCTTCCTCCTGCTCTTCATCTGGCGGACCCCCTGTATCCTGGGCTCTGAGCACAGACACAGGCCTCTAGGGAGCCTCCTCTGAGCACCCCCTGCCTTAGGCTGGGTCAGGGGCCCCCTCCAGGCCTCAGTAGTCCCCAAGTGTCCCCTGCTAGAGCACAGCCCCACGTTGTCCCTCTGGTGAGTGCCTGTTCACCCGTCTCTCTTCACCACATAGAAGCGGAGCCATGTGCAGCCACCGCTGTGTGCCCAGCACCACCTGCCACCTAGCAGGGGCTCCGTGTGTGCGATGAGTGAATGAGTGAGCGCGTCCATCGGGCATGGTTTCCTAGGGGTGACCATTGTGCTCATGGTGGTAAGGGAAGGAAGCAGTTGGGGTGCAGGGCCAGGCAGCTTCTTCTGGCCCAGATAACAGGTCGTTGGCATTGGCCTTGGACCTGGGCGGTCTCCTGGGCCAGAGGTCACATGCTGGCAGACCCACCAGGCTCCCAGGGGCATGTGTGAGGCGGCCAGGCTGCTCCCCCCCCCCACCCCCACCCCATCCACACCCTGAGCAGACACGGCAGGCGGAGGAGCAGGGCTCTCTGTGCGCCATTGATTTTTCATAACCGCCGCTGACAGACGGTGCACGGTTCACGCTTACGAATCCTCGTTAACAGTGCGGCAAGAGATATTTCCCTGTAAGTGCCCCCTTCTTGCTGAAAAAGAAAAACAACAGAAAATGTAAACTATCTCACGGGGAGATGCTGAGAGCTCTGAGCTGGACCTTCAGAGCAGACAGGCAGAGCCTGGCCGGAAGTGAGGAGGGGAGGGCCTTCGTGCCTCCCGCAAGTGGCCACACTGACCAGGAGCCTTCCCAAAGCAGAGGCTGGTGGGAAATCCAAACTGGGCAGGGGCGGGCGGCCAGGCCGCTGCGGGCAGCAGGGCAGGTGGTTGTAAAGGCTGATTGTGTGCATCCAAATGGAAAAGAGGAAAGCGCAGGGATGTTTGTTTGTTTTCAGTTTTATCATTTTATTTTATTTTATTAAAATCTTTATTGCTGAAAGTATTACACACGTCCCCTTTTTCCCCCACCGACCCTCTCCAGCCCACCCCCCCCGCCCCCGCCCAGGCCCTCACCACCCCACTGTCTGCATCCATGGGGTATGCATATATGCATACAAGGTCCTTGATTGATTACCTCCCACCCACCCACCCTCCCCCACCTTCCCTCCAAGATTCCTCACTGCTCCATGCTTCCATGTCTCTGGACCCACTCCATTCATCAGTTTATTTTGTTCATTAGATTCCATATATGCGTGCGATCATGTGATACTTGTCTTTCTCTGACTGGCTTATTTCACTTAGCATGATACCCTCCAGGTCCCTCCATGCTGTCTCAAAGGGTAAGAGATTCCTCTTTTTTACAGCTGCATAGTATTCCATCGTGTAAATGTCCCACAGCTTTTTATCCACTCATCTGCTGATGGGCACTTGGGCTGTTTCCAGATCTCAGCTGTTGTAAGTTGTGCTGCTATGAACATAGGGGGGCATACATTCTTTCTGATTGGTGTTTCGGGTTTCTTAGGATATGTTCCTAGAAGTGGGATCACTGGGTCAAATGACAATTTCATATTTAATTTTTTAGGAAACTCCACACTGTTTTCCATAATGGCTGCACCAGTCTGCATCAGCAGTGCACGAGGGTTCCCTTTGGAGAAGAATGCCGGGATGTTCGTGGCAATGTTAAAAAACAGCACAAACCTACCAACAGCCTGAGTGTCCCTCAGCAGGGGACTGGTTGGACGTAACGGTAACGCGGCGCTGGAGTGCAGTGCGGTGCCGCTGGGAAGGGGGGCGGCGCTGGGAAGGGGGGCGGCGCTGGGAAGGGGGGCGGCGCTGTGTGGGCCGATGGGGAAGGATGCTCGTGAGCTCCTGCTGACTGGGAAGAGCGAGGAACGGGGCAGGTGGCCGTGTGCTCCCATTTACGTGAGAGAAAGCATGTATGTGCTCGGTGTGTGTGAAACGTGTGTGGAAGAGTTACAAACATCTGTTCCCAGTGGTTCGCTCTGGGACGCTGGGCTGAAAAACCAGCCCTCGGTTTTCATTTTACTCGCTTTTGTGCTAGTTTAACCGACGTTTCCCTGTGCGCGGCATGGCTTCTGTCATTTTAAAAGTTTAAAATCTTTCAAAATGCTCAGCGTTCATTTTCCCCTTTATACCCTCTGCACTGTTTGAGGCTTTTTCCCCAACGACTCTTACAGCTGTAAGTATAGAAATGTAACACGAGCTTTTTAAACGAGAGAACATGGCTCGGGTGTCAGGGGGGCCTGGTGCTTGTTCCCAGCCGCCCCGTTACAGCCGAGTGGCTTAGGCAAGTGGCCGAGCTCTCTGAGTGTCAGCTTCTCGGCACTGTCGGATGTGAACGGTGTACAAAGAACACGCATGCTGTGATAGTAGCTTTATCATTGTAACCATCACTGTCCTATGGGGGTGGCAAACACTCCGGGCTCGCTATCCCGGCTGGTGGGTGAAGACCCATCCCTGTGGAAGACTCTGCAGCTGCTAAAAATGGTGTAGTGCTCTGGCCAGCGTGGCTCAGTGGTCAGAGCGTCGGCCCGAGCACCAAAGGGTCACAGGTTTGATTCCGGTCAAGGCCACACACCTGGGCTGCAGGTTCCATCCCCAGTCCCAGTCGGGAGGCGTGCAGGAGGCAGCCAACCGATGTGTCTCTCTCACATCGATATTTCTCTCTCCTCTGTCTCTCTTCCCCTCCCTTCCTCTTTCCACTTTCTCTGAAAAGCAATGGGGAAAATAGCCTTGGGTGAGGATTAACAAAAAAAAACAAACAAAACCTGTATAGGCCAGTGCTCCTCGGCTTTTAGGTGTGGAACTCAGTTACACACGGGATCTTGGGTGGAAACCCAGTGTGTGTGCGACGGGGCTGAAACATCTTAGCAGCATTCAGAGTGTGACCTTTACACCCAGCGGGTGTCCGCAGCCTCCTGGCTGTCCAGCACCCCGACCTTCCTTCGGGGTGTCCTTCCCTCACTCTAAGTCCCCCTCGACCCTCCCCCCGAATCCGAGGTGGGCTCAATGCCAAAGACATCAGGGAAGGGTCCAGGGACCAGACGTGACCATGTTGGCCATGCAGGCTGGTGGCTTCCATGCAAACTGCAGAGGGAGCGGAGGTTCCTTTCTCGTGGCTGTGAGCTGGGATGGGGGCGGGGCAGGCCTAGGGCTCCCAGAGTTCGCCCTGGAGTCTTAAGAACGAAGCTAATCCTGTGACAGGCAGAGCTGAGAGATGGCAAAAAGCCTGAGTCCCAGTGACAACTCGGGAGCCCCTGGATCACACTGTGCCTGAAGCCCGCCGCCCCTGGAGGGTCTGCTGCAGGAGCCATTCCGCTCCAGCTGAGGGCTGTTCTTTCACTTGCAGCCAAAGGCGCGCTCACGGGTGGAACGTGTTATCCATGAAGCCAGTTAGCAGGAGCAGGGAGCTGCTCTGGCAGACAGAGCCCTCTGACATCGGGAGTGAGGGGTGACGGGCTGTCTCGCATCAGTTTCGCATCCAATTTATCTCCGCGTTTGGTTGTGGTTGCCCAGTACCGAGAAACTCCCGACTCACAGGTGAGTATGGTAGCAGTTCACTGCATTCGGTGCCCAGACTCTGGAGCCAGACAGCCTGGCGTAGGACCCCTGGCCTAATCCTTGGCAGCGGCGGGACCTGGCGCGTCTCCGGACCTCCTGAGTCTCCGTCCCCGGGCACCCGCCTCGCGGGAGGGTTGGGAGCAGCAGATGAGTCGCCGCCTGTGAAAGCATCCAGAGAGTCCTGCACCTGGCCTGGGGGGCTGGGGCATCCTGACACGCCCCGGCTCCTCGGAGCACCTGGGGGCTGCCTGGGTGTCAGTGCGGGGAATGAAGCCGCCCGCTGCGTTCGTTTCATTGACAAACTTCTCGAGATAACTTCCTGGCAGCAGCTCATCTGACCCGGAGCCATGCTGCAGGGCAAGGGGGTCCCTGGGGAAGTTTTGGGGGAGTGAGTGTGAGCTCAGTAGACGGGACGTGTTCGGTGCCTGGAGTTGTCTAGGGTGGCCAGGCGGCCTCCAGGCCATGAGCTTCCTGCGCCAGGAAGGGTGGCCAACGAGAGTGGCCCGCACGCAGTGGACAGCGTCACAGGAATGAGTGCCAGCTCAGACAGGAGTCTTCACTCTCTCACCCACTCTCACTCACTCACTCACTCACTCACTCACTCTCTCATCCGGTGTTGACCAGGCCCGGAACTAGCCTGAGTGCCCCGCTGGCTCTCAGAGGCGGCCACGTCACGGGTGATTTCTTGCTAAGGTAGGAGGGACTGTTGGGGCTGTTCCCATTGGTGAAGAGGATAGTGTCAGTGCTGATGCTAAGGAGCGGGTTTCTAGTGGCGGGGGGGGGGGGGGCTCTCGGGCACTTGGGCAGCTTACCTGGGCGAAGCGATGGCGGGAGGCCCGTTCATTGTGCCTCACATCTTACCTGGCCCAGGTGGACAGATGAGGAGAGGGACAGGCCCACCACCTCCCGGTGAGGGTTCAGGTCACAATGTGGCCGGAGCATGTGACACAGGGGGGACCTCCTTCACCTCGCTCCCGGGGTGTGGGGTCTCCCAGGCAGGCGGCCAGGCCTCCGCTTTGTCCCCATCCGCACCCACAGGAAGTCCTCCAGCTCCGCAGCACCGGGTGCACACACGGGGGCTGGAGCGCGGGCCGTGGTCCCGGGGCAGGGGGGCGCAGGTCAATCCCGTGGCCGCCTGTGCATCAGGCCAGGGGTGGAGAGAAGAAGGGGGAGGGAGTGTGGGCGGCCCTGCGTGCTCGCTCCCGGGAGCAGAGTGGGCCTCTCTCCGTGAATGGTTTCTGTGTGACTGACAGCCGCAGGGAGAAGGAGAGCGGGCCCCCGTTCTGGGCCCACCGCCCCCCACGCTGATCAGCCCTCCTGGCACCCTGTGAGGTCCCATTTTTCAGATGAGAAGCCGGAGGCTCAAGAGGCAAAACGTCTCGCCCGAGGGCAGGCCTGTCCGGCCTCAGAGTGCCTTCCCCGCCCACTCTGCGTCCCAACGCCCACAGTCCTCCTCACACCCCCACGGGACACCTGACGCCCATTTCACAGCTGCAGAAACCGAGGCCCGGCGAGGCAAAGTCACTTGCCCAGTCTCGCGGGAGCGGAGCCAGACCTGGCCCAGTTACACCGGACTCCGATTCTGGGGTTCCCCTTTCCTGGCGGCGACAGGGTGGAGGGCCTGAGCGCATTCCTGGCTCGGGGGACACGCCCCCGGTGGGAACCACGCCCCGCCTCCTCGGCAGCCCACGGGAAATCTCCCCGACAGGGCTGCTGGCACAGCAAATACCTCGATAAGTTTCTCCCTCTAAACGTAAATGGCAGGCGAGTGGGATGTTACAGGTTTTGGAAAAATAAAAAGCAACAGAAAAGTGATTTGCATTAGATACGTGTGTGGCACTTGACAAAAATCTCAAGAGACAAGGATCCCCAGCTCTCGGTGAAATTCCGGGGCTCCGCCTGAGAGGTGGTGAGGGCTCAGGGGGGAGTGATCGGGCCCTTCGCGTCCCACATCCCACCACATCCTGGAAAGACAACCGCTCCCCCCCTCTCCCTTCCCTCCCTCTTCATCTCTCCTTTTGTCTCTCGCCCTCCCCCCCCCCCTCCCCTCTCCTGGATCTCTCTCTCCAACCCACAGGAACCCTGCTGGTGCGCTGCACCGAGAGGCCATTTACGAAGCAGATGTTTACTGCAAGGTCTCACGCGAGCTTGGTGCCTCGCCAAACGTGATAGTAATTGGAGGCTGCGTTTAATTACTGATCAATGTGAAGTCGAGACCGGCCTGGAAGCTGCTTTGGGTCTAGACTCTCCTCCCAGCTTCAGAGAAGGCAGGGGCTCCCGGTGCTCCGTGGCTCAGCCCGTCCTGAGCCAGAGCCCGGCAGTGGCCAGGAAGGAGGCTGTGGGCTCACAAGTAGCGCCTGGGCCACCGGCCTCTAGGAAGTGGCTTTGGGGAAAGGAGCCCGGACTCTGCCGCGGCCGGCCCACTGTTGTTGATCCTGCTCTGTGCCCGGCACCGTGCTGGCTCCGGGTCACAGGGGCTCATTAGCTCCTCCCAGTGCCTGAGCAAAGAGCTTTATGCACATGATCATCCAGTCCAATACAAGCCGGGTGTGACAGCAGCTCCACGCTGGCCCCCCGGTCCCTGCCTCCTGCTGTTCACCTGCTGCACAGTCCTGTCCCACAGGGAGAGACGGCCTGGGTACCCACCCTGCAGAAGGGCACCTGTGGCTTCCCCGGCCGTCATTAAAGACACGGCAGCACCCGCCTCGCTGTCCTAAGCCACTTGCTGTGCGGGGAGCCAGCTGCTGTGTCATGAGGACACTCCAGCAGTCCCATGGGGAGGCCGACACCAGGAGGGACCGGGAGCCTCCTTGGGGAGTGGAACCCCCAGTCCATTCAAATGAGACTGCAGCCCTGGCCGCCATCATGGCTGCAACCTCATGAGAGATACTGAGCCAGAACCATGCAGCTAAGCCACTCCCAGATTCCTGACCCGCAGAGTCTATGAGATACCCAGTGGTAAGCCACTAAGCTTTGGCACAACAGAGAGCCATGGGAAAGAAGGAAACATAAGAAAGCTCGATAAATGGAAAATATAAACAGACGTGGCAAGAAAGAGTCCAGCTGTATAATCACATCCTATATAATAAAGAGGTAATATGCAAATTGACCATCACTCCAACACACAAGATGCCCCCCTCCCGTGGTCAAAGATGGCCGCCCCCATGTGGACATAAGATGGCCACCACAAGATGGCCGGCAGGGGAGGGCAGTTGTGGGCGATCAGGTCAGCAGGGGAGGGCAGTTGTGGGCGATCAGGTCAGCAGGGGAGGGCAGTTAGAGGTGACCGGGCCAGCAGAGGAGGGCAGTTGGGGGCAACCAGGCCTGCAGGGGAGGGCAGTTAGGGGGGACCAGGCCGGCAGGGGAGGGCAGTTAGGGGCAATTGGGCCAGCAGGGGAGGGTAGTTAGGGGAGACCAGGCTGGCAAGGGAGGGAAGTTGGGGGTGATCGGGCCAGCAGGGGAGGGAAGTTAGGGGCAATTGGGCTGGCAGGGGCGCAGTTAGGTGTCGATCAGGCTGGCAGGGAAGTAGTTAGGGGGTGATCAGGCTGGCAGGCAGAAGCGGTTAGGGGCAATCAGGCAGGCAGGCAGGCAAGCAGTTGGGAGCCAGCAGTCCTGGATTGTGAGAAGGATGTCCGGCAGTCAGACATCCCTCGAGGGGTCCCAGATTGGAGAGGGTGCAGGCTGGGCTGAGGGATATACCCCCCCCCCGTGCACGAATTTCGTGCACCGAGCCTCTATAATTATATAATTTCTCTATATATGGATATAGATTTTCTTATATAATGACAGTATATTTTATGTATAATATTATAATCACAATAAATGCGAATGAGTTAAATTCACCAATTAAAAGAAAAAATATTATTTTATTCTTTACTCACAGGCTGCCATGAGATAGGCATTATTATACCCACTTTACAGATGAAGGAGTTGAGGCTCAACGTGGGGGAAAAACTTACCCAAAGTCTCTCAACTTAAAAATGATAAGGTTGGGATTACAAAGCCAGGTCCCTCTAACTGCAAAGCCCAAAGCTCTAACACCATGCAGTGTTGTTAACTCCTTCGGACAGAGGAGGAAGCTGAGACTCAGAAAGGACGAGTGACTTGCCCAGGGTCACACAAGTCATTTCAAAACTGGAGCCAGAACTGGAGCAGATCTGTTGTCAGGTGTCTGCCCCATGACCTTCGCAGCTGTGCCATGAAAACACAAGGATCTCGTGGATCTTCTATCTTCAGAGCTGCTGAAGACAGCTGGAGACATGCGCTGTAGCCAGAGAGATCCTGGGGCATGCGGGAGTGCCTCCTCAGGAAAGAACACCAGCACAAAGCCACGTGCAAAGGTACAGGGTGGGGGTGGCTCGATGCATTGAGCTGAACTCCAGTAATTACATCAGGGCCAGCAGCGTAATTTGTATCTGGGTGATGAATGTCTGTGTTTTCGGGCCTGATTGCCCTATTTACATTTGGAATTTGCTGATCTATTATTAATGTTTCCTGGAGGCCAATGCGACAGGCATGAGCAGCTCGGGAGTCCCCTCCCCCCAGTCCAGGAAACATCAGCTCTTAGGTTCTTGCTACCCAAAGCCCCACCCTACTCTGCTTTGTGAGTCCCTAGCTTTCACGGGGTTCTTGGACCAACTGGCAGAGAGGCTGACCTGGGATGGGGTTCCCTAGCCTCTTTTAGACGCGTGAACACATGCTTAGAGGTACATATGCACAGGCACAGCATGTGCCTACATGCACACACTTGCACATATATATACATCCACATCCTTATACACCCGTAGGCCCCTTCACACAAACATACATGAAATGCATGCACAGACATACAAGTACACTCAGGTGTACATGCACACTCATTCATGTGCATTCAACAGCATACATACTGTTATGAACTGAATGTTTGTGTCCCCCACAAAAATAAAATCCATATGTTCAAGTTCTAGTCCCCAATGTGATGGTATTTGGAGATGGTGTCTTTGGGAAGTGATTAGGGTTAAGTGAGGTCATGAGGGTGGGGCCCTCAAGCTGGGATTAGTGCCCTTATTAGAAGAAACACCAGGGAGAGAGAGAGAGAGAGAGAGATCTTTCTGTACACCTGAACTGAGGAAAGAGTGTGTGAGCACACAGCAAAGAGGCAGCTGTCTACCAGCCAAGCAGAGAGCTCGCACCAGGAATTGGCTAGCTCCATGAACTGGACTTCCCAGTCTCTGAACTGAGAAAATAAATTTCTGTTGTTTTATTTGTTTGTTTTTAAACAATCTAAGTTTATTTATTTTTAATATGTTTTTATTGTTTGTCTTTTTTTTTTTATGGATGTCAGAGAGGAAGGGAGGGAGAGAGAGAGAGAGAGAGAGAGAGAGAGAGAGAGAGAGAGAGAGAGAAACATCCATGAGGAGAGAGAATCATGGATCAGCTGCCTCCTGCACGCCCCCTACTGGGGATGTGCCTGCAACCAAGGTACATGCCCTTGACCGGAATCGAACCCGGGACCCTTCAGTCCGCAGGCCGACGCTCTATCCACTGAGCCACACCGGTGAGGGCTGTTTGTCTTTTTAAAGAGAGAGGGAGAGGGTATAGAGAGATAGGAACATCAATGAGAGACATCGATCGGCTGCCTCCTGAATGGCTCCCACTGGGAATCGAGCCCACAGCCTAGTCATGTGCATCCACCCAGGCTGGAGGGCCTGTGTAGGGTCCAGAAATTAGCCAAAAGCAATGGTCCTACCATTCCTCCATTTTCCTGGAACTCCTGGCCTGTGGCAGCTATGAGTACTATGTTGGCAGGCCCTGTGACAAATGGGGAAACTGAGGGAGGGACGTGACCAGGGCCAGCCCAGAGTCAGAGGTGAGACTGGTGGGGAAGCCCAGGCCCCTGGTGGCTCAGTGCGAGGCTCGTGCAGCGGCGTCTTCTTTGGCCTCTCTACACAGAGCAGAAGCGGGTCTTGGTGGTGGAGCCCAGGCGGTCCAGCCCTGACTGTGTTGCTCAGTGGTTAGCGCATTGGCCCGCGCACCAAAGGGTCACAGGTTTGATTCCCAGTCAAGGGCACATACCTGGATAGCAGGTTCGATCCCTGGCAACCAATCAATGTGTGGGAGGCAACTAATTGCTCTCTCTCTCTCCCCCCTCCCTTCCACTCTCTCCAAAAACCAATGGAAAAATATCCTCAGATGAGGATTCACAACAAACAAAACACAAACCAACACGATGTGGCCCATTCCTGTGTCACCAGGATCTCAGGCAGCGGCACCCAAAAAATAATAAAATTGTACGTAAGCCTGAGCCGGTGTGCTCAGTGGGTAGAGCGTCGGCCGGCCGACTGAAGGGTCCCAGGTTCGATTCTGGTCAAGAGCACATGCCAGGTTGTGGGCTCGATCCCCAGTAGAGGGTGTGCAGGAGGCAGCCGGTCAATGGTTCTCTCTCACCATTGATGTATCTCTCTCTCTCTCTCCCTCTCCCTTCCTCTCTAAAATCAATAAAAATATATTTTTATAGTGTGTGTAAAACCCTACAGCAGCGATAACCACTAGCCTATATTGAGTGTTCACTGCACACTAAGCACCTGCTTTATCTCATTTCACTTCTTAACCAGGAGGCAGAGACGCACACATGCTGAAGGTCATTTGACTCAAAAGTAGCAGAGTTGGGTCTTGAACTCACTCCAGAGCCCCTGCCCTTATTGTAAGCTCGGGCACCCCCCACCCCCCCTCCCACCAAAGAAGCAAAGTAGAGAAAAATGGGTTTGCAAACTGCAACCGGACCAGCGGCCTGTGGGCAGAGACCACGATTCCTCCTGGAGGTGACCGGAGGGGACGTGAGGTCCGAGGCTGTGGCAGCGAGAATCACCTGCTGCTCCCTCCTGTAAGGGCCTCGCCCCCCTGCGATCCTGTGGAGGGCGGGCAGCGAGCACATTAAATAAGGTCATGAATTTGTCATGAAGCCTGGAAATGAGCGGGACTCATCATTTATGGATGGAATCATTAAGCCCCTGCGCTCGGCGCTTCACTGAGGCCGGCACCCAGACACCAGGCGTCGCCAGCAGCTGAGCCAGGGACCGGTGTCGGGTCTTCGCCATCACCCTCCACGCTCCCAGCATCTCCAACAAGCCCTGTGTGAACAGCAATTGCAATGGCCCTGCCCTGGCCACTCCCAGTGAGACCTCTCTCAGAGGGCTGCCCTGAGGGGTGCCAGCCCCCTCGGTGGAGGGTGGGCCTGCCTTCTCTTTGGGGTGCAAAGAGGCCCCTCATAAAGTGGGAAGTGTGAGGAATTTGGATTAACTTGGGTCTGGATCTCGGCTTTCAGGCTGCAGCTGTGTGCTTCTGGGCTGGTTACTTCGCCTCTCTGAGCCTCGGTTTTCTGCTCTTAAACATGGGCAGAATGATATGTTTTACGGGTTATCTGGTGGATCAAATCAAACAACTACAAAGTACAGAGTCAGGGTCTGGCTTACAGTAAGTGCCCCACAAACCCAGCATTTCATTCCTTACTCCCATCAGAGGCTCAGAGAGGCCAAGGGACTTGACCAAGGATGCACAGCAAGTGAGCAAAAAGTGGGCATCCACTTCCTCCCCTGGAGTTCCCTGTCATCTGTCGCTTGTGGGTGGGCTCAGCCCATCCCCCACAAAACCTTGAGGCCCCTGCCCACTCGTTGGCTCCAGCTGCCTCCAGTCGGTGGAGAGGAGGGATGAGAAAGTGGCCGTGGCCACTCGCGTTTCCGGAGCCCTGGCCGTGGCCAGGCACTGTCCTGGGTGCTCTGTCTGCAGTTTTGATTTCATTTCGTCTCCAGACAACCCTCGTCGGTAGGAACCGTTATCATTCTTCCCGCTTTAGAGGTGAGGAAACTGAGACTCATACTCGGACCCTTGACCTGGGTCAGGCAACCGGGAAGTGGAATTTGTGTGTGATTTTCTGGGTCCCTGCAATACTAGGCTTGGGGGAGGGTGGCAAGTTAAAGACTCTTTGGGTTCTGAAAGAGTTGTCACTCAGCCAGCACCTTCCAGAATGTCAGCTTTCATCTTCCATGTTGTTGAATGGGTTCAAACCCTTGTTTTCCAGATGGGAAGACTGAGGCCCAGCCATTCCAGGTAGAAGCGCGGGGCTTCCCCACCAGTTCCCCAAGGCCTGTCCATTGGTGGTGGACACTGGCTAGCACATCTAGAGAGGCCCCTGGCACCTGCCTTGGGAGGAGTCTGGATCTTCCTCCACTCCCTACCCCACCCACCCTGTCACCATGGCAACCATGCAGGTGAGCCTCATCACGGCTAATCCTCTAATTACCAGCCACCTCTTCAATCGGCTGTAATTACTTTGGGGACACAGTTAACCTCTCATTAGGAACGCACGGCCGCTTTCTCCAAAAGCGCAGCGGTGACATGCCTAGTAATTTACCGCCCCGGCTCTCGGGGCCGCTTTGTGTCTAACTCGGGCGCCATCCCATCCCTGTCATTACTCCAGCCCGGTTGTCATGACGATTAATCATTCAATCCCTCATCAGCAACTTTTGCCAAATGTCACCCCACTCGTGATCAAAATCCATCCTGCAGCCTGACGCTGGGGGACTAATGACTTGGAAACAGGCTTCTCCGTTCCCAAGAGCGTTTCCCACGACTCCTCACTCCTCCGGGAAAAGGGAAGGAGGGACTTGAGGTGGTGCGGGGGGTTGTGGGGGGGGGGTGATGGGGACAGAAAAACAGCATGTGTGGGTGCTTCCTCCGTGCGAGGCACCTGAGGGCATGGACGCCTTTACCCCCATGACAGCCCGCTTCCTGGGAGGGGAGACTGAGGCTGAGGGGAGCGCGTGGTTCGCCAGCAAGGAAGCGTAGCGAGATTCTGACTCACACCTGCCCGGCTGCAAAGCTGAGCTTTTTGAGAAAAACACCACCAAACCTCAAGGACAAGGAGCGTCGCCAACTAGCAGGATCCTCGCGTGTCGGTGAGGGCAGCGTGCAGAACGAGCGGGTCCGTTAAGTTCGGGGCAAAAGGCCGTAGGGACAGGCCGGGGCGCTTCCTGACGAGGAGCCCAGTGCAGCGCGAGCAGCTGCCTGTCATGCGCACCTGTGTCCCGACCACCTCCCCCTCGGCACTGCCGGCCGCGGCCTCCCGCCCACAGCAACCTCGGACCGCAGGCCGAGAGCAGGCTGACCCACGGGCAGTACGTCCAGGAAGCCATCGGGACTGAGAGGAGCTTTAGGACGGGGTTCGGGGCCCGGGAGCCCCTGAGACTTCGCTACATCGTGATGGGATGTGTGTGCATCTTTCTAGGGAGACGCCACGGAAAAGGCTGAGCACCTCTCCCTGCCCCGTCCCTGTGTGCAGGGGGAACGCTGAGGCCCGTGAGGAGCTGTGCCTCGCCCGGAGTTCGGGATGGGTGCCACCCGTCCGAGCAGGGGTGAGTCTTCCTCGGGCGTCCAGGGCAGCCAAGGGCTGTCTGAGGGGAGGGATTCTACCCCCTTGCCAATGGCCTCCACCCCCTGGCCCCCGCCTCCCAAGAAAGCCCAGCCCCCCACCTGCTAACGGAAGCTTCCCCGGGCCCCTCCCAGGACGTGCCTGCCGGCTGGGCCGCAGCATGCGGGAGACATCATTACGGCACGCTGTAAATGGCATTAACAGACTGTCACGGCAGCCACATGGCATTAGCAAGCGGCTCTGTCTTCATCATGCCGTCCCCGCAGCCCCCGGCTCAGCCCTTCCCAAGGGGTCTTCTTCCTGGGCCGGCTGCGGGGTCTCCCAGCCGGGAGGGGGTGGGCAGGGATTCAGCTCAGGCCTGGAAGCCCCCCAGGCTTTCCGAGTCTCCGCCGTGAGCTGGGTGGAAGTGAGCACATCTGATTTGTAAACGTGGGTCAGCCTCAAAGAATTCGCCTTCAGCGGGCAGCTACTCATGTGCCAGACACTCTCACTTAACCCTCATAACCACAGCCTTCACTGGGCTCTGGCTGAGCTGACGGAGGCTCAGAGAGGAAGGTGGCTTGCCCAAGTCCCTTCAGCCAACCAGAGGCAGTTGTAGGACTCAAACCAAGTCCTGCAGTTTTCTGTCTATCGTGTTGCCTTCTTGGAAAAGTCTTTGATCCATTTCTGCCCAAAGATGCTGTAGCCTTGAAGGTAATTCCCCAAAGCTACCAGCCCGCCAGAAGTTACCAGGCCCTGAGCTCTGCGTAGCGGGACTTCCAACATAGTAACGATCAATATTATAACAACTATTGTGTGCTTCCATGCCATTTCTCCTATGATCTTAGTAGCAAAGCCACGAGGGAAAGAGGAACAATTGATCTTATCTGAGACAGCTGAGAACTAAGGCCCAGAGGGGATGCAACTTGCCCAAGGCTGCCCAGCACGTCTGCGATGGAGCCAGAATGAACTCCCAGTCTCACTCCCAGTCCTGGTTCTTTTGCAGGAGCCACGGAGAAAGTGTGCGTAGGCCGGCCGCAAGGGGACTGAGCGGGCATTCCCTCTCCGGGTGCCTCCTGCCCTCCCACCTGCCCTCCCACTGCCCCGTGGACACGGCTGATTTATGCTTTATCCGGGAGGCCTCCAGGCTGCCGGCAGCAGGATGGGCTGCCTCCCGACTGGTAAGCAAATCCCCTGCTGAGCAGGTCATATTTTATCCGGCGCCACCTGCCAGCTCATTTGCTTACAGATACAGGTGCTTCGTCAGGGAGGGATTAGCAATTACTTAGCCCAGAGACCCTGGCAGACAGACCAAGCCGGGTCGTAGCTGGGTGGGAAGCCAGGAGCCTGTCTGTGAGGTCTCTATCTCCTCCCAGGCCTGCGCCCTGGAACCCACGGGTAGGGATTAAGGATAGAAGGAGGGACCTCTCTGCTTTGCGGGTAGCTGACTTTCCACTCCCAACCCCATTGTCTTCCACCAGTTCTCCAAGGCTTGGTCCCAATCCCCCTGTCCCCTGCAGCCTTCCAAGATTTCCCGCTTGCCCTCCCAAAAACAATGATAGAGAACATGAACAGCCCAGAGTGTTGCCTGGTGCCTAATGATTTCCACACATCGCCTCATTTCATCCAAATCAACTAGTAGTTGGCATTTTAAAACCCCCATTTTACAGATGAAGAAACTGAAGCCCAGAAAGCAACTTGCTCAGGGTTAGAAACCCTTCCTAACCAGGGCGTAGTGCGTCCCCAGGCTGTTCCTTTGCTTGCCTGAAGTCTTATTTACTCATTTATCTATTTACTTAATTTTTTACTTATTTTCATTTATGTTTTTTTCTGTCCGTTACGATTTCACTTTATTTATCCTGGTCATCAAACGGCAGTTTAGCCCTAGCTGGTTTGGCTCAGTGGATAGAGTGTCAGCCTGAGGACTGAAGGGTCCCTGGTTTGATTCCGGCCAAAGGCACATGCCCGGGTTGCAGGCTCAATCCCCTCCAGTAGGGGGCGTGCAGGAGGCAGCCAATTGATGATTCTCTGTCATCACTGATGTTTCTATCTCTCTGTCGCTCTCCCTTCCTCTCTGAAAGCAATAAAAATAACAGTTTATTCTAGGGAGGAATGGTGGCAATTAGAGCAGTACTTAGCTCAATTTGTGTATCAGCCTCCCAATTTAAAATAATTTAAAATCTCAGAACAATCTTAGACTTACAGAAAAAATATATATGTGGTACATTTATCACAGCTAATGAACCAATATTGATACATTATTGTTAACTAAAGTCTTTTTTAAATTTTTAAATTATTATTATTTTATTATTATTATTATTTCCATGACCAAGAAGCTGCTGCAGACTCACGCCCAAAGTCTTTTTTAAAAATATATTTTTATTGATTTCAGACAGGGAGTGAGAGATAGAAACATCAATGATGAGAGAGAATCATTGATCGGTTGCCTCCTGCATGCCCCCTACTGGGGATCCAGCCCACAACCCAGGCATGTGCCCTTGACTGGAATCGAACCTGGGATCCTTCAGTCCACAGGCCAATGCTCTATCCACTGGGCCAAGCCGGCCAGGGCTAAAGCCTATTCTTTATTAAGATTTCTCTTTTTGCCTAATGTCTCTTTCCTGTTCTAGGATCCCAAATTACATTTAGTCACCACTTCTTCTTGGGCTCCTCTTGTCTGGGACAGCGCCTCAGACTGCTCTTGTTGTCCATGGCCTTGACCATTGTGCGGAGTGCTAGTGAGGTGTCGTGTAGAAGAACATCCTTTACTGAGACTTGTCTGGTATTTTCCTCATTAAACTGAGGTTGTGTGTTTGGGGAAGAAGACCACAGAGGTCAAGTGCCGTTTCCATCATGTCACCCAGGCATGCAAACTGTGTGGCATATCCGTGTTGATCTTCCCTTGACCTCGGGGCTGGGTTGCATTTGCCAGGCTTCTCCCTGTAAAGTCGCTTTCTCCCTCGCTCCGTCCTGTCCTCTTTACAAGGAAGTCATATGCACAGCCCACTCTTAAGGAGGGGGAGTGATGTGCACCCCCTTGGGGGCAGAGTAGCTACAGAAATTACTAAGGGTTCTTCTGCACAAGAGGTTTGTATGTTCCCTCCTTTTCACTTACGCCGTCCTTTATCCATGTCAGCATGGACTCGTGGATACGTATTCTATACTTTGGCTTATAATCCAGTGCTACTCTGTGCTTTTTAAACGACACACGTGGTTCTTTCTTCCTTGGTTTATCAGCATTCCCCAAAATCTCTTCTGAGACGACCTCATTCCATGGGGTTTTAACAGGCAATCTTCTTAAAATTGGTTTAGAGGCATGTCACTTGGTAAGTGGTTGAAAAGGATCGAAAAGAGATCTTGACTGCTGGACCTTTCAGATCTCCTAATGTGGTAAAGATGTGAAGGGAGGGGGTCACATAGGCACCATGCCCCGCATTTCTTTCCCAGCACCCTGGGGCGGGGCGGGAAGACACATGAGGAAATGATGCCCTTGACTGGAATTGAACCTCTCTGAAAGCAAGGTTTTCAGGGGCGGGGCGGGAAGACACATGAGGAAATGATGTGTGTGTCTCATCTTCCCTGGAGACCAGAAGCTCTTAGAGCAAAGGTTCTGCTCTATTCTCCACTTTGTCTCTAGAAATTGGCACTGAGACGGTGCTAAGGAAAAGTAGTTGGATAGGTGGGAGAATGGATGATGAAAGGATAGATAGATGGACGGAGGGGTGGGTAAGATGGCACATAGATAGATAAATGCCAGAAGCCAATTCCAGCGTGTCAGCAGGGCTGAATCATCTGGGACAGCTAAAAAGCATCTCCCCCAAACCTGAATAGGATAATCGTTTGCTGCCAGACAGCTCAGAGCATCTTAAATCTGCATGTTATTGCCTCCTGTTGGCCAAACACCTGAACAGCTGTAGGCTATTCCCCAACCTGACAATGTTTCTGTAAACACTACCCTTTGAAGTGTATTGTCTCCACCTTGCCTTAGGACAATTTGTGTTAATAAATAGCACAGGGTCCTTAGTCAAGGGGTAGTCTTTAGTTCCTTTAGCTGAAGCTCCTCTGACCCTCAGTGCCTTTCAAAATTATCTTTCGTCTTTGGACTCCTTCTTAATCTACTGCACGCAGCTCCTTTCTCCAGATTGCTGAACCCTTTGTAATGCTGGGACAAGAATCCCAGCAGATAAAGGCACAAGGACTTGTTGGTGGATGGGTGGATGGATGGATTGGTAGGTGGAAGGAAGGAAGGAAGGAAAGGAAGGAAGGAAGGAAGGAAGGAAGGAAGGAAGGAAGGGCAAGTTGGTATGTGGATGGGTGAATTGGTGGGTTGGTAAGTGATGGATAAATAAATGGATGGATGTTTTGGTTGGTAGGTGGCTGGATAGACACATCAATGGATGGATGGATGGATGGATGATGGATGAATGAATGGATGATGGATGGATGGATGGATGGATGGAGGATGGATGGATGGAGGACTGATGGATGGATGGATGGATGGATGAATGAATGAATGGATGATGGATGGATGGATGGATGGATGGATGGATGATGGATGGATGGATGGATGGATGGATGGATGGATGGATGAACTTGTAAGTGAATGGACTGGTAGATGTTGACTTTATACTTTGGAAGTTTCCTTTGTTGGGACTGTTTTCCACAGTCTTCAAGGCAGTTATTAGGTCAACATATTCCCTTAGAAATTGTTTAAAAGGCACCTTTTCCCCTGACCGTATGTGAGGAAACAAATTATATCCAAAAACCAAGGGTAAGGTAAATGACAGCAATTGAAATCTAAACCTGGTTCTGAGCTTCCTAGCAGTCATGGCAAAAGGGCAAACAAGTTCGCTTTCCTCGTTCTCCTTATCCACCAAACGCAACATTTAAGGGAAGTAACACTGTGGGTTGTGCAGAAAGAGACTTTTCTCAGGTCTGACTCCCGAGAAGGATGTGGCCCTGGGCCATTCTAGAATCCATGTGCCATAGAATGAGCATGGACACCATTATGGATCAGTTTCTTGATAGCAGCTGCGTACAGAGGCACCCATGTGACTATTTCTCATATAAACCCTCAGCACCTGTCAAGGGCGCCATTGCTGTGTGGCTCTGGGTGGGCAGTTCCCCTGGGAAAGCACAGTTTGATGTGACTTGGTCCAGGGACAAAGCCTGGATAACCCGGCGGATGGAGGATGTGGTGGTGGCAGCAAGGAGGACTCTGGCATCCCCCGGGATCAGGGAGAGGGTGTGTGAGGGGGCAGGCACCGAGCAATCGACACTTCCTAGCACTCAGCATCAGAATGGCAAAACCAAGCCGTGGACTCCCTTCTCTCTCCCGGCAAAGGCACACCCAGGGCATTTGCCCACCGGGAAAAGGCCTCAGCTTTGAAATCAGACAGCCGAGACTCAAGTCCTCGCCCCTCACTAGCTGTGTGATCTTGGACAAGTCTCTCAGCCTCTTCGAGTCTCAGTTTCCTTATCTGTAATATGGGAATAGTTACTACCCCATGAGTTCAGAGCTGAGAGCCTAGGTTGAGGCAATACGTGATGTCAGCTCAGTAGATGCCAATTTCCTCCCTTCTCTCCTTGCCAAGAATCCAGTGCCCCGATGGCCCCCCGGGGGCAGGGGGAGCAGAGGCTGCCACTTTGAGGTGGGAGTTCTTTGGGGTCCATGGATAGGTCTTACTGTGTTCATGAACCCCTGAATAATCGGCAAAACAGTGTGCAGATGCATTTTTCTGGGTAGAGTCCATAGTTTCTATCAAGTGCCCAAGGGATCCATGACCCCCAAAAGCCAAGGACCACGGCTTGGAGGGCTAGATCTGGCCTCCTGCCATGTGCCCACGCAGTCCCCAGACTTTGGGCATAGTCCTCAGGTCACCTGCCGGCCTCCTCAGTCATCGGACCACAGCCCAGCCTCTTCCTCGGCCACAGGGAGAGAGACGGGCAGCCCTGGTTCTCAGGAGGGTGCGGCCTGGATCTGGGCTGGTGCCAGGGAACAAAGGCCCCAAGTGTAATGAGGGGCCCCACAGGGCTGCACAGGTCATCTATTGCAACCTGAGCCCTGGGATGGGAGAGCTGTCATCCCCATTCTAGAGATGAGAAAACTGAGGCCCAGAGAGGGAGGGGGAGGGCACACACAGCTAGGGCAGTGCTGGGACTGGTCCCAGGCTGATTCTGGAGCCCATGTTCTTCTCCGGGCCCGAGGGCGTCCTCAGGGGCCCAAAGATGGGAAGAAGACTGCAAGACAGAGTTGTCAGGTTGTGCCCTGCCCAGGGGGACCTGGTTGAGGGGGTGCAATTGGGGGTGAAATGCATCAGAAATTCGGCTTGAGGGCCACTAGCGGAGCCTGTGCCAAGAGCCTTCAATGGCCTGAAGAAAGGGCAGCCTCGGGCAGTTACTGCACCCAGAGGGGTGTCTTCTCCGAACCGGCCTGTCCAGAGGGGATGCCTTTTTCTAATTCCCACCTCGCCCGACGCCCGCAGATGCCCTCCCTGCAGCCCTGGTGGAAACACACTTCAAAAGGCGGCACACCTGCCTGTGCCAAGGAGCTCTGCCCGCTTCCGAGATGACACGGCGCCTCCTCCGCGCCTTGGCAAAGGACGCTGGGTCTGGAGAAGGAGGCAGGTGGCACCAACTGGCTCCTTCGAGGGCTCCCAAGCATCCCACATGCTCCCTGGAGTGACCCCCACCAATCCCCCACGCAACCTTGCTAATTTGGAAGGAGGAGGGGTGCTCAGAGAGGGCAAGGGCTTGCCCAAGATCACACAGCTCAGAGGGGCCAGTAGGGACTTCACCTCCTCACCTGCTCTGAGCAACTGAGAGGCACAGAGCTCCCGCAAGATCCCGGGAGAGAGAGAGAGAGAGAACACGTCCTGGAGAAGTCCCCAGGCCACTGTGACTGCTTGAATGGAGGCGACAAGTCAGCCTGCCCATCCCTCGGGCCTCACGCTGCCCGGAACCAGCAGGGCGCAGGAACCGCTGCTGCCTCTCACCTCGGCTGCTTGGGTCCCTCTCGCCACTGCCCTGCGAGCTCCTGGACCCTCCAGCTGCCGCCTGACTGAACGGAGGGAAAGAAACAAGTGAAGGGGCCCTACCAGGCCGGTGGAAGATTAGGCCCCGGATTAGGAAGAAAGGAACAGCCCCCCGCCTCATTAGAGCTGTTCTCTCTACCCTGCCAGCCTATTTATACTCCCTGACCCCTCCCTCCCCATGAGCCAGTAATAACAATCCATTTCCAAAGCCTCAGTCCCCGCTGCTGGGCTCAGGGACACGAGCTAGCAGCCTGTGGCTGTGCATGAACAGGAGACAGATGTTGCCGACATCTGGAGACCAGGGAGGCCCAGAGCTGCTGGGAACTAGGAAGAGTGCCCAGCTGGGAAGAGGGCTGCCAGGGGCGGGAACCCTGCCTGTCACTCATCTGGACAGGGGCCACTCTACCCCAGCGGAGGCCCTGGGCCTGCGGGGCTCCCAGGCTGCAGATGCTTTGGGGGGAAGCTGGGCGGGTACTGCCTGCGAGGAGGGGACTTCAAAGGCTCCCTAATCCCTGGTGACATTTTCAGACACAGGAGTTTGCTTTTTTATGCTGCGGATCAAAGCCCAGAGCTTTATAAATAACCCTCATAAAAGCCAAGGGTCTGTAAAGTTAAACAATAAGTCACAAAGAGTGTGAGCATTCAGGGGCAAGAGATGGGGGGGGGGGGAATCTGGCTCCTGCCCCTGCTCTGCCCACCAGATGGCCACCCTCCCTCTCCCCCAACGAGGCTAAGGATGGCAGGCCCTGTGGGAGGTCAGGAGGCGGGCGTGGAGGCCTGGCTTGCATTTGAAGGTTCCTCACCAGCCCCCACCAGCCCCCACCAGCCCTCAGAGCTGGCCTTTCATTCACTAAATCGTTCATTCTTACAGTCTGTCAGTCAATCAACAAACATTTCCTGATGCCACCCCATGTGCAGGCTTCTGGCCAAGAAACATAGCCTAGGCATTACGGTGTTCGAATCACAGCACTGCCACTGCCCGGGGGGTGACGTCCAGAAAATCACCTCACGTCTCTGAGACTCAGTTTTCTCGTCAGTATAATGGGGGTACATTTTGAGCCTGTCCTAAGGGAGTTATTGGGAGGCCTCAGTGGGCATGGCATGTGGTTAAAGGTCAAACGGGGGTCATTATTACTGTTAACCAGACAGCAAAAACCATAACCAGTGGTCTCTACCGAGGGCTTCTTGTCTTTGTCTGGCTCCCACTCCCCTTCTGCCTTACATCTGCGGGGGCGCCACTTGGGAACGGGTTTTGGTTTATATTTTCTGTGAAGTCCCTGGGACCCTGAGCCATCACCCAAGGAAAGTGTGTTTCCAGAGCCAGGGGATGGTGGGGTCGGGGAGGTGTGAGTGCCAGTCCTGTGTGCGGCACTTCCCAGCTATGCACCCAGTCTCCCGCTCTGAGCCTCAGTTTCCTCATCTGTAAAATGGGGGCAGTGGGGGGGGATGCAGCGAGGGCGAGAATATCCAGTAACAGGTGCTCAGTAAATGACCGTGGATACCTTTGGCTCTCCTCTCAGTGGAAATTTCCAGAGGGAGAGCTCAGCATTAGTGCAGACGGAGAGGAAGGGAGAGGACTGGCCGGTGATGGGGGTCCCTCAAACCCCGTACACTGGGAGCTGGGGCCCGGGCCCTCCTTTAGACGCGGAGGTCAGGATGTGGGGCAGACTATACAAGGCCTCCCTAAGTGCGCACGGCAGCCTCCGGAGGGTGGCGAGTCCATTTCCCAGGTGAGGAAGCTGTGGCCCAGCGCCGGGAAGGCATCTGCCTGTGGCCACCTGGCCAAGTTGTGTCAAGACCGGAATTCGAACCCAGGCCTGGCTGAGGAGCCTGCTGCCCGTGTAGGTACAGGGGTGGGCAGCCCAAAGCTGGTTTCTCCCCGGGGCGCCCCACCCCCGCCCCCGTGCAGCTCCTGGTACACGGGATTCCAATGTAGCTGCTGCCACCCCAGCGGCCAGCTCCCCGGTTCCCCGTGAAGAGGAATGAGGGGGAGCAGGAGAGGCGGCGTGCGTGTCGTCCTTGATCTGTCCGCTGCCACAACAAAACCCCAGGACCGGGCGGCGTGTAAACAACGGAAAGTTACTGATCCCAGGCTGGAGGCTGCAAGTCCGAGATCAGGTGCCAGCGTGGGTGGGAGGGCCTCTTATGGCTGCAGCCTCCTCACTGTGTCCTGGGGCCTCTTACAGCTGCAGCCTCCTCACCGTGTCCTGGGGCCTCCTCACTGTGTCCTGGGGCCTCCTCACCGTGTCCTGGGGCCTCCTCACTGTGTCCTGGGGCCTCCTCACTGTGTCCTGGGGCCTCCTCACCGTGTCCTGGGGCCTCCTCACTGTGTCCTGGGGCCTCCTCACCGTGTCCTGGGGCCTCCTCACTGTGTCCTGGGGCCTCCTCACTGTGTCCTGGGGCCTCCTCACCGTGTCCTGGGGCCTCCTCACTGAGTCCTGGGGCCTCCTCACTGTGTCCTGGGGCCTCCTCACTGTGTCCTGGGGCCTCCTCACTGAGTCCTGGGGCCTCCTCACTGTGTCCTGGGGCCTCCTCACCGTGTCCTGCAGCCTCCTCACCGTGTCCTGGGGCCTCCTCACCGTGTCCTGCAGCCTCCTCACCGTGTCCTGGGGCCTCCTCACTGTGTCCTGGGGCCTCCTCACCGTGTCCTGGGGCCTCCTCACTGAGTCCTGGGGCCTCCTCACCGTGTCCTGGGGCCTCCTCACCGTGTCCTGGGGCCTCCTCACTGAGTCCTGGGGCCTCCTCACCGTGTCCTGGGGCCTCCTCACCGTGTCCTGGGGCCTCCTCACCGTGTCCTGGGGCCTCCTCACTGTGTCCTCCGGCCTCCTCACTGTGTCCTCCGTCCTCCTCACTGTGTCCTGGGGCCTCCTCACTGTGTCCTGGGGCCTCCTCACCGTGTCATGGGGCCTCCTCACCGTGTCCTGGGGCCTCCTCACCGTGTCCTGGGGCCTCCTCACTGTGTCCTCCGGCCTCCTCACTGTGTCCTCCGGCCTCCTCACTGTGTCCTGGGGCCTCCTCACTGTGTCCTGGGGCCTCCTCACCGTGTCCTGGGGCCTCCTCACTGTGTCCTGGGGCCTCCTCACCGTGTCCTGGGGCCTCCTCACCGTGTCCTGGGGCCTCCTCACCGTGTCCTGGGGCCTCCTCACTGAGTCCTGGGGCCTCCTCACCGTGTCCTGGGGCCTCCTCACTGTGTCCTGGGGCCTCCTCACTGTGTCCTGGGGCCTCCTCACTGAGTCCTGGGGCCTCCTCACCGTGTCCTGGGGCCTCCTCACTGTGTCCTGGGGCCTCCTCACCGTGTCCTGGGGCCTCCTCACTGAGTCCTGGGGCCTCCTCACTGTGTCCTGGGGCCTCCTCACCGTGTCCTGGGGCCTCCTCACTGTGTCCTGGGGCCTCCTCACCGTGTCCTGGGGCCTCTTACGGCTGCAGCCTCCTCACTGTGTCCTGGGGCCTCCTCACCGTGTCCTGGGGCCTCCTCACTGTGTCCTGGGGCCTCTTATGGCTGCAGCCTCCTCACCGTGTCCTGGGGCCTCCTCACCGTGTCCTGGGGCCTCCTCACCGTGTCCTGGGGCCTCCTCACCGTGTCCTGGGGCCTCCTCACTGTGTCCTGGGGCCTCCTCACTGTGTCCTGGGGCCTCCTCACCGTGTCCTGGGGCCTCCTCACCGTGTCCTGGGGCCTCCTCACCGTGTCCTGGGGCCTCCTCACCGTGTCCTGGGGCCTCCTCACTGTGTCCTGGGGCCTCCTCACCGTGTCCTGGGGCCTCCTCACTGTGTCCTGGGGCCTCCTCACCGTGTCCTGGGGCCTCCTCACCGTGTCCTGGGGCCTCCTCACTGTGTCCTGGGGCCAGGGAGCTCCTGGGCCTCTTCACAAGGACACCAGCCCCAGCTATGAGCTCGCTCCCCCAAAGGCCCCGACGCCATCGCTCTGGGCAGCAGGTTTCCAACATGTGTATTTGGGAGGAGCAAACATTCCGACCACAGCAGCACGCCAGCGAATTCCATCACTCACTCCTTCAGGGAGCGAGGCCGTCATTGAATGGCTCTTTATTAGCACCTGCCATGGGCCAGGCCCCATGCTGATCACCAAAGCCGCAGTCACGCCAGATAACCGGGGTGCCTGGCCTGCCGGGCTGACAGAGCGGGCAGGGGATGCAGTCCGGGGTCAGGGTGAGGCTGGGAGTGCAGAGGCGGAACTCAACCGTGTGTGGAGGAGGGTCGGCAAGAGCTTTCGGGAGGGGATAACTGAGCTGGGACCCAGACAAGGAGTGCCAGGGCCAGGGCCAGGGCCAGGGCCAGGGAGCGTGTTTCTGGCAGAGGGAGCGGCCTGGGGAGAGCGGGACGACATGGCTGTAGCCACAGAAGCGGCCTCCCCACACACTCTTTGTCCTATTTCAAGATCAGAATGCTCTGGGGTGGGGGGTGGAGGTGGGGGATCAGAATCCTGAGTGGCAGGTGTGTCCAGCATCCTGAGACCCTCACATCCACCATGCCCCCACCCCACCCCATTGTTCCCATTATGGCACCTGAGGCAAGGTGACTCAGAGAAGTTGAGTAACTCCCCCAAGGCCACACAGCACAAGCACAGGATCTGATCAGCGTGGTGGATGTGGGCATTGGGGAGCTGTCTATCAGGGCCCTCCCAGAGCCTCCAGGTTTACAGCCTGTGCCCTCAGCCGTGACCTCTCCTTGCTGAGTCTCACTTTTGTCATCTGCAAAATGAGACCCGGGCAAGGGCCCCTCACCCCGCCCACCTGCTGCAGCCACATCTCACTGACCTCCGTGGGGAGTTGGCCTGGAAGCAGCAGTCCCTGGGGAAGGCTCAGGCACAAGCCGTCCCAACTAGGCCAGGGACAATGGCATCCCCCTGCGGGCATCTGGCCTAATTGGCAGCAGACCCCGGGAGCGGGGCCAGCTTTGCCATGATCAGGTCACGACCCATGAAACACTCGCCTGGGCCCCTCAGAGCTGGTCCCAGGACCCAGCTCCTGCAGCGGAGGAGGCTGGTCCTTCCGTAGGTGCCGTAATTGATTCCCAAAGCATCGGGTGAGGCCAGTACTTAGGTCCGCGCTGTCCCCCGGAGGAGCTGGGGTGGCAGGTGGAGCCTCCCACTCAGCCCTGGCATGGCAGCCCGGCCCCTGATTCCCTCGTTTAGGAGAGTGGGACAATGAGGCCCATTTCGTGGGCAAGGCACTGCCCTCAGTTTCTTCATCTGTCAAATGTGGATCTGACGTACCAGGTTAGCATAACAATCAACCACCATGCCCGGCCAGTGTGGCTCAATGGTTGAGCATCAACCTATGAGCCTGGAGATCACAGTTGGATTCCTGGTCAGGGCACATGCCTGGGTTGCGGGCTCCATCCCCAGTGGGGCGTGCAGGTGTGCACCTCATCATTGATGTTTCTCTCTCTCTCCCTCTCCCTTTCTCTCTGAAATCAATAAAAATATATTTTAAAAAATAATCCTATATAATAAAGAGGTAATATGCAAATTGACCCTCATGTCATAATGCCGTCACAAGATGGCAGCATGCACAGTGGAGGCTGGGTTCCCATAACACAATATGGCTGCGCCCACAGCAGAGGGGGGGTTCCCGTAACACAATATGGCTGCACCCACAGCGGAGGCGGGGTTCCTGTAACAAGCAATCAGCAGGGACCTGAGGCTGCGTGGTGCCTGGCCGGGGCAGGGGACCTGAGGCTGCGCCCACCCGCCCGCCTGGCGGGGCTTGACAGGGGACCTCAGGCCACGCTCCCACCCAGCATGCCCTGGGGGACCTGAGGCTGCGCCCCCCTGCCTGGTGGGGCTTGATGGGGGACCTGAGGCTGTGCCCCCCTGCCTGGTGGGGCTTGATGGGGGACCTGAGGCTGTGCCCCCCTGCCTGGTGGGGCTTGGTGGGGGACCTGAGGCTGCGCCCCCCTGCCTGGTGGGGCTTGATGGGGGACCTGAGGCTGCGCCCCCCTGCCTGGTGGGGCTTGATGGGGGACCTGAGGCTGTGCCCCCTGCCTGGTGGGGTTTGACAGGGGTGGGACCAGCTGGGTCTGGGTCTCGCACAATTTCAAGGTGTGCACGGGTGGGTGGGGACTTGACTCTGGGTCCCACGGTGCGCCCCAGACTCTGACAGGAAGAAGATTTTCATATACATTTTACTAATTTCCTCTCATCTCTGACACTTCTATTGTAGAGAAAGGGCAAATAGAAATATTAAAATATTTCCTCTAATTAATTCCCTTTTAATGTGCACGAATTTCATGCACTGGGCCACTAGTAGTAAAATAAAAATCAATGGAAAAATATCCTCGAGTGAGGATTAAAGAAATAGAAGTTAGCTTTTATTTCTGTCCCACTCCCTCCAGTATCCCAGGAACCCTTGCCCACCCTCCCTGCCCCTCCCATATGTCCCAGACAGCGACAGAGGGTGTCATTCGTGGGATCGTCTGGGGGACACTGTTGCAAATGCTTGTACTTGATTAAGTTTAGGCCGCAAAAGGAACTTCCCAGCCCACGGGGCCGTGAGCAGAAGAGCGTATCTCCCATGGCCCAGGCTGAGAGAGGCCGAGATGAAAACCTACCCCAAGACAGTGACAGGGACAGGCACCCCGTCCAAGTTCCTGCCGCCGGAGGCTTCTAGAAGCAAGGCCGCCGCGGCGCCTGCCAGTGCCATCTCTCTTGTCTGTTTCTTCCTGGGGTCGGGGATGCCAGCCTCTTGTCTGGCACTGGGGGAGGTGAGTGCCTCGTGGACAGGACCCTGGGGTTGGGAGAACACCGCCTTCCCCGCCCCAGCACGGCCCCGGAGCAGCTGGCAGCACTTCTGCTGTCTGCGGGCCCGTTTGTCATTCTGAGGGGGGCACTGCCACTGTGGGGTCCCCGGGGAGAGCTCTGCCGGGGCCCCATCTGATGGAAATCCAGGCCCAGTGCACACTCGGCCCTGGGAAGTGGCCGCCCAGAACCCGAAATAAATAATACCGACGGCAGGAGGCACAAATCTGCCGCTAATTATGGCATCTCCTGATTCAGTGGGCGCGTGATACGGATTTCAGCTCGGAAGATGAATAGGCCGGGAGGACGATGTGGCCAGCTCTGCTCGGGCCTCCCTTGTCCTTCCTCCCTGTGGGTGCAAAGGGCAGAGCGTTGGCCCCACTGGCTGGGTGGCCCAGGATCAGTCACGCCCACCTCATGGCCTCCGGTTCCCCATCCATCCAGCGGGGTATCTGATCACCCCTCAGCCACGCTCACAGTGCTGGGGTGAGAATCTGAAAGGACGTTTGGGGTAACTGGGTTCTGGTTGTGAAGAGTGAAGAACAGAGAATCTGGGGCGAGGCCGTGTCGGGTTGGGATCCCCGCTCTGGGACCTCGGGCTCCGTCTGTATTTTGGGTGAACGTGAAGAGCAATGAGCCCCGCTCGCACCCGGCACAGAGGTCGCCGCTAAGAGGACCATCAGCCCCGGGTACCTGGGCCTGGCAGTCGTTGCCCTTCAATGGGGGGACCTGGGCAGGTCCACACTCCCCCCCCCCCCGCGTGGAGGCCTGCCTGTCCTCACAGATGCCACCCACTCATTTCCAGGAGGCAGAGCCCTAACAGAAACGGGCCCAGGGGAGAGGAGGACGGAGCATCATCCTGGAAAAGTTTAAATCAGTGGACTCCCTGCCAGAAACCCGGCTGGGAAATGTAATGGCAAAATAATGACTTTTCTCCTCAGGATTAAACGGCATAGACCAGGGCCCAGGGAGGAAGCCCCTGCCTGCCTGCCTGGCCTTCAGGAAGTCTCGTTTCCTTTCCTGAGCCTGAGCTTCCCCACCTGTACAAGGGGAAGGCTTAGGCCAGTGTCAAGAATGGCTGGTAGATGGCATGCGTCCTGTAACTCTCAATCCCTTGCCCATGCAGGCATTGCTAATCAATAGCAGCGCTGTACTCATCGAGCCCAGAGGGGACAGCAAAACCAATCAAAGCCAGAGCTCTGGGCATTCCCTCAGATAGGCTGGGTTTGAACGGCCTTCCAGGCCGCCTCCCGCACAACGTCAGTATTCCCCAGCTGTGCTGTTACTACTCCGATAGGCTCAGAGTTCATCATGCACTTACAGCAAAGGTTCGCATTCACTCGAGTGTCCGCTGTGGGCCAGGAACTGTTCCTTAAAACCTTAGGCCCGCCCTCGCTGGTCTGGCTACGTGGATAGAGCGTTGGCCTGAGGACTGAAGGGTCCCGGGTTCGGTTCCGGTCAAGGGCACATGCCCAGGTTGTGGGCTCCATCCCCAGTAGGGGGCATGCAGAAGGCAGCCGGTTAATGATTCTCTCTCATCATTGATGTTTCTATCTCTCTGCCGCTCCCTTCCTCTCTGGAATCAATAAAAATATATTACCAAATAAATAAATTTAAAAAACCTCAGGCCCTTACCCGGGTAGGTCAGTTGCAGCGTCAGCCGGATACAGTACACCAACGTTGGGGGTTCCATAGAGGAATCAACCCATAAATGCATAAATAGGTGAAATAAACAAATCAATGTTTCTCTCTCTCCCCCCTTCCTCTCTCTCTAAAAAAAAATAAATTAAAAAAAAACATAACCACCAGATACAGTAGTTACTACTACTACTATTATTATTATTATATATTATTATTATTATTATTTTGCAGAGGAGAAGACCAAAATCCAGAGAGGGGAAGTGGTTTGGCCCAAGGTCACGCAGCTGTAAGTGGGATCAAGATTTGAACTGGTGCCCGTCTTACCTGAATCCAGCAGCCCAGATGCGGCAGCATGACCCTTCTCTTCTCTTCTAACTGCACGTCTGGGGAAGAGACCCCCGTCTCTCCACACCAAGCTCGGGCCACGTGCCTCACCCGCACTCTCAGTTTGGGTCTGCGGTTACCCTCATTTTCCAGACGGGGAACCTGACGCCCAGCGGCGACGGGACCCGCCCAAGGCCACAGGGCTGGTGTTGGCTGGGCAGAGTGGGTGGCACTGCGCATTTCCCACCTCCCCTCTCCTGCCCATCTATTCTGAAACCTCCAGTGCCCAGCCCAGGGCCTGGCACCGTGGAGTCGTGGGATGAATGAATGAATGGATGAATGAGCCAGCTAGTACTAGAGGAGTGCACTTGGGTACTCCTCCACCCCTTCTATCACCAGCCCTCTGACCCCTAAACTAACTCCCTGCCCCTCGCTGACCCACCTGCCCCAGCTGGGTGACCTTTCACCTCTGGTCACAGCCCCAGATGACCCCGGAGGCTTTTGGTCAGGGCCCAAATCCATCATTGTGGAGTGATCTGTCCCAGCCCTGCCGCTCTCCATCCATCTTCCCACCACAGCTAGAGAGAAGGTGTGTTGCGATGGAGGAGGCCCCGCTCCAGGAAACTCTTGGCCCTACTGAAGTCCTCTCCAGTGTCCGCCCCATCACCCCCCAAATGGTCATTCCCTACCTGCAGAGCCCTTTGGTCAAATACCTTGCAATCCGACATACAAGCCAGCCAAAGGCAGAGGGCTCTGGCTGGGGGTGCCCGGCCCACCCTCCTGGCCTCCCGGCAGCCCCAGGGTGAGACCCCAGAGAAGCTCTAGAAAACCGCAGAGACGAGCCCTTCCCCGGGGCCAGGAGCCCGGGCTGGATCCCTGCCGGCCACTGCGCTCTGGGATCTGGAGCAAGTCCCTCCCCTCTCTGAACCCCGGTTCCCCTCTGCAACGTGGGAGAACTGAGTCGGTGGTTTTCTAACCTTTATTGTCGGAAAAGTGGAAACCTTTTTTCAAATAAATCACACGCTGAACTCCCGTGTGAAGAGGAGGTGAAATTGAACGTTGAAGGTGGTGAGGTGGGGGTGGGGTGTGGACGCCAGAGCCCTCTTTTTCAGCGCCCCCTGTCCACCCGCCCCACAGCTAGTAGCCCCTGACACATCCTAAAACCCCGAGGTTCCTAGACATTTTTTGAAAATACATGAATGGAGATTTTTTAAACTTATTTTCTTATGAAACATTTCAAATATACAACGAAGTTGAAAGGCGTTTACAGTGAACACCCAACTTTCCACTACATGGATTCTACTCTTAATATTTTTTTTAAAAAATCTTCACCTGAGGATATTTTTCCATTGATTTTCAGAGAGAGTGGAAGATAGAGGGAAAGACAGAGAGAAATGTCGATGTGAGAGAAACACATCGATTGGTTGCCTCCTGCATGCACCCCAACCAGGGCCTCCGCCAGGGAGGAGCTTGCAAATGAGGTACGTGCCCTTGACCGGAATCGAACCCGGGACCCTCTGGTCCACAGGCTGAAGCTCTAGCCACTGAGCCAAACCGGCCAGGGCTCTCTCTACTCTTAATATTTTACGGTATTAACTTGCTTTATCAAACCAGGGCAGCCTCTCAGTTCTGCAAAATTTCATGACTCAGAGCGGGCCGTGCGGGGTCTGAGTCCGTTGCAGGAAGCCCTGTGAATTTGTGATGGCAGCATCAGCCGCTGTAACAAATAGACCCTGGCATTTCAGTGGCATAACTCAACAGAAGTTCATTGCTCACCGAAGCCTATGTTGGTGGGCGACAGTGGTGTGGGGACCCGGGCTCCATCCGACCTTGGCCTTGCTCCGATCTAGAAGGGCCGATTGGTCTGCCTGGGGGCAGAAGAGACCACTCAGAGAGAAGAGGCACATCCACTTCCTACATCATGTTTGCTCGCATTTCATTGGCAAAAGCTGCTCCTGCAGCCATGCCTGCAAATGCAGCCCCTGGCTGCACACCGAGCTGGCGCCACTTCCTGGCACCCATTCCACCCCGCGGGAGGGGGTATGCATTTCAGTGGTGGCTGCTGTCTCCGCCATACCAAGCCGGCCGGAAGCCTCTGTGGCCACCCTAAATTATCCTGAGCATCCCCTCTCTCCAGGCTGCCCCGTGCCAGATCAGAGGGGCCTAGCCAGCTCTCCAGAGGAGTTTAACGCCACTCAATAAACATGGATTAAGCTCTTATTGTATACCGGGCTCCATGCAAAGGTGAAGGACACAAGGCCCCTATTATTAAGAACCTCCCACCAAATGGGACAGACAGCTCTCCCATCTTGAACCCTCCTTTTCTGAGAAAAAGCCCATGAGATTTTCCCATTTTTTGAGGACGGTGGGTCTGACGCTGGAATACTGGAGGAAGGGTCTGACCTGATAAATCTTTCTAGGCACCGTCTGTGTGCCCAGAACAGTCATGTGGTTGGTTGAGCTTATTTCATCCTCCCTTCACTCTTGCAAAGGCCCTTTCCCCATTTTACATAAGGGATTGAATGCCAAGGCTCAGAGTGGTGCAGCGACTTGCCTAAGGTCACACAGCAGCGGTGGAGCTGGGATGCGAACCCAGGTGATCACTTTCTAGTTGCCTGCCCTTTTCTGTTCCCTGAGGGCATCTGTTGGAATCTGCGGAAGAAGAGAGACACGGGCCCCCCGCTGGGAGCTTCCCACTTGTCCCCTCATTTCTTCCTCCCGCACCCATGATGTTGGTGCTGTTATCCTTGCCGTTTTAGAAAGCAGGAAGCCGAGTCTCGGAGAGGTGAAGTGACTTGCCCAAGGTGGCACAGCCCACTTGGTGTCCTCTCCCGGTCTGCCTGACTCGTTGGGGCGCATCTGAACAGTGCGGGTGGTTTGTGGCTACGCAGAGAGGCAGTGGGATTGCTCCTCGCCACGGGAACGGCTTACGAGGCCCAGGGCTGCTTCCCCCGCCAGCAATGGCCCAAACATATTTTAAGCAACGGAATGGCGTCTCTGAGCAACAGTGGTTTACCCAACGGCGGCAGACAGCGGGCAGGTCCCCCCGCCCCCCGCTGGATCCCGGCCAGAGGGGCTCTGGGGCAAGGGCAGAGGACCTTCCTGGAGCTCTCTGAAGCTGAGCCAACGGTGGGGTGGCAGGAGGGAGCCCAGGGCGACTGGGCAGGAAGCAGGGATCTGGCCTATCGATGGCGAAGGGCCCAATCAATGCTATCTCCCCGGCCATGCCTGGCCAGACATTGATTTCCGCCGCTGCTGCTAACTCCCTGTTTGTGTAACGCCTGAACTTTGCACAGCTGAACGTTTCATGTGCAGAAGAGGGCCTGTTGCCATGAAAACCGGGCGGCACATGACAGCGGGGATGCAGCGGGATCTGTTTTATTGGCCTGCGCCGAGTGTATTTTAACCTTGATAAGTCAATAACTTTTTGTACAAAAGGAGATCTGCCGGGCGCGCTCCGGAGGGCTGCTGGCCTTTCCAGGCCAGAGGGGAGGCAGGGCGGGCTGGGTTAATCCCCTGGAAACCTCCCTGCCACTCAGAGCCGGGGAGGACCAGGCCCCGCTGGCCAGGATGCAGAGGCGGCCTCGGGGGACCGTGGGAACCCCCACCTCCAATCACTGTTTCCTGTTGGTTAAGGCTGACCGCTAAGTCAGAAACTTTCTGTGGCAAAGAGACCCCACCAGGGTTCAGATCGTAGGCACACACTCCCACTCCTCAGGAGCTCCATGCCTCCTGGGACAAGGCCGTGACCCCAGCACGGGGCCCCTCTGGCTCCCTCATGGCCGGAGGCAGCGTGCAGGGCCTGCATGAGTCGCGCTGGGGTGTGGCCTGGCCTGGCCCGTGGTGGGGCCCCATGGGATGGACGCTGTTCTTGTCCTGGTTGCTGTATGTCACAGGAATAACCATTGATTCCATCTGTAGAGCCCATTAGGCCTTGGGAAAGGTTATACTGTTTTCTCATCACAGCCCTTGAGATAGGCAGGCAGAGGGTGGAGAGTCCCAACTTTCAGATGAGGAAGCTGGTGCCAGGGACGTTGGCTGACTCGTCTGGGGGTCACATGCCAGGTGATGGCCCTGACGGAAGGAACGACGCCCTCTGACTTCAGCCGGGACCTCTCCCTGACCCCCTTCATAGCAAGAGCCCCGTGTTGCTTGTTCCCCGGCAGCCAACCCCGTGGCAGACGTCACGCCTGACAGCAGCACAGACCTCTGTCCCTTCTGAGGCCAGGGGCGGCCTCAGAACCCCCGCAACACAGCTGGTGTGGGGATGAGGTTCGTGCGAAGCTGTACCCCCAAAGGGCTCTGGGGTCAAGTCCCAGCTCTGCCACCAACTTGCCACGTGAATTTGGACAAGTGCACCCCCCTCTCTGGACCTCCGGTCCCCAGTGGGGAAACAAGGAGGCTCTCCCAGGTGGAAGGAACCCCACCCCTTCCTGATTCCCGTCCCAACAACCAAGGCCCCTTGAACTCCTCCCAAGTCTGCTAACAAGATTGACACAGAGCCTGCTCTGTGTCAGTGGCGACGCCAGTTCGGGGACACAGCAGTGAAGGCGAGGACAGAGCCCCCTCCTCCCGGGCTGACAGTGTGGGCAGGGAGGCGGAAGTGAACGCCAACCCCCGTGCTCCAGGACTGCCGACAGGAATACATTCCGAGAAGGGAAAAGCAAAAGATGGTGCTCCATGGAGGGTAAGTCCAGGGGGGCAGTCAGAGAGGGCTCCTCTGAGGAGGTGACGTTGGACCTGAGGCCTGCAGTGCGACACTGAGCAGCCGTGCCAAGAGCAGAGGAAGAGTGCCGGGCCCGGGGACAGCTGTGCAAAGACCTCGAGGAAGGAAGCAGTTTGGCACCTTCAAGCAGCCAAAAGGCCAAAGCGGCCAGAGGAGTGTGAGGGCGGAGTGGGGCCGGGGAGCCTGGCAGGGGCCCGTCCCTGAGACTACCCCAGCCCCCCCTTTTGGCCTCCTTGCCCCATCCCCCAGGCCTGCCCCAGAGAGGCGGCAGGTACTGGGGGCGGGGCTGGGGAATAACAAGGCTGCACGTGCTGCTTCCTTTCCCTTTTCTCCGGGAGGAGCATAAAGAGCTCTTTCTCTTCTGCTTATTAATAGCTCTGATTAAATTATCTCTGAAAAATCTACGTGGTGTGCACCAATGGGGCTCGGCTCCCTTCAGGCCCTGGCCTAGATTACAGCAATGAGGGCAGGTGAGGCAGGCACTGGGGGGCTGGGAGGGAGGCTGGGGCAGGCCTGCTCCGCCACCGCGTAGAGGCTGGGTGTCTGCCTCCCTCCCCAGCTCCAGCCCAGCCCCTGACCCACCTCCGTGCGCGGGGCAGCCGCAGCTCCCTCACCGGACGCTAGGCCTTGGCAGTGGCAGTTTCTCTGCCAAGAGCGCTCCTCTCTCCCTTCTCCCTCAGTCACCTCCTGGTGTTTCACGGGGCAGCTGATCAGCCTTTACCATCACCAGCCCACCTGCTGGGTCAGGCCTGTCCCCTGCCCCGCTACCCTGGATATAACTGCTAGTTGCCTTCTCTGTCCCCCACGAAGCCAGAGCCTGTGTCTGGGTCACTGTTGAATCCCCAGTGACTGGCACAGGACAGGCCCTTAGGAAATGATGAATGAATGAATGAATGAATGAATGAATGAATGAGCAGAATTAAAGGAGGAATGATCAGGCCTCGACGAGTGAGGGCATGACTAATCTTACATATGAGGGAGCAAAGTTCCAGGCTTCAGGCTCCTTGAGCAGTGCCTATGTGGCGCTTAACCTTGTTTCACAGATGAGGGAAACTGAGGCATAGAGACGAGGCACATGGCTAGTAACCTAAAGAGTCAGGGTTCATTCCGGTACGTCTGATTCTCCCCCTCCTCCTCTCCCTGCTCTTCCTACCTACAACAAAACAAAACAAAACTAAATGAACGGGCACATTCCTTCACTGATTCAGAGATTAATTCAACAAATCTTTGTTTAGCACTGACTGTATGCCAGGCCTGTGCTAGGGGTAAAACAGTTTGAGTGCAGCCCCCTCCCTCGCAGAGACCCAAGTTTGGTGGGGAAGACTGGCAAATAGGTGGGCCCTTATAACAGACTGGGTCCATCTTTAAAGGGGGAAGCACTCTGGCCTGGAGGGTGGCAGTCAGGGAAGACTTCCCAGAGGAGGTGGCACCCTAGCTGAAATCTGAAGGTGGAGCAAGAATCAACCACCTGCAGGGAGGGTATACTAGATGGAGAGGGACAGCAGGGGCTTGGAGACACGTGGGAGGGTGTGCAGGTGTGTTGCAAGGCTGGTATGTAGGGAGCACACAAGGTCAGTGAGGAAAGAGGTGCCATCTGTCCCCTTGTCCCCTCAGGGCCTCTTGGACCCTTGGCCGGAGCCAGCGTTCAGGGGCTTGACTGCCTGGTGGTTCTGTGGACCATGGCAAATCCACCTTGACTGTCTCCAGTCCCATAACGCAGTTACCGCACACAGCCAAGGGCAAGGGGAGGCTGGATTGAGGCTGGAAGTTGTGGGGGGGGGGGGGGCGGGAGTCCAGGGCCAGACCTCAGGGCGGTGAGCATGTTGGCGGTGGTATGGGTGGTAGGCGCTGTGAGTGTGGGACATAGTGAAGGTCCAAGACTGAGCATCTATTGGGGGACAGGGGCGGCAGTGTTCACTGCCTGGAGGGGTGTGAGAGACACCTATAAGACACCCCTCCACCTACACAGCTACCTTTGAGCCTACTGTTGCCTGAAATCCCACCTTTAGCACATCCTGGAATCACAGGCTTCAGAGATGGGGGGCCTTTGAGATCTTCTAAACCCCTGCTGTGAACTGTAATCACTGGGGCCTTTGGAAACTGCTGGGCCAGGAGCGGGTGCCAGCTCCAGAGTCTGATTGGTGGGTTAGGTTGTGAGCCTCACCCTCCATTTTCCAGCAGAGGAAACTGAGGTCCAGAGAGGAGGAGAAACTTGCCCTTAAGGTCACAGCCAGTCAATTAGTGGCTGGCACTTTGTGCAATAAATCAAGGTCGGGGGGGCTGGTGTTTGGGATCCGGTTCTGTCATTGTGTGGCCTCGCACTAGTCACATGGCTTTCCTGGGCTCTAAGATGTGGGCAATGATCAAACAGACGTCACAGGGTTGCTGTGAGGGTGAAAGGAGATAGAAATGTGTGATATAAATAGCAATGAGCACTGCCTGGCCCATAGTTGATGTCAAGTCATGGTTACCACAACGGGAAAAATCCCAAACATGGGGAAGGCTGTGGTGTGGCCCTGCCTGCTTCTCCCCTCCCTGCCCTCTTTCCCCCCAGGGTTTTTGTGGTCATGGTCCCTCGCCCTGCACCTGGCCTGGGTGCGCCATGCATGCTCCCCACCTGTCCTCACCCCAGTCCACCCAGAACGTTGCCCAGGCAACAGGCCCCAACGTCACTGCCAGTGCAGGCGGCGGCCCCAGCGTGGAAGCAGCTGGCCCCGTATCACGTTCCCAGGTAAATCGCCACCCCCACCCCAACTCCCAGGGGGTGGGGTGGGTGGGGCTTCGTAGAGAGCTAAAGAGGAGAAGGCAGCCAGCATGTGAGCCGCTGGGAACTGTGTGGTGGCGGCTGCTCAGCAGCCTGAAACAGGGCCAGCTCCTGTCCTAGATAAGGCAGTAGGTGGCCTACTTGGGCTGGGCCTGAGCTCCCGGCAGGCGCCTCTCCCAGGTGCTGGGCAGGGGTGGTTGGGCTCCTGAAGTAGGCCAGGGCCGAATATAATCAGCTCATCCCGCACGGTACGTTCCGCAGGGCCTCCAAAGCCCTGGCGTCTGGATAACCACAGCTGGCATTTATTGAGCACTTTCTGTGTTCCGAGTCCTTTCCGCCCAGGAACTCACTTTGCCCTCATAACAACCCTGTAAAGTAGGAATGAGGATATAGCGACAAGAGACTGAGGCACGGAGTCATGAAAATAAATGTTAAAGGCCAACAGCTAGCAAAGGCCGGGCTGGAACTCACCCAGGTTCTGTGGGGTTCTAGGGGGTCGCATGGACTTAGTCTGAGGGCGGTGGGAGAGTTCTGGCTCCGGCTTTGCATTTCTGTAGGGATCCTGAGGGCTTTCCTGGAAAGTTGGCTCCCCAACTTGCTGGGTGATGGACACATGGCAACTGAGGAAACTGTTCCTCCCAGGACTCACTTTTGCCAGCTGTCAAATGGGACTGTTTACTGTGCCATTCATGGGCTCTCAGATAGAACAAATGAGAACCTATGACGCTGCTTAGAAAGTAAAAAGCAAGGTTCCGTATAGTTTGATGGATTCACAATTTGGAACCCAGGTAGTACTGTGCCTCATTTTCCCCATCTGTTAAGTGGGGCAGTGCCTACCTACCCTGGATGTGGTGAGGATTCCAGGAGATAGAGTTTAGAAAGAGCTCACTATGGCGCCTGGTTATATAGTTAGAGATCTCAAATGTGCTACCAAAACTCCATCACTAACGAAATATGCCTCGGGGCAAAGCACTCCAGACAAAATGTCCCGTCACATCTCTTACCTCAATTTCCTCTATAGGAGAAACCAAGATGGCGGCATAGGTTAAACACCTAACCTACAGCCTGGCACAACAATTTCAAAAATACAACTAAAAGTCAAAACGGACATCATCCAGAACCACAGGAATTTCCTCTATAAGTGGGGCGTATAATAATAATACCTACCATATCCGTTTTCTTATTGGTGAAATGGGGGTGATAACAATACTTAACTCACAGGGTTGTGTGTGAAGATTAGGTAAAGTACTTTGTTACATGTGTTAGCTTCTTTTATTGTTTTCATTATTTTTAACAGATAGCTACCCAATGTGTGCTCAATAATGATACTGGTTTTTCCGCCCTCCTCCTCCCACCTCCCACCCCCTCCCCCGTTCCCGACAAAGGGACTACAAGTACCAACATGCCCCCCACCCCCAGTTGGGGCCCCTCCGCTCGGTGCCTGCGCGCTGCATACTGGGAGTTGCAGTCCTTTCGAGGCTGGCCCCGCCTCGCCCCAACTTTGGGGAGGAGGTTGGAGAGCCACCCTGCCGGCCTTTGAATTTTGCCGCGAAAAGCGCGCGTGGCGGCCCCTCGGCCACGCCCCCCGCAGGACGCGGAGCCGCGTCACCCTGGTAACCGCCTCTCGGCTGCCCCTGATTGGGCCTGACCGCGGAGGGCGGGCGGGGAGCGAGACGCCGCGGCTGCTGCGGGCGCTCGCGCCTGTCAGTCGGGCCAGAGCAGAGCAGCGGCAGGGCAGCCGGGCCGGCAGCTCCGCGAAGAGGCTGCGCTCACCAGCCGGGGAAGGCGAAGAGCCGGGCCCGCCGCCTGCGGGGCCCAAACGCACGGTCCTCGGACCTGAAGCGGGGCGAGACGCCGGCGCGCGCCAGGCGGCGCGAGGCTGAGGTCCCGGGAGCCCCGGTGCGCCGCCCCAGGCCACGGGCGCGTGAGAGCCTGGTGCGCGCCGCCCCAGCTGCACCTCGCGAGCTCGCAGTCTCGGTGCACCGTCCTTCGGGCCGTCCCCTCGTACTCCCTGCTCCACCCGGACCGGTTATTTCTAGGCGCCGGGCCCCCCTGGGCTGCATCCGAGCCTCCGCCGCCCGCTGCCGCCGCCTCGGCTGCCGCTGCTCTCCGGCTTCCCCTCCCCCCACACCGGCGCTCGGAGCAGGAGGAGGAGGGGCCGGTTCCTTCTCGCCGCCGCTCTTTGCAACCTGCGGAGGCTGGTGCATGCCCGGCGAGGCGCCCGGACCGCTGCAGGTGCGTGCAACCCCGAAGGAGAAGACTCCCCCAGCCCCGGGCGAATCTGGGGGCTACGAGCCGCGGGCGGGCGGTCGAGCCAGAGGAAGCAACAAAGACAGGCTGCAGCTGGGGCCGGCGAGGGGGCCGCGGCCGCCGGGCCCCAGGCGCGGGCTGAGAGGGCGCCCCGGGGAGCGGCGCGGGCTGAGCACCGCCCTGAGCGGGACCCGGAGGGGAGGCGCAGCGCCCCCCGCGGGACTCGGTGAGCACCAGCCCCGGCCAAGATGCGCCGCTTGAGCGCCCGCGCGGCCCGGGTCCCGGGCGGGCGCGACCCCCGCTGAGTGGAGACACCCTCCACCTCCGACTTCGGAAGGCGCGGGCCGGCGCGCGTTTCGGCCTCACCGACAGCGTCCCTTTCCGCCCGGAGAGAGGCATCGCCCCCACGGGGGCTCTCGGGCCGTTTCTGTCACCTCTGCATGGCTGTCACCCCGCGAGCCGAGAGTCGCCGCTGAGACCTGGCTGATCCGGTGAGTTCCGCGAGGCGGGTTTGCGGCCGGACGGGGGGCAGCCCGTGTTGGAAATAAGGGACCCTGGACTGTTGGGGATCCCGAAGCAGCGGTGCCTCTTGACCTCCCCTTTCCTTCCCACACACAACTGGTCTGGGCTCGCCAGCCGGCCTGAGCGGAGGTCGGGACGCGTTAGGCGGACTCTGCTGGGCCCTGGGCCGGGTGTCCGTTCGCCAGAGGTCACCCCGTCCCTAAAGCCAACAGACAAAGTAGCAGGGGTAGCGCTCCGTCTTCCGAAAATTCCAGGGAACTCCAGCGCCTCGGAGTGTTTGAGGAGGGGGCACCAGGAGGGGACAGCTTGGGGGTCTCCCAGAACCTCTGAGATCTTCGGGGGGGTATGTGGAGTCTCCGGTACATGCTGGTGGCTGTTTTTGAGGATTGCTCCGTCTGAGTGTAGACTGTAACCGGGTCCCCTTACGGCCCGTATTCCTACAAAAACTCACAGGTGCACGGGTGCCCAGTGCATCGTGGTGTGACATCACTAACAGGCCCCTGACGTCACTGGGGTTGCAGTAGCCACATGACTTGGCTTGACCCAAGGCCGGAGGGGGCGGGGGCGTGGTGACCAGGGGCCAGGCTGGATGCCTTCGGCAGTGGAGGGTGAAGGCAGGCTCCCCACCCTGACTGCAGTCCTCTGACCTAAATGGCGGTGCCCTGGTGCGGAGGGGGCGGGAGGCGGCACCAGCTGTCTCTGAGGATGCTCCTCCCCCAAGGACAGGTGTTCAGCTTCCGGCACACAGCCTGGCAGAGCCTGGGGGCTTGGGACTCCCAAACAGCCACTTTCTGCTTTCAAAACAGACGTTCCAGAGACCACGCCTGAACCACACACCCAGCAGCAGGCTGGAGTTCCCGGCCCCCAGAGGGCTGTGGGCCGCTGCCTTCCAACCGGCTGCTTCTGGTCAGGAAGCCGTGGGCGCTCGTCCCCAGCCAGGGAAGGTGCAGAGGAGCTGCCGCTGGCTGCTCCCCAAGGCCAGGGGCTCCCCTGCTGTTCACTGCCAAGAGGAGGGCCTTGGCCACGCTTCAACTCCTGACTGCCCGCTCCTTCGGTGTTCAGATGGTTTTGACAAGCTCCATGTGGTGCTCATTAAGTGAACGAGGGCAAATGAGGCCCCTCGGTGCCAAGGTCCGAGTGAACGTGTCTCTGCCCAGGGCCCAGCTACGATGGGGGTGAGGCCCCGGCCCGCCCCTCCCGCACCCCCAGCACAGGCCCTTCCTGTGAGGGCACAGAGGGCCCCGGGCAGCCTCCTGCTGCTGCCTCTGATTCCTCTTCTCAGCCCCTTTCTGCAGTCCCTGCCAGGGTCGGGTGTGGGTGAAGCTGCTGTGATCACATTTCTAGGAAAAGGGTAGAGCACTGTCATTGCTTCAGTGCGTGGGGTGGGTGAGAGCAGAGGGGAGTGCAGGTGAGGTCGTGACGAGAAGCCAGGCCCGTCTCTATGCAGCAAGCATTTATTCCTGCTCTGCCCGGCGCGCTCGCTGGATGAACAGGCCAATAAATAAATATCAGTGGAGCTGCTTTGGGGGCTCTGCGGAGAGAGGACTTTCCAGCTGCCGTGGTGAGTTAAACACGGGCTCCAAGGACAGGAGCAGGAGCAGACGGGGGAGAAGGGGGGGAGGTGGGCAGAGGGCTGTTTGCGCTGCCTCTCGAAGCTTCCCGGTTTAGAAACAAACTCGGTGCGCCGCCCGCCCGCCCGCCCGCCACAAACACAGGCAACTGGAGGTCCTCCACGGAGTGTTTACACTTCCTCAGCCAAGGCGGAGGGCAGGCTGTCAGCACTGGGCGATTCCTTCTGTTCGCGTCCCTGGGCTTGGCAATAGCGCCGGCGACGCGCAGGAGGGAGTGCCAGCTTACCCACATCTTCCCGTGTGCCGGGCGTTTTATGGGACCGCAGTGACTCCCCGCAGTGACTCATGTGCCGTGGTCCGTTACACAGATGAGGAAACCGAGCCGCAGAGAGAGGAAGTGACGAGCTACAGGTGCTCAGCCAGACACCCTCAGAGGTTCAGCTCTCAGTTGTGCTGACGTAAGCGTTCCCAGGTCTTCTCACCCTCTCCCATGGGTGGAGGGGAGGCACCCCACCTGTTGGACAGGGTCCCTCCGAGACCCCGGGGTCACTGGCTATCGGGGAAGTCCGGCCTCACCCAGGTGCCTGGCCCCCCCGAAGCCCAGGCTGGGATCCTGCCTCCCCGTTGCCTGTAGGACAGACTGAGCAGAGGAGCTGCTTCTGCCCTGGCCTGTGGGCAGCTGCTCCCCGCACCCGGCACTTCTCCTTCCGGCACTGAGGAAGGAAGGGAGGGCATGAAACTGCCTGCCCGGCAGGGATGGGAGAGCTGGCCCTCGGCTCCTGGCCATCCGCCCCGTGGGCTCCCGGGGTGGGGTGTGAGGCTGCCCCCAGCCACCCAGGGACCCTCTGGGAGGCACCCAGCTGGCGGGAAGGCAAGAGCACCTTTGTAGCTACGGCTTCCTGGCCCAGCCTGAGGGCGGGGAAGGGCCTGCAGGAGGGAGCCATGTGACTCTCAGGACAAATAGGGGCCGCCAGGCAGAGGAGTGGGAAAGTGTCTGGGCAGTGGGTGTGGCCGTGTCGCCAGCCTGTGATTACGGGGGGTGCTGACCGAGGTTGAGGGGTGGCCCTGGGTGTCTGTGTCCCGGAGGCTTAGCTGGTGGAGAGGTTTAACAGGGGAGAGGATCCAGCTGGGGCTCCCTTGTCAGACACCCTAGCACATCCTTCCGGTCAGGTGGGGAGGGCCTTCTCTGCTCTGGGCAGTCCTCTTTCTCAAGGTTAACTGTCCGCCCTCCACCCTCAGTAATCCTTCTCACTTACCTAATCCCCTGTAAGCTTACCCATCCCCTGTCCCTTCTGAGCCATTAAGTGAGGGTTTAGCACAGATGGTGGCATACAGTAAGCACTCCATAAATGCACATTCTCCAAACGTGGCCACTGTTCGCCTCAACCTCAGAATGGGGCCTTTGAAAGGCTCTCCCAGTCCCACTTGGTGCCAAGGATCGAAGACCGCCGGGCCGATCCGGGACTCCCCCCCTCCCAGTTGCCACTGCTGGGTCTCCTCCCCACCTCCCCGGGCACCCCACAGATGTGGCTCCCCGGGCACCCCACAGATGTGGCTCCCCATCTGAGCTGCTGGGGCCCGGCCTGGGGCCCCTCCCAGGCTCCCTCCTGCCCCCTCCACCTTCCACTCCCTCACCAACCGGAGGAAGCCAGCGGAGCAGCTCATATTCGTGAATCGTAATTCAATCCGGCGGCGATTCCTCTGGGCTTGGGGCGGGGTGAGGAGGAGGAGGCGCGCACAAAAGGGCCGCTTTATCACCTCCCGGCCGCCCGCTCTCCCCGGCGGCGGCCGGAGCCGCCCGTATTGTGTTAACCCATTTGCGTGTCAAGAGCCATTGTGCGCCGTCCCTGCCGCGGCCGGTGCGGGGCGGGCTGCGGGCTGCGGGAGGAGGGCGAGCGCCGGTCACCTCCGCGGGCGCCGCCCGCCGCCCTGATTGGTTGCTAAGTGATTTGCATCCAAGGTAATCACTTTTATCTCCGAAGGATGTCGACTGTAATTATAAGCTGCTGACATCTTTTGAAATCTGCCTAATGACTATTTTAGTCCGCGCTGGGTGGGGAGGGGGCTCTGGGGGCTGGGATGTCGGGGCGGGGGAGGAGGGAGGCGGGAAGGTGGTTGTGTTTCTTCGACCTGGACCGCTGGTTCCTTAGTTTAGAAATGCCTGAGTGCCTACTGCGTGCCTCGAACAAAAGACTGTGTGGAGAGGGGTGCTGCATTCCCGTTGGCGGCGTCAGTGCCATTTCAGAGATGGGGAAATAGAGGCGCTGGGAGATGAGCCACCTGCCCAGAATCACACACCCAGTCAGTGGCTGGAAGCTGAGGCTGTCTGATCCCCAAATTCCTGTGTGGGCCAGGAGTGGGGCACAGACAGAAACAATAATGGGGATCACTCCTGGGCAGAGGTCCCCTGCCTGGTGCCTCCCGGAGTTCAGACTGTAGCCCCAAGAAATGCTGGTGCTGCCCCAGGGAGGAGGCAGGGCTCAGAGAAATTAGGTCGTCGCCCCAGATCACACAGCCAGAGAGGGGCAGAGGTGTGAGGTCTGCTGGTGGCAGCAGTGGGGTTCCAGCACCCCTCTTAGTTCCATTCTGTAAACACCTGTCATCAGCCTGGGCTAGGGCACCCTGCTGGCCGCCTCTGAAAGGAAACAGACTCCATGGGGAGTAAGGTGAGTCTGCAACTAGCTCAGCCCGAGCAGGGCTGGGGGTGGGGGGCACAGCTGGTCACGGAGGGCTTCCTTTGGTCACGGAGGGCTTCCTTTGCTCTGGACCCTGAAGCCTGGCTGAGCTGCCCAGCAGGGAGTGATTGGGGATGTCACTGGCAGAGGGAGTTTGAGAACCAAGGGGTGATCAGGAAGAGCAGGGACGCTTACAGGAGGGCGGAGGTAAGCGAGGGTGCGCAGGGGCTGGAGTGGATTGGGGGGGAACGCGGCTCTGTCTTCGGACAAGTCACTGGGCCTCACTGGGCCTCAGTTTCCTGTCTGTGCCAGGCGCTCACACAGGCTTTCTCACAGGCTGTGGGGGAATGGGTTTGAGTGTGAGCTTGACTGAGCCCTTCCGAGCTGGGTGGGCAGGGCTCAGGCCCCAGCCAGTCCTCCTGGCCCCACAGCAAATCAGCGTCCCGGCCACAGCAGCTGCTTGGGGCCCTGGGAGCCCCTGCCATTGTGCCGAGGGCACAGGGGACAAAGGCCTGAGAGGTCAGGGGGTAAGACCGAGGCTGGCTGTGAACAGGCGCCTGGGGATGGGGCTTAATGATGCAAAACGTAATGACCCAGAGCCTGTGGGGAGGGGCCTTCCTTGGAGGAGGAGGGGGTCCAGCCACCAGCTGTCTGCTCCACAGATGTGCTGCCACGGCTGGGTCAGCTGCCCCACGGGGTCCAGGTCCGAGCTTGGCACTGGGGAGGCAGAGGTAGCAGGGCCTCCCGGCCGCATTCAGTCCCCAGGCCTGCACTTGGGGCTTGGCCCTCCCCCTGGCATCTGAGTAACCTCAGCCTCATTATCTGTCAGAGGAGCCAGGGGTCCACTTTGGAGGGCAGCTGTGAGGCTTGGCAGTAAGGGAGAGCAGTGGGCAGTAAACAGGAACTGCTGTTTTTGCTCTTTATTCATCCGATCATTCAGAGAGATTCAGTGCTTCGTGCCAGGCTCCCTGCCAGGTGCTGGGGATGCAAAGATGAATAAGCCCAGTTGCCTTGAAAGCTGGTAAGGCCTCCAGCACAGCATCACAGTACAGCGAGTCAGTCTCCACAATACAGGAACTCACATCTGCAGGCACTGGGCCAGGAATTGGGGGGCAGCAGATATGGCCCTCTGGGGCCCCCGTCTCAGAGGATGCTAGGAGATCAGAGGTGAGAATTATTACTTCCAGCTGAGGTAGCCAGGGAGGGCTCCCTGGAGGTGGAGGCATTTTCAATTGCTGGCTTTGGGGCGTCAGTCTAAACACCTGTGCCTATTATTGGAAATCACAGGGCACTGGTGACATCGGCTTTGTGCACGGCTGACCTCTGGCTTTGGCATTTTGTTCTCTCGTGTAATCCGTACGTGGTCTGGGGAAGGGCGTTTTCATTCCTGCTGCACAAATGAAGAACCGGAGGCTCAGTGAAGTGACGCGACAGCTTGGGGCCATGCGGCAGGCCAGCAGAATCGCCTTTCTTATCCTCTGCCTGTCCTCTGCCTGTGGGGGCACTGGGCTGGGTGGGCTGTCACTCAAGAATCCTTGGGCAGTGGCTGAGAGGACCCAGTTCTGGGCCAGCTGTTGCCTTTATAAGCTACACGACCTTGAGCAGGTCATCCCCCACGCCAGCCAGGCCTCAGCTGCGTCCTCTAAAATGTCAAGGATGGCAAGCCCGTGGCAGGCCTGGCTTGCTTTACAGTGCTGTGCCCTTGGCAGACATCGCCAATCAATTGCTGCCCACTCCCCCTGCTGAGTTCTTCCCCTGACCTTGGGTTCTTTCCAGGGCTCTGGGCAGGCGGCATGAATCAATCAGCAGGGTTCTTTCTAGGGCTCTGGGCAGGCGGCACAAACCTACGAGCTGAAGCCCGCTTGCCGGCCTGGCCTTGAAGAGCTCAGGTTCCCTCTGGCCCTTCTGTGGTTCAGAGGGCCAGGGTTCCAGAGCGAAGGGTACTGGAGGGTCTTCTCTGAGGATCTGGGTTGTTCTTCAGCCACAAGAGCTGTGCAGGTGTGAGAGTCTGTTACCTTTCTCCGTCTCCCAGAGCCTGTGTCCCCTGCATGCAGCCCAGCTCCTGCTCAGCGTGCGTGCTCTGGGCAGATTCCCGGTGCTTTCCGTCTGAATGATACTAGCAGCGCTGCTTGAGCTCGTCGGGAGAGCAAGGTCCTTCGTGGCCACCCTCTCATTCATCATTCTGCAGAACAACCGCAGCCCCCATCAGCCCCTCCAGGAAGAATGCTCACCCCATTTTAGAGATGAGGACGCCGAGGTCAGAGTGGCCAAGAAGAGGAGCCATGCCCTTGCTGAGTGGCGGGGCTGGCATTCACGCCCAGGTCTCCAGCTCCACAGCCTGGAGCAGGGCTGAGAATGGCAGACGGGGCAGCCTTTCTGGAGAAGGTTTCATTCAGGACTGGCTGACTTCTGGCAGGCAGAGCTGGGCCTTCTGGGAAAAGTAGAGGGACCTACTAGGTGGAGGGAACAGCATGAGAAGCAGCTCAGAGGTAGGCAAGAGTGTTTAGGCCGAGGGACTAGTTGTGGCTGGATGTGGAGAGAACGGCAGAGAGGGAGCCATGGCTGGTCTTGGCGTTGGGACTTGGCCCTTCTGGAGTAGGGAACTGGCAGCTCCGTGAGCAGATGAACAACCCAGTCTGTCTAAGTGTATTTATTCACTGTCTCCATCAACCCAGGGCAAGGTCAGCTGGAAGCTTTAGCCTAGAACCGTGCCTGGTACACAGTAGGTGGGCATCCAAGGGATGTTTGTTGAGTGAAGAAATTAATGCTTGCTGGACTGACATGCGCCTGACCTCCCCGTGGGCCCAGCTGCAAGGAGAGGCCAGCGTCCCTCTTTCCAGGAAAAGTTGAACATCGGGGTGGGGGTGGGGGCTGGAGAAGGGAGCCAGGCAGGTGCCTGGGGCAGGGGCTTCCCTCCCAGCACTCCCGTCCCTGCTGCCGGTCCCCAAGACCCCTCCTAGACTCTCTGAGGAGTGCCCCCGCCTTGCTGCCGCGCCTGGCAGGCAGCCGGGACCCAGTGCTTTGGGGGATAAAGGATGAAGGTTCATGACCATTTTTTAACTCAATAAAGGGAGAGACAAGCTGCAGGCTGCAGGCTGGAGATATAATTAGTTCGTAGCAGTGGCGCTTTCTTGATTTAGCTTCTGAGAGAACAAGACAAGGATGTTATCCCCAATTAGCAGTAACATCCAGTCGGAGCCTCAATAGGTGAGATAACAAGCTATTTTTATGACTTTCTTTCCCAGCTGGGAGGGGCGGGGGAAGGGCGTACCGGGGCCTTATTTCTTTTCATCAGGGAACAATTATTAGCGAACGCAGGATTTCCCAAAGGCAAACGATGTGTCTGTGAACCCAAACAAGCAAGCTCCTGGGCCGGCAGGCTGACCTTGTGAGCCCGGGACCAGTGGAAGGTGCGGGGGCCCCGGCCCCACTCCGAAGCCGTCAGAAAAGGCTCCCAAATGCGAGAGCCCCTGGCTCGGCCAAGGGGAAGCCCAGGCCCTGGCGATGCTCTCAGTAACTGCCTCCATCCCTGCCTGCTTCAAGGAGGCAGAGGGCCACTCCCCGGGGGAGCAAGGAGCCAGCCCTTGGCAGCTCTTCTTGGCACACCCTGGATTCTTTCCACCACCTGGGCCAGAGGCTCTGGCCCCTCAGCCTCGAACCTGCCACTGGCACTCTGTCTGCCGGCCCGACCACCCTCCTGCATCCGGGTCCCAGACCCAGGCTCTGGCAGGGGCTGAGTGGTGATTAACTCCGCTCTGTCCACCCTCATTAGCCCCCCAGCCAGGGCGCCCGGCACTGGCCAAGTCTCTGCTGGCCACGGAAGCCCTGCCAGGCCCCACCCCGGCTGCCTGGCCACGCTCCGACTCCTGGCGAGGGCTAGGGGATGCCCAGAGAGGTAGCTGGCATGGCTGGCATGACACCCCGTCAGCCGGGCCCCAAGCCCAGAGCAGGTTCCTGGGCCTCTGCCCATCCTGGAGCATCTGGCCCCACCCTGCCTCAAGTTCCGTCTCCCCGTCAGCGCGGAGCCCCTCGCTCGTGGTTCAGACAACTGACAAATCCAGCCATGCAAAGTGGGAGTTTAATTGCAAACAGTTTTTATGGATCATGGGCCCATCTGTGCCACCATATGCAAAAGGGGGAAAAAAATCCGCATTAAAATTTTTTTTCTCCCTGCCCCACCCCCAAAACTGATTCCAAAAGGAACAGTTGCCAAGGTTTTTCTGGCTGTAGCCACGCACAGCGCTGGGACCTGTCCCGGGGCTTCCTGTAGGTGGGCCGGGGTGCGAGGCCCCAGGGGGCCTGACCGCTGACGGAGGCGGGGCCTCAGCAGACCGCCAGCAGTCCTGCACCCGCTGGGCGCTCTCTCGGCCCCGGGCCTTGGCACAGGCTGCAGCTGTTCGAGTGCGTGCTGTCCGTGCCCAGCCACCTCGCCGGTGCTGTGTGTGTGGCCTCCAGAGCAGAACTTGGCATGGCGTGGGCACCACTCAATGTTTTGTTGTTGTTTTAATCCTCACCCGAGGATATTTTCCCGTTGATTTTTAGAGAGAGTGGAAGAGAGAGGGAGAGACAGAGAGAAACATCGATGCGAGAGAAACACATCCATTGGTTGTCTCCTGCACACGCCCCGACCAGGGCCTGGGACAGGGAGGAGCCTGCAACCGAGGTACATGCCCTTGACCAGAATCGAACCCGGGACCTTCCAGTCCCCAGGCCGACACTCTATCCACTGAGCCACACTGGCTAGGGCAACATCACACGATGTTGATGGAAATTTGAGAACGAGTGTGTGGTGGGCCCACAGACGAGGCTCTTTCTCCACCATTCTCGCCCAGGAAGTGGGCCCGGAGTGGTTGGAGATAGTCCGTGACTGCCTTGAGTTCCCTGCCTGCTTCAAAGAGGCACGAGGAGGCTGGTCAATTCCCCCGGCGGCTGCCCAAGCTCACGGACTCCCTATTCCCAGTGGTCCCTGCTGCCATGGTGCCTGGCTCCAAAGATGAGCCTCACCCAAGGGTCCGCCCCCCTCAGGCCCTCAGAAAGGGCTCCCACCCGAGGCCGGAGGGGCTGGTCATCAGCGTTCTGAAAGGATTCGCCTCTGAGGCAGCCTGCCAGGGTTCGATTGCCGGGCACCTCATCCCAGCAACTTCAGACTGATGTTGCTCCCTCTCTGTGCCTCAGTTTCTTCTTCTGTGAAATGGGGATAAGTTGATAGGATACTGCGTGTGAAGGTCTCATTTCTCTTCCCCATAGAGGGTCTTTGCTTTGTTCACTGATGTCTTCCCAGCATCCTAATCAGGACACTTGATGTTTACTGAATGAGTGAATGAATGAGTGAATGAATGCTGCATGCATGAGTGAGGTATTTGGAGGACTCCAGGGAGGGAATGAGACATAGGCTCTAGGCTTGCCAGAAATGCAGGGTTTTTACACCCTTTCTATTGAAGTCTGTAACCCACTGGGCAGCCTGGGGGGATTATGAACTCCATTCTCCTGATGAGGAAAACTGAGGCTCTCAGAGATCAAGAGACTCTCCCAAGGTCGTGCAGCTGGAAAGTGGCCTGAGCTGGGACTGGAACCCTGACCCCTGTGACTCCAGCTGACCAAGTCCCTGCCCCTCTCCTATGGGCGAGGAAGGGAGGCCCAGTGTGGGAAGGGATTTGGCCAAGGTCACACAGCAAGGAGATAGTCGCCAGCTTATGCATCCTTCCTATCCCAATTAAAAGATAAGGAAACAGGCCCTCCGGCCTCAGACCAGGCCAGCTGCCTCCGCTGCTCTCCCCTCCTCACTCCCTCCTTCCCTCCCTCTCCTCCTCCCTCCTCCCCTCCCTCCTCCCTCCCTCCCTCCCTCCGTCCCAGAGCTGTGCCTGGGATCACTGTGCCTGTGGGTTTCCCTGTCACGATATGAGCCAGCAGCTCCGTGTGTGCCAGCAGCCAGGCCCTATGCCGGGGGCCCCGTGCCCAAGGCCCCAAGGCCTGGCACTTGGCACCACCCTCCCACAACAGGTAGCAGGAGGAAGTGGGACCCCTGGGACCCAGGCACGCACAGGCTGGCCAGGCCCCTGGCAGGAGCCCAGGCCAGGCACCAGGCAGCCCCGCTCCCCGCCTGCCAGTGATCACCAGCTCCCGTTGTAATCATTAAAACTATTAGAAGGAAACGTTCGCTTGAAGCAAATGTCAGGCGCCGAGCTGTGCTTTGTAAACGCTCACAATTAATGCCAATCAGGCCCGGAAAAAGCCGGCCTGGAATCCTGTCTGTTTCGTCTCGTTTGTCAGCTGGTGCCGCTTCATGTTGCACATTTTCATACAATTGCTATAAACATAAAGGGAACTCCACAGTGTTCCCGGCGCCCGGATGGTGCGCGCTGACTTAGTTACTTGGTATTCCGCTGTTCACTTGGCCGCCCTGAGCCCATGGGGGGAGAGAGGGGGACTCTGTGGCAGGGTACAGTTCTCCGGGGGGTCAGCCAGGGAGATGGTCAGCCTCCAGGGCTGAGTCTCCTACCTCCCCCCGCCCCCCCCCGCCCCCGCCTCCCGGGCCACGTGGCCCCCGGAGCTGAGGATGTCTGTGAAACGAGCCATCTGCTAAAATGTTTGCAAAACCCTGAAGGAGAAAAGAGGGACTCAGAGTCCATTAGACCCGGCGTCAGATCCCTAGTCCATCTCCTAGGATGAGCCATCGGGTTTATTCTGCCTCCTACACGCCAGGCACTGCGCTGCTTGCCAGCTGGGCCTCAGTTTCCCCGTCTGTGAGTAATAGCTGGGGCCGGGCTCTGGGCTGGGCATCAAGCCTTTTCTCATGTGGCTGTTGCATAGACTCTCCGAGGACCGACAGGAGGGTGGGGCCTGGACTCCCACTGCTGGAAGCGGTAGAGCTGGGATTTGGACCTGAGTTGCTGGACACCGGAGCCCATAACCAGTCTACCACCCTGCTCTGCCCTCCCTCCCAGGCGGAGTAGCCATAGGGTTGAAAGGAGGTGAGGGAGCTAAAAGTCGCAGCACACAGTAGGTGTTTCATGAACAGTAGCTGTTGTCATCCCACTGCCAGCGGACAGGCCAGGGGCATGGGCGGCTCAGGCCCTGGCCCGAGGGCCAGCACCAACACACATGGACTTTGCTGGATGGAGAGTGGAGGGTGGAGGGCTCTACAGGGGGTTCCCTTCCCCCTCCCTCCCCAAGGGGCTGTGCCCCCCAAGTCTCAGGGTAGGGCTAAGGAGGGAGAGGCTGAGAGCATGCCTCGCCAAATCCTCGGACACTCCTGCCCGCCACCCCTCCCCCCGGTGCCTCTCATCTGGCCCCAAGGTGCTGGGTGCTAACTGTATGCCAGGCCCCACATCACTAACTGAACCCTCAGCCTCCCAGAACGTTGGGCCTGGTATTTCTGTCTCCATTGCCCGGATGAGAAGACTGAGGTCCAAACTGACCTAAGGTTACACAGCGAGAAAGGGGGGAAGCTGGAGTCAGATTCATGTCCAAGGTCATCGACTCTGAAGCCTTTCTCATGCCTTCCCAGCCCCCTCCTCATCGTGGCCTGGATGTGGCCTTGCCACACACTGCGAACCCTCCCAAGACCCTTTTGAGCTCTGGCTCCCCGCGGACGGGTCCTCTGAGGCCGGGCTGGCTCTGCAGGGACACAGCAGCCTTTGTGTGGGCTGGGCCAGGCGGGCAGCCCAGGGAGGGGAGAGGGCAGTGCAGCCAGGCGGCCAGGGGCGAATGCTCAGAGCCAGGAATAGAGGCCCCTTTGTGTGGAGCTCCGTGGGGGAAGGGCTGCTGCCAGCTGCCACCCTGTGTGACCGGGGAGGTCTGAGCCCTCCATAGAGGTCTGTTGCCACCCCCAGAGGTCTCCCCTGCCACCTCCTTCCACCATTATTTGCCTTCCTCTCATTTCCTGGGGCCTCTGGCTCCTATGGAGCCACTGGCAGCCATTTATCATGTTTGCTGTGGGCATACTATGTGCCACCAGATACTCCATCAACCCTGCAGGTAAAGGGCAGTAGTCACATGTGACAGATGAAGACACTGAGGCTCAGAGAAAACGAGTGAAATAGAATCCAGGCTTGGGGGATGTGGGGCCCCGGTAACGCTGAGCACAGTGCCTACTACGCGCAGCCAGCCTGCACAAACGTGACCTGGGTTTCCCGCATTCCTAATACGTATGTCCTGGGAGAAGTGGGGGGCGAGCTGAAGCAGTGGCGGTGACAGGGATGTGGGGTAACTCTTAGGAGCATCAGCAGGTGGCAGGGGTTGTGTCTTCGGGTCCCTCCTCCAGCCCCATTTTACAGGTTCACAGACTGAGGCTCAGATACCTTACGTGACTGGTCGAGGACCCCAGGGTCCCGTGGAGCCACAGACGAGGAAAGGCGGCTTCCTGGGAGCCCCGCCTTTAGCCTTCTCCTGGCTCCCACCAGGCCCACTGGGCGCTGTCCATTGCAGACACTGGCCACGCCCCTGTGTGACCCCAGCTCCGTGGGAGGCCCGGGACCTCCACAGGAAGCCCCCACAGGCTGCTGGGCTTCCCACGGCGTCTTCCCGCCTCCTGGGACCAGCTCGCTGTCACCAGGCCGTGCCCTCCTCGGGCCTTTGCTCAGGCGGGGCATCCCCCAGGAGCCCTAACTCCCCTGCCCCTGCCTTCACGCCTGCGCGCACACCTTCTCTCCAGGTAGCTCCGACATGCCCCTTCCCTAAGCACCCCCTGTCTCGTTAAGGCTTGGAGTCTTGTACCCTGCTCACTGCTTCCGGAGCCCCAATCCTTTCATCTCTCTCCCAGCTCTTTAGTGTGGCACATAGTAGGCCTTCAATAAAGTCTGAAACAGAGACACAGCCCTGGCCTTCAGGGGCCTAGTCTCCACCTAGTGGGAGAATGAGGTACAAACAGACCATTGACAAGGCTGCATGTCCCGGAGTGGGGTCACGGGGTCACGGGGTCACGGGGTCACGTGCAGGACAGCCGAGGAGCAGGAGGCTCCGACCATAGCTCTCCTGCTCTAAGGAACACTTCCAAGCCCGACTGTGCCCTGAACACTCGGCCGTCTCAGCCTCCCGAGGCAAGGCCGGAGGACGGGCGGGACCAGAGGCTCGGGGAGGCCGGAGGACGGGCGGGACCAGAGGCTCAGGGAGGCCGGAGGACGGGCGGGAGCAGAGGCTCAGGGAGGCCGGAGGACGGGCGGGACCAGAGGCTCAGGGAGGCCGGAGGACGGGCGGGACCAGAGGCTCAGGGAGGCCGGAGGACAGGCGGGACCAGAGGCTCAGGGAGGCCGGAGGACGGGCGGGAGCAGAGGCTCAGGGAGGCCGGAGGACGGGCGGGAGCAGAGGCTCAGGGAGGCCGGAGGACGGGCGGGAGCAGAGGCTCAGGGAGGCCGGAGGACGGGCGGGAGCAGAGGCTCAGGGAGGCCGGAGGACGGGCGGGACCAGAGGCTCAGGGAGGCCGGAGGACGGGCGGGACCAGAGGCTCAGGGAGGCCGGAGGACAGGCGGGACCAGAGGCTCAGGGAGGCCGGAGGACGGGCGGGACCAGAGGCTCGGGGAGGCCGGAGGACGGGCGGGACCAGGCTCAGGGAGGCCGGAGGACAGGCGGGAGCAGAGGCTCGGGGAGGCCGGAGGACGGGCGGGACCAGAGGCTCAGGGAGGCCGGAGGACGGGCGGGACCAGGCTCAGGGAGGCCGGAGGACAGGCGGGACCAGGCTCAGGGAGGCCGGAGGACAGGCGGGAGCAGAGGCTCGGGGAGGCCGGAGGACGGGCGGGACCAGAGGCTCAGGGAGGCCGGAGGACGGGCGGGACCAGAGGCTCAGGGAGGCCGGAGGACCGGCGGGACCAGGCTCGGGGAGGCCGGAGGACGGGCGGGACCAGAGGCTCGGGGAGGCCGGAGGACCGGCGGGACCAGAGGCTCGGGGAGGCCGGAGGACCGGCGGGAGCAGAGGCTCGGGGAGGCCGGAGGACGGGCGGGACCAGAGGCTCGGGGAGGCCGGAGGACGGGCGGGACCAGAGGCTCAGGGAGGCCGGAGGACGGGCGGGACCAGAGGCTCAGGGAGGCCGGAGGACGGGCGGAAGCAGAGGCTCAGGGAGGCCGGAGGACGGGCGGGACCAGAGGCTCGGGGAGGCCGGAGGACGGGCGGGACCAGAGGCTCGGGGAGGCCGGAGGACGGGCGGGACCAGAGGCTCGGGGAGGCCGGAGGACGGGCGGGACCAGAGGCTCGGGGAGGCCGGAGGACAGGCGGGAGCAGAGGCTCGGGGAGGCCGGAGGACGGGCGGGACCAGAGGCTCAGGGAGGCCGGAGGACGGGCGGGACCAGAGGCTCGGGGAGGCCGGAGGACAGGCGGGACCAGAGGCTCAGGGAGGCCGGAGGACGGGCGGGACCAGAGGCTCGGGGAGGCCGGAGGACGGGCGGGACCAGAGGCTCAGGGAGGCCGGAGGACGGGCGGGACCAGAGGCTCAGGGAGGCCGGAGGACGGGCGGGACCAGAGGCTCGGGGAGGCCGGAGGACGGGCGGGACCAGAGGCTCGGGGAGGCCGGAGGACAGGCGGGAGCAGAGGCTCGGGGAGGCCGGAGGACGGGCGGGACCAGGCTCAGGGAGGCCGGAGGACAGGCGGGACCAGAGGCTCGGGGAGGCCGGAGGACGGGCGGGACCAGAGGCTCAGGGAGGCCGGAGGACGGGCGGGACCAGAGGCTCGGGGAGGCCGGAGGACGGGCGGGACCAGAGGCTCGGGGAGGCCGGAGGACAGGCCGGACCAGAGGCTCAGGGAGGCCGGAGGACAGGTGGGACCAGAGGCTCGGGGAGGCCGGAGGACGGGCGGGAGCAGAGGCTCAGGGAGGCCGGAGGACAGGTGGGACCAGAGGCTCGGGGAGGCCGGAGGACGGGCGGGAGCAGAGGCTCAGGGAGGCCGGAGGACAGGTGGGACCAGAGGCTCGGGGAGGCCGGAGGACGGGCGGGACCAGAGGCTCATGGAGGCCGGAGGACAGGTGGGACCAGAGGCTCGGGGAGGCCGGAGGACGGGCGGGAGCAGAGGCTCAGGGAGGCCGGAGGACAGGTGGGACCAGAGGCTCGGGGAGGCCGGAGGACGGGCGGGACCAGAGGCTCGGGGAGGCCGGAGGACGGGCGGGAGCAGAGGCTCAGGGAGGCCGGAGGACGGGCGGGAGCAGAGGCTCAGGGAGGCCGGAGGACGGGCGGGAGCAGAGGCTCGGGGAGGCCGGAGGACGGGCGGGACCAGGCTCAGGGAGGCCGGAGGACGGGCGGGACCAGAGGCTCAGGGAGGCCGGAGGACGGGCGGGACCAGAGGCTCAGGGAGGCCGGAGGACGGGCGGGAGCAGAGGCTCAGGGAGGCCGGAGGACGGGCGGGACCAGGCTCAGGAAGGCAGACGCTGGCTGAGCCACACAGCTGCTGAGGGCGGAGCCTCCGCCGGGGGCTCTGCCCATCTGACCCCAAAGCAGCGCCCCTCTCCAGGGCAGAAACCTCAGGTGCCCACGGGGGGACCAGGTGGCACGGTGGACAGCGCGGCTGCCACTTTGCTCGTGGGAATGTGGACTCAGTGGTTCCAGAGCGGCCAGTTTTAGTCTGTTTTCAAGAGAGACCAGACGGTGAGAATTTTAGGTGGAATTTTTGTTTTTCTTTTTTTCTTTTTAGTATTGGCAACCATGTCACAATTTTTTTTATTTATGTTACTGCAGCAAACAGGGCCAACAGAGGTGTTTGTGGGGTTCGCACCCTTCAGTGATGTGGTGCTGTCCGGGTGGGGGGTATGATGGGAGTCCCAGGACATCTCACCTTCCCCATCTCCAGCTAGCAAGCGCCCCCAGAACCCAGAGGCAGCTCCATACACCCCTCAAGACACCCCCAGATGCCGCCTTCGCCGCCAGAGGCAGGAGGCAGGGCCTGCGCCCCACAAGGGCACCACCCAAACAGCTATAATCAGCAGCCTCGCCAAGACTTCAAACTCACCCAATTATCCTGTGAGGGAAAAACACACAAAATGAAAACAAATTAACGTGTTTGCATAGAAGCTGCTGCAGCAACACACACAGCCGTGAGCACGCACATGCTGGCACGTGCCCCGGGAGGCTCAAGACACTGCTGCCACGCTCCCCGCGCCTGGCACCCACCTGGCAGGGCTGGGCTAGGTATGCCAGTTGTGCCCACTGCCCTGGGCCAAAATGTGCGCGAGGCCTCGCAGCTGCATTACCGCCAACCTGATTGGGCCTTGTCTCAGTCCACCAGCTTTCAGGGGTTTGTTTGTTTTTTTAATTTAAGAAACACATAAAATTCATTGTGTGCCAGAATTTAACCTCATTGACCTGGATCCCTTTCTTCAGAGGGGAAACTGAAGCACAGAGAGGTTAACTGACCTGCCCAAGGCTGCACAGCTGGCGTGTGGAAGAGCTGGGGTTCCAGGCTGTGTCCATTCTTCTCTCCCACCTCCACCCGCCCTGCCTGCTCTCTCACTGAGGCCCGTGGGTGGGTGCTCATGACCACTGAGCCCAATGGCTTTGGGTTCAAATGCCTGATAGATCAGTCCCTCCCTGGATGGCCGTGGGCAAGTAGCTGCTCCTCTGTGCCTCAGTTTCCCTCCTGGGAGATCGGGGTAATAACAGTCCCTACCTCAGGGAGGTAGGAGAGTTCAGGGGTGCAATGTACTACATCTGGTGGCTACGCAGGGTGAGGTCCCTCCAGTGGCGGCCCTCACCCCTCCACACACCGCGCAGTTGGCCCCAAAAGACCTGCTCACAGACTCCCTGACCCCGCGGGGTGCCTTTAGGCGCCGAGTCCGTTGCTATCCTTGGCCCCAGGAGCATGCAGCCACGGGGCTCAGAGTCTCCTCTTCTGGAAAGCTGCTCCCGGAGTGACCCCTCTTCTCGGGCTTCTTCGAAGCTCCGTGTGCCCCGGGGCCGGGTTGCAGGCCACGTGTGCCTGGTCCTCTCTGTGGTCTGAGCCCTCTCTGGGCCCACAGCGGGGCTCGGCACGGTCTGGCGATGGAGCCGACCCTCCGCTCCCTCTCCCCTGGTGTTTTGGGGCTTGCCCCTGGGGTTATAGGATAAACTGAGCTAGGAGTTCGGTTTTAGTCCTTGGAACTCGAGGGTCCTCCGGCCAGGGCTGCAGACACGCCCTAGTCCCTTCCTCCTCCTCCGAGCGGCCACTGACACATCCCTTCACGTCTCTAAATCGCTTGCTGTCATGTCTGGCCCATCAGCCTTGGGGTCTCTCCCCCTCATTTTCACTGCACAGTTTACCACCTCGAGTTTGCATCATGGCCGGGGGAAGCTGACGGGGGACATTGCCGGCACAGCGCACAGTGGATTTTAAGGAGCTAAGGGGGCAACAGAGTAGCCACGGCCACTGAGCGGTGATGACACCAGTGTGTGCATCATCCGGCTTCGCCCTCGCCATGGCTGCGGAGGGAAGGTGTGGTTTCTAGCCCCATTTTTCAGATGGAGAAACTGAGGCCCCAAGGGACTCAGTGACGTGAGAGAGTCCTGCTGTCAAGTGGCAGAGCCTGGTTTGGAACGCAGTAGTTCTGGTTTGTGCTCTAACCGTGGCCGCGGACAAACCCTTTCTGGATGCTGCCGGTCAGCGGCTGAGGCAGGCAGGCACGAGGGTCTGCAGAGTGAGGACCGGTAGTCGGACGCCGTGCTGGTGGTGGTGGCAGAGGCGAACTTCATTGGCCTCAGACGTCCCCTTTGGCATCAGCCTCTTGGTCTACAGTCGTGCGGATCCCTCAGGCCAGGGTGGCGCCTGGGGGAGCTGACCCAGTGCCCACCCCAGGGTCGGCCAGTCCTTTAGGACATGGGTGCTCCCTTGGAACCCCAGCCTCCCCTCGGCATGGCCTGCCCCAGGCTTGAGTCCCACAGACCGGGCTCCACACCCGGCCCCAGCACGTGGCCGCGGGCAAGCCCTGTCCTCCGCTGCCCGCACCTCTCCGGTGAGCTCCGGTGAGACGCGGTGTGCAGGACGCATCGCTGCGGGATGAAGCCGCCCAGGCCTCCGGGGGCCCTTCCTCCCCTGCAGAAGCGTCCCAGCCCCGGAGCTTCTAGACACGAGGGGCTGGGGCAGGCTCCCCTTGCTCCCAGACCCTGCCCCACTGGCATGTGCTGGCCTCAGAGGAGGCTCTTGCCCACTTCCTGCCAGCCCTGCCCCTCTGCCGTTCACCGCTGTGTTGGCCAACACTCACGCGGTTCTCTGGGGTCCAGGTGTTCCTGATGTGTAGAGGGGTTTGTTGGGTTGAGGTGATAAACTGTGCAGTGAAATGGGGGGGAAGGGACCCCAAGGCAGATGACCAGAGAGGAGAGGAGTCATCAAGGAGTGGGGACTTATTGAGCATATACTGTGTGCTGGGCCTTGGAGTAGAAAGAGACTAGAGCTGGGTCTGTGAGGCCCCCCGGGCCGCCTCTGCGTTCCCCTGGGCAAGCTGCAGTCTCTGGACGCGGCCTCCTCCAGCAGGGCTGTGGGGCGGGTCGCAGTAAGATGACATTCAGTAGGAGCTGGTTGAGAGCTGGTTGAGAGCCTGGGAATTGCACACTCAGAGGTTCAAACCCCCGCTCCACCCTTGGGGGTAGGGGCGGAGCCAGTTCCAGTGGCCGGCCTGGAGCTGTGAATGGCAGGGGGCGTGGCTCCCTCCTGCCCGCCCTCCTGAGGCTCAGAGAGCAAAAGCTAGGGCTGGGGTGTACAAGAAGGAGGGAGAAGGTTCTTTTTTCCTCCCATTACAAAAGTAACAGTCCGCTCTTAGTTTTTGGAAATGACAAGTCTGATGCAGAAAAACTGAACCGTCACCCACTGCCCAGAGCTGAGCACTGGGTCTCATGATGGGACATTCTTCCCAGGTGTCGGGCATCAGGGAGTGTCTGGTTTCGCCTTGCATACATGACCCTCCTGGTCACAGATTGCGCACATGCGTGTGTTGCTGCATGGCCTGGCCTGGCCCCGGGCCTGACCCCGAGGAAGGGCCTGCTCCATGCTAAGCCTGTCCTCGGCCCTGCGTCCATCGGCATGTTCTGGCCTGAGCTTCTGGGAGCCACCTGCCTGCCCAGGCGCCATTGTCTGGCATGTGGGGGCTCCGCGCAGCCGTTGTTCTGCGCACATCTGATCCGTCTTTTCCACATCAGATCATTTGTAACCGTCACCAGGCAGTCGGCCCGTCGCCGATTCAATCTCGGCTTTGTGCTGTCACAGCCGTTTTTCTGCGCCAGGCTGATTTTGAAAAGAGGCCCATCTTCTGGGCCCGCTTTTATAAGTGGGGGAGGTGTGGGGATCTCTATGTGTATGCATGTGTCTCTGTGTGTGTACGTCCCACACACACGTGTGTACACACACAGACACACTGGTCTCTGCGTCTCATTACCGAGAGTAGAATTTGGAATGAGGCAGGTTGACAGGGGCCCTGGGCTGCCACCTCTATCCCCATCCTCTGCCAGCTGCCCACCCTGAGCACCTACTGTGTGCCCCGTGTTCAAACATAGGAGAGTATGTGCAATAGAGACAGATGCTAAATCCTTCAGCAGTAAGATAATTTCACAGTGGCAATGACCGTGAAGGAACGACAGCAGTGATGGGACAGGGGCCAGGGTGACGAAGGACGGCCTCTCGGAGGAGGTGGTGTTGGAGCCGAGGCGTGAACGAGGAGACGGCGCTGACACAGCGAGTGTTAGTGCTGCCCATCTGAACTGAGATGACCTGTAAGTGGGAAATCCACTCCAGACGTCAAAGACTTGATATGAAAAAAAGAAAGTGAAAAATATCGCCGAAACCGGTTTGGCTCAGTGGATAGAGCGTCGGTCTGCGGACTGAGAGGTCCCAGGTTCGATTCCGGTCAAGGGCATGTACCTTGGTTGCGGGCACAGCCCCGGTAGGGGGTGTGCAGGAGGCAGCTGGTCGATGTTTCTCTCTCTTCGATGTTTCTAGCTCTCTGTCCCTCTCCCTTCCTCTCTGTGAAAAACCAATAAGATATATTTTTTTAAAAAAGTGAAAAATATCGTATTAGTACTTTTTGACTATTGATTACATGTTGAAGTGATACTATCTTGGATATACTGGGTTAAGTAAAATAGGTTAAAAGTAATTTCTCTGTGTGTACTAGAAAATGTATTATATTTTCATTGGAGAGCACTGTTGTAGAATTTTTAGGTGGAAGTAATTTTTAAGCGCAGATGCAAAGGCCCTGGGCTAAGACCAGAGACCCTGGGTAAATCGGCCCGCTAGAGGGCAGAAGAAGAGCCGGGCACTGAGCTGGGTGGCCAGGGGAGGGACAGTGCGGGGAGGGGTCGGGAGAGGGTCACGCAGGGTGTTGCTAGAAATGCCACAGAAGCCAGTGCGGGAGCTCTGAGTGGACAAGGCAGTCAGCTCCACGTGGAAAAGCTCAGCCTGGCCACTGCGGGGGGCGGGGGGTATGTGTGCAGGGGCCATGGGAGCGGGGAGGAGACAGGGCACATGGTCGGAACAGGGGTCTCTTGTGGAAGAGTCACTGGCAGGACCTGCTGGAGGGCTGGCTAGACTGATCCGACCCCCACCCCCCAAAAAATCTCCCTGCTTCCCTCGGCTCCTGGATTTCAGAGCCTCTGGGCCTTCTTGTCCCCCTGACCCCCCCACCCCCCACCCCCGTCTCCACTTCCCTGCCCCCCCGCCCTACACCAAGACCTTCTGAGCCTCTCCCTGCCGGAACCAGCACTTGTCCACAGGAAGTGGTTTGCCTCTCACCGTGAGGTTGGGGGTCCTTGCCCCGTCCTCTCTGCCCGGTGGCTCTGCCTGGCCTCACTCAGAGGGGGTGTTGTCAATTGCTCACCAAGAGGTATCTTCTCCAGCAGCTGCTTCAAGTTCTCCACACACAACAGTGTCTTTCAAGTCTCCGCACACTTGCCTGTGCTCGGGACCCCTCCCCCGGCCGTCTTCTCTTGGCTGTTTCCTTCCTACCTGCCTGTGGATAAGAATCATAAACCTTAACAATGGCTACCACTGAGGGAGTAGCTACTGTGAACCTGGACTTCATTCCTACTAATTCGTGGTAAGGAGGAAACTGAGGCTCGGAGAGATGGAGGGATTTGCCCAGGGTCACAGGATTAAGGGATAAAGCTGGGGTTTAGTTAAGAGATGAAGTTCAGGCGCCTGGCTCCAAAGCCCGGGACACAACACTGGCTCCCTTAGGAGGCAGCAGGGCTGTGCTTTCGTCTTGACACCCCTGGGGAAGGTCGGGTGGCCCCATTATGGCTTGTTATCCTGCCTTGTCATTGCCCCTGTGACCCCTCCCTTCCCCGTCAGATCTGTCACTGCCTCAGCCTCTAGCACAGGCCCCAGCACACAGTAGTTGCTTCATTTGTCACGTCCTTGCCGGAGGTTGGAGTGCTGCCCGGGGCAGCTACGTCATGGTTAGTTCCCAAGGCGACTGACGTCACTACACTCCCAGGCTCGGCCCCGCCCCTTTCTCCTGGGCACGGCGCTGGGAGCTGGCCGTGGTGCTGAAGGGCCTGAGCAAACAGCCACCCCCAGATGGCAGCTCTGTGCTCCCCTGGACACTTCCCGAGCCCCGGCTTGCTCTGCCTCCCTGGGCCAGCCTCTCGCCTTTCCTTCCCTTCGCGAGCGGGTTTCCTAAGGGCCTACTGTGCACGGGCACTGGTCAGAGCACCGTGAACCCACGGAGGAGGATCGGGGAGAGCCACGAGGGGAGCCCCATTCATTCGATTATTCATGAGACATTTATTAAGCACCCAGTCTGTCTCAGAGAAGCCCTCAAGGGGCCTGGACTTCACTTGAAAGGAGAGTAGAATTTCAAGGGGAAGGGACTGTGAGGGCAAAGGCCAGCGGGTGGTGGTGAGAGGTGCGTCTGAGGGCTGCCGCCTCCGGACTCTGCTGCCTGCTACCCAGAGTTCATGAGTGTCGGTTCAAGTTTTGGTCTCCCCTGCAGCCCATAACGACCAGCATCTGTGGCTCCAGTGCCTCGCCCAGGGCTGGGCCAGATGAGGTGCTAGGAACAGTGAGTGAGGACCAGATGGAGGGGTGTCTCCTGGGCCAGAGGCTGGCGTTTCTGTCCTGGGACCAGAGGGAGCCAGGCGTGCTCCGTGGCCAGACTTGCCTTTGAGAGAGACCTCCGGCTGCGGGGGTGGGTGCAGCAGTAATCTTGGCAGTAGATGCGGCCTCCAGTTGAAGAGGGCACTGTCCCCCCTCCACCCCAGCCTTCAAAAAGGAGAGTGAAAATCCCCTTCTGGTGCTGTGGCCCAAATGGCAGTGGGAAATAATCACTTTTCACAGGCCCCTTATCCACAGCCAAGCCCTGCGCCAGTTTAATCAGCAGAGCCAGGGTGCCTTGAAGATTCCGGGCTTGGGAGATCAGGAGAAGGGTTACAGAAAATTACCCTCGCCTCCTCCATGCTAATGTAATCTCTAACCAGATCTGCCTAGCTGCAGCTCAAATTGCTTTTTAGATTAACATTTAATTATTAACAGGGTCCCCTGGAAGGCCTTGGGCTTGGAACGGGTGGGGGAGGGCTTCTCCTCTGGCTGCCTTGCTGAGAGGCAGAGTGGGGGTAGGGGTAGGGAGCACGTGGGGTCAGGAAGGGAGCTAGAAAGGCGACAGCAAGAAAGGAGGAGAAGGACAGGGAGGCAGGTGGAGTGAGAGATGGGGATGGAGACAGGAGAGGAAGAGACAGACAGTGCATCTTCCCATTTGGGGGAGGGGCTGGCTGTTCCCTCAGTTTCCCTATGGCCTCCTGGGCAAGGGTCCCCCCACCTTTCTGTTCCAGCCAAGGGCAGGCAAATCCTGCCCCGAGATGCCTTTTGAGGCTACATGCTGGCCTGGCTCAGGGTAGTGGGGACTGTCTGAGGGCCACAGAGCCAGAATCTGACCCCAGCTGTCCCAGGCTCCCAACCCAGTGCTTATTCACCGCTCTGGGCCTGGGCCTCGGGCCTCCTGCCACCACGTCAGATCCTTCCCTGCGTGTGGGCAGATCCGTGCCAAGCCAGGGTGGAGGAGAACGAGCTTCAGGTACAGCAAGGGGCTGGAGGTGGGAACTGTGGAGTATCCTGTCCCCTTTCCATGAAGGTTGTGAGGCCCAGCCCGCGTGGCTCAGTGGTTGAGCGTTGACCTGTGAACCAGAGGTCACAGTTCGATTCCCGGTCAGGGCACATGCCCGGGTTGCGGGCTCGATCTCCAGTAGGGGGCATGCAGGAGGCAGCTGATCAATGATTCTCTCTCATCATTGATGTTTCTATCTCTTTCTCCCTCTCCCTTCCCCCCTGAGATCAATAAAAATATATTTAAAAAAAAAAACACAAAAAAAAGGTTGTGAAGCCCTGGGAATCGCAGGCATCTCCTTTGCGTATTCTTAGGGAACGCAGAGCCCTGACAGTCTACCCAGCACTTTACGTGACCTGCTGGGTTTCTCCAGCTCCTGTCTCGTCCCCACTCAGGATTCGGAATCCCTCTAGGACGGACTGCATCTAGAACCTCCTTTGTGTGCCGATGGACCGAGGACCTAGTCCTGTGTCTTGCATGGAAGCCAGTGCACTGGATTGTGTGTGAAAACCAAATGGCAACATGCCCGTATCCAAGCTGGAAGGCCCTCTTCCCATCCGCTGGCCCACTCCGCAGTAAGACTCGGTGAGGGAGACGGAGACTCAGAGGGCCAGATAGAGCGGTCCTCAAGGTCACTCAGCCATTCAGAACCCCGGAGGTGGCCGCTGCCGGGCAGGTGCCGCTCTGAGGCCTCTGGGGTCAGCCTTCCTCTCTCAACGTCGAGTCTCACGGGATGCTGGGAAGGGCCTGGCACGACCTTCCCCTCCCAGCCACAGCCAGTCTTAGGCCTTGCGTGGAGCCACTGAGTCCCTAGTGGACAGCACCTGGGGGGGGGGGGGTGCTGGAAGGAGAACAGTCCTTGACCTTGCTGGGTCAGCCTCACCTGCTGTGGAGCCCATAGACTCACATGCTGCCCGCTCCGGGGCCAGCCCAGCCTGGCCAGGGGCAGACTGCTGATCTGTGGGGTGCACCCGGCAGGGAAATGCTGGAGGCCGAGGAGAGGCCGGAGCCCGTGCTGGTGGGATGTTCCCATCTGGCGGGACACCCTAGGTTTTCCTTCTCCTAGCTTTGTCTCATCCCCACGCAAGATTCGACATCCCTCAAGGGGGTTGCGTCTAGAACCCCTTTGGTGTGCATGGCACAGGGCTGGCCCCCAAAAGACGCTCAGGGAGTGTTTGCTGCCTGAAGGAGGGAATGAGGCGGGGCCGATGCTTCTTCATCTCAGTGTGGCTCTGCCCAGGGCAAGCCCCACAGCTGTCTCTGTGAGTGTTTATGGGGTGAGTGGCCTCTTCCTCCCTCACCTCCTTCCTCTGTGATTCTAGCCCCCCCTAGAGCAGATGTGGGCATTGGGGAGCAGCTGGCCTTTGCTTCTGCTCCTTCCTGCCCAGCCGACTAGGATGTGGGGCTGTACCGGGGGGGGGGGGGGGAGAGGAGGGGGGCGTTGACACCTCATCTCTGCCACCTAACAGCTGTGGGACCTCGTGCAGGTCACGTCCCCTCTCTGTGACCACCCCTATCTGTACGATGGGGCTGGAAACAGCCCCGCAGGGCGGCCAGGAGGACGTGAGGTGTGACAGGAGGCACGGGGCTGCGGCACGGGCACTCGGGACCTGCTCACTGCTGTTCTTAGTCCTCATGTGCGGGTTGCTATTTCGAGTTGCCCCCTCCCACTGGCGGAGCGGCGGGGGGCGGGGTCCCTAAAGTCCCCTGCAGCCAGACAGGCAGGGGAGATGACAAAAGACAGACAGGCCAAAGGCCCCACTTCCCCATTCTTTTAATAAAAATAAAGACAGCCTTTCGACGCCCTTCTCCCATGCATTGTTCTGCCGAGGAGAGCAGCACAGACTCACTTCCTCCTTGGACCTGGGAAGTTCCTCCCCTTCCCCCCCCTCCCCTGTCACATTTCCTTTATCTAAATCCTCAGCTATGAAGGGCACCTCGACAACTGGGGGCGTTATCTGGTGGAGGGGACCTTTTCCTAGGGGTGCCTCCGAGATAAGGAGTCTTATCAGCCCCCACGTCAGGGATGGAGCCAAAGCATCTAATCATCGAGGCTTTCGACACTTTCCCCTCCCTCCCCCGTTTTTATTATTAAAGTCACAAAAGACCTTGTGCTTATAAACAGCCGATTTGCAGATAGGGCTTCGGAATGAGCAGCACTCCCAGGAGGGTCCCTGGCTGGGGGGCACTGCGTTTGGGTGGGGCCTCTGCGGCTGGCTTTCTGCAGGTGGATGATGCTAAGCAGAGCGGGGCAGGGTGGGATGGGGAGGACATGAGTGTGTTAGGCGTCCGCCCAGTTCCGTTCCCTGCTTGCTGTGTGACCTTGCGCAGAGCACCTGGCTCGCCGGGCCTCAGGGCTTCCTCCGACAATAACCGATTCGTGGGTTCAGCCATTCAGTCAACGCCTGTTTATTAAACGGTTACCCTCTGCCAAGCCCTGGGAAGAAAGAAACAAGTAAGACTTGGTCCTTGCCCCTGAGAAACTCAGAATCCGGTGGAGACAGACATGAAAATTGGCCGTCACGGCTCCGTGTGTGACCGGCTGTGAGGGAGGATACCCGGAGAAAGGGAGGCAGAAAGGGAGTTAAAGTGGATCAGATAGAGGGACCAGCACAGGCTGTGGTTGGAGGTGTGAGCAGCCAGGCTAGAGGGAGGCTTAGGAGGGACGAGAGGCAGCCGTGGGGGCAGGAAGGCCGGGCCGTGAGGTCGGCTCTATTCTGAGGCCAGAGAGAGGGGGGAGGCCGAGGAGGGATCTCCGTCTCGTATGTAGCTGATGGGTGGGATGGAAACACGTGGCGGGCCACTCGGGCATGGCTGGCCCCTGCCCAGCCACAGGGCACAGGAGGATGCCCAGGGAGGTAGGGAACTGGGGTGCAGAGAAATCCCGCCTCTCCAAGTGAAGACGAGTCTGCAGCGCACTGCCTGCTGGGACTCCAGAAGTTAGGGGTGAATCCAGGCAGCTGCTCTGGAAAAGCTGAGCTGAGGCCTCCAGGGGAATCCTCTGTGGCCCCACGTTGCGGCAGGTGACCTTCCGGCTCCCAGAACTGCCTGGGCATCCGCCGTAAGAGCCCTCTGAAGACCAGAGCCTCGCGGCCCTCCCCTGCGCACCACTGTGGTCCCAGCCTGGGTTTCAGCTGCCAAGCATGCTGGGATGCGTGGCCCTGGGGACTGAGGTGGGGGCTGGGAAGGGGCTGGGCTCCTTGTGTAAGAGGGCAGCCGTGCCCTGGGCACACAGTGGGCACCGGCTGCAGAGGCTCCAGCCAGCTTTCTTGGGCACAAGGTCGCGGGCCTCCCTGTTCCCTGGCCCAGGCCAGTGGGGAGAGGGCGGCTCGCCCAGCCCCCGCTGTGGGCGGCCCGCAGGCTGCTGCTGCTTTCTGGCCCGGGTTTCCGTCTGTGGAGGGCGAGGCGTGGCCCTGCAGCCAGCTGGCCTTCCCCCGGGCTCCCGTCCGCCCGGCCCCTGCATCAGGGTGGCAAGACGAGGACCCTGCACTGGGCTGCAGTGGGGAGAGGCGGGCCGTGTGCGGGGTGGCCACAGGCCTCTTACCCACCAGGGGTGCACGCGGCTGTGTCCGTGGACTGCATGTGTGTGCGTGAGAGGGTGCCAGAGGGCGCGGGAGGCGTGTCACGTGGTTGGCTGAGGGCGGACAGCGGGGTGCCGTCTGCGGGATGGGGAGGTGCGTGCGGAGGCGTGTCCGGACGTCCCGGGGTCAGGGTGTCCTGAGGGCCCATCGAGGCCTGCTCCCCCGCCCACTCACCTCCCAGGTCCCCAGGGAAGGGCTTTCATCTCTGCGACAAGCCCACTTCTTTCCCTTTTAAACTGATTCCTGCCTGATGGGGACGGCGTATTTACAATTACCAGAAACCGACGCGGGAGGTGGATTCTGCAGCTTTCATTGCGTGGCTGCGTGAAAGCTGGCGAGGCAGCAGGGGGGGGTGGAGAGGGTGAGAGCCACCTCCCCTCCCCCATCCAGCCCCTTCTCCTCTCTCTCTCTCTCTCTCTCTCTCTCTCTCTCTCTCTCTCTCATTTTAGACAGTAATAGGAGAAAATTGGTTTTGAAACTGAATAAAAGTCCCTTTCAGGGTAAATCATTTCTTTCAGGGCACCTTTGCTGAGAGTAAAATAGAGCATAATGAAAGGTGGTTACGTGATTGTCTCTCATTTACCGGGAGGCCGGCGGACGGCTGCGGTCTCGGGAAGTGCGGGATGGAATAATTGCGCGGTAACAAGGAGCTTGTTGTGAAATTAGTATCTTAAGAAAGCAGTGAAAGAGGCTTTTCCTCATGAATACTTCATTATTAGGAGAAGGCACCAGAATGTGGGCTCCAGACACCTGTTTAGTATTAAGTAACTTCCTTTTCTTCCCCTTAAATACTCCCCCCCCCCCCCCACCCACACACACACACACACTTTCTTTTCTTTTCTTTCTAGAAGCCAGCATGAGGATTGAGCTGGCCCAGCTTGGCTGCCTGGGACTCAGGTCCTGTGTGTGTGGGGGGAGGGGTGGGGGGGGAGATAGGAGCTGGTGGGGACAGGGTGCCAGAGCTGGTTGGACATCGGGGGCCCAGGGTTCAGCTCCCACTGGGAAGAGAGGAAGGGAGGACCTGGCAGGGACCCCCAGCCTTCCCCTGGCCTCGCTGCCTGTGTCGTCTCGCTCCGCAGGGACGGGGTTCTCGGGCAGGTGGATTTTGTGGAGGAAAGATGCTGTTTCCATGTGAACGCTGGGCGTCCGACTGGGTGAGCTGCCTCCTGTGGAGACCTGCCCGGCCTGCAGGGCTGCCCGGGGCCCTGCCCTTTCCGTGTGGGGTGGGCAGCTGCTCAGGGCGCCTGGGCTCAGGGTTGGGTCTGAGACTGAGGCCAGGCTCGGCGTTGTCAGGGCTGGAGCCTCCCTCATCCTCCCAAGGCGCCGGCCTAGACATCTCCCCTCGGGAGCTGTGCGAGTGCCCAGACCAGGGCAGGCCACCTTGGGTCAACCAGAGCACCCGCTACTCACTGGCAGCTCCTGGGCACCCCTCCCTGCAGGTTCCAAAGATGGCAGATGGGGTCTTTGCCCCTGGTGAGATCCAGGCTGCAGGGGGTGTGCACAGTCCGCCCACAGGTGGTTGGAAGGGAGCTGGAAGGACAGCCTGCGGAGGGGAGGAGGGTGAGGCCCCCAGAGGCCTGAGGGCGCCAGGGGAGCCCTGGAGGAGGGGCCGCACTCTGAGCAGGGCTGGGGCAGGTCCCTGGAGGAGGGGGTGCACTCTGAGCAGGGCTGGGGCAGGTCCCTGGAGGAGGGGCTGCACTCTGAGCAGGGCTGGGGCAGGTCCCTGGAGGAGGGGGGCAGGTCCCTGGAGGAGGGGAGCAGGTCCCTGGAGGAGGGGCCGCACTCTGAGCAGGGCTGGGGCAGGTCCCTGGAGGAGGGGGGCAGGTCCCTGGAGGAGGGGGGCAGGTCCCTGGAGGAGGGGCCGCACTCTGAGCAGGGCTGGGGCAGGTCCCTGGAGGAGGGGGGCAGGTCCCTGGAGGAGGGGCCGCACTCTGAGCAGGGCTGGGGCAGGTCCCTGGAGGAGGGGGGCAGGTCCCTGGAGGAGGGGGTGCACTCGCGGTGGAGATCCATCCTCCGGAGACTGGCCCCTCCCTTCCCGTGAGCCCCAGGAGCCTCCTGCTGGGCCTCACTCCAGCTGTCTGGGGAGGAGCGGGTCTGCTGTGTCTGGTGTCCTGCGGGGCAGGGGAGGCTGAGGGCAGCGACTCCCAGCTGAGGGAGGGGGGAGGCTGCGGGCATGGAGCAGTGTGTGACGGCACCTCCCCTCCCTTCCCACAGGGACCCTGCCACAGAGCGCGCCGCACCGCGGGCCCCAGTTCAGCCATGCTGGCCTGTCTGCAGAGGACCCAGAACCCCCCGGGCCAGCACCTGGCCTGCCCGAGCAAGAGCCTGGAGCTGCGCAAGTGTGAGTGGGCACCCTCGCCCTGCACGCCCCCCTCCGCGCCCCCCTGCCCCTCCGCCTCTCCCCTTCTCTGCCCACTCTGAGTCCACAGGACTTTCTGTGTTTGGACACGGCAGCTTTCCCATCTCAGGCCTTTGCAGGGCAGTTGCTGGGCAGGGAATGCCACCCACACCCCAGCATGTCCACCCTCCCTGACCCTGTCTCAAACTCTCCATGTCCTGCTAGGCCTTTGCCCGGGCTGTGCTGCCCGCTGGAGACCCGCCCTGGCAGTGGCACCCACTCCTTTTGTCTGGCCAACTCCCACGGGGTGTGGCCACTTCCTAGCAGCCTTCTCTGACCACTACCAGCGCCGTGGCCCCAACCCCAGCCCCTCCTGTGACGCTGCCGTGTGCCATGTCTGTGTCGCCACCGTCACATTCCTGCTTAGCAGAACGGGATAATGTGGAGCGAGTGGTCCTGAAGGGGCCCCGCCCGCCGGACTCGCTGTGACCTGGGCATGCCCTTGCCCTCTCGGGCCTGGAGGGCGTCAGGTCGGGCTGGACTGGGCATGTGTCCTCCGTGATTCCCTGGGACAGGCATCTGGTTATTCTGGCCACCCCAGGGTTGGGTGTTTTGTTTTAATTTTGAAGTATTTGGAAACATTTAAAAACGGGAGATTTGACTAAAAATATGGACTTTTGGTGTCTCTTGGGGGGAGAAAAGAGGATCCAGTGACAGAGGCCCGTGTTCCCGGACGGAGCTGTTGGCTAGAACTGAACTGTTGTCTCTTAAAGGGGACACATCTCCGGTTCACCACAGCCCCTGCCCCTCCCTTCACCGCTCCGACAGCACAGGGTCAGTTCCAGTTATCACTGTGCTTGCACTGTTGCTTCCTTCTTGTTTAAGATGTGTTTGTCTTTAGAGCATACATTCTTGGGGTCCAGTATTCAAAAGGGATGAAGGGGTACACAGACCAAAACCTCCCTTCCCCCACACTGCCCCGCCACCTCCTGCCAGAGGCAGCCAGTGTTGTCAGCTTCTCGTGTGCCCCTCCGAGAGCTGTGCTGTGCACGTGTGTGCACACGCGTACGTCACACACTGACCGGCACCTCGCTTTTCCACTCAGGGACACAGCCTGTATGTCAGCATTTCAACAGCTTCCTCACCCCTCTGCACTGCAAGGGTGGTCCGTAGTGACCTGACCCGTCGCTTCAGGAGAACGAGGCCCGGCCGTGGCCGCTTAAACCGTGCAGCAGTAAAGAATGATAAAGAATGGCGTGAGCGCCACGAAGGTGTGCCCTGCAGGATAAATTTCCAGAAGTGGAAATGTTGGGTCACAGGCGTGTGCATTTGTAACTTTGTTATGTGTCTTATCTATGTGCTTCTTTGGTCCATTTTCCCAATTAGGCTATTCCTGTGATTGTGGCTGTGGACCTCTGTATGTCCTATGAATTGCAGGTGTTTTCGCCGATTTGCCATTTGCCTTTGATTCCACCATGGAGGCATTTTCTTTGTGGAGTGAAATTTGTCATTGTTTCCTTTTTTCCATAGCCTCTGGGTTTTGTGTCATACTTACAATGTCCTTCCTCATGCTGACATTGGAGAGTTTCTGTTTTTCAAGCAGCTCCCCCAGGATTCCTTCTGGTTTTTTTATGGTTTAATTTTTTAAATATATGATGTCTGATTGTTTTGTAATTTCTCTGGTGGAAAGTTCGAGACGTGGATCCAAAGTTAATCCACATCGGTGCAGTACTACCTTAGTTATTGTAGTGCTAGCATACATTTTAAATGTTTTAACATCTCTGTTGGGATGTAATTCACATAACACACATCTGCAGTGCACACAGTGAGGGTTTTTAGGATGTTACAGAATTTTGCAACCATCGCCACGGTCCATTTTAGAGCATCTTGTCACTTCAACGAGAAACCCCGTCTTAGCCACGAGCAGTCCCGCCCTGACCCTCCGCCCTTCCTTCTCTATAGATCCCTCTTCTGGGTTTTCACAGGGAGGGAAGCTACATTAGGTGGCCTTTGTGACTGGCTTCTTTCGTTTAGCAACACGTGGCGAGGGTCAGCTATGTTGTAGCTGGGGTGCACACACTTCACGCTTGCTGATGCGAGCTATTCCTCGTCCTTCACGCTCCTCCCACGAGGGATTTCCGGGCCCTTCTCTCTACTTTTCTGTCTGAACCATGGAGTCCGTTTATCTGGGTGAGAACAGAAGCCCTGTTTGTGTTTTCCCGGGGACTGCGTTAAGTTTGTAAGTCAGTGTAGGGAGCATGATGGTGTCTCTCCCTCCAGGAACATGGTCTGTACCTTTCTGTGTGTTCTGACTTCCTATGCGTTCCTCGGGCGTGTGTTATATTCGCTTCCTCTAGATCCTGCACATTTTTGTAGTTTATTTCTGGATAGGTAACCTTTTTTGTCAAGTCTTTTCTTTCATAAACAGAGGTTATTTATATAAAGGCTGTTGACTCCTGCCACCTTCCTGAAATCTTTTGCTTGTAATGGGTTTTCAATTTAGTCTCAGGTTTTCCAGTTATACTATTGTATCAGTTACAAATGATAATTTTACTTCCTACTTTGGAAGTTTTATATCTTAATTTCTTTGTCTTGTATAGTAGGGTTGGCTGCTATCCCTGGAACAATGGAAAATAAAAATGGTCATAACACGTTCTTGCTTAGTCCCATTTCTCATTAAAAAATGAGAAGCTTCTAAGATTTCTCCACTCGCACAATGCTGGATTGGGGCAGATATCATGTTAAATACGTGCCCATCTATTCTTGTTTTATTAAGAATGTTAAAAACCAAGAATGGAAGTTGAAGTTTACCAAATCTATGAAGAAGATCACATGGGTATTTCCTGTGATCGATTAATATGTATAATGATATAGATTTCATATTGAGCCATCCTTGCATTCCTAGTTGAATCCCACTTGCTTATGGTGCATATTTCTTTTTAATATACTACTCAGGGCTTGGATTAGCTCTCTTGCTTGGGAGTTCTGCCTCAGTATCATCAGTGAGAGCGGTCTTTAGCTGGAGCAGTTTTGGTTGGGCTTTGCTGTCAGTGTTACGCTCGTTCGTAAAGAGAATGCAGGCTTTCCTCTTTCTCTAGCTTTGCAACAGTTCAACTAGAAATGGATGCTCCGTTCTTAAAAGATTGGCTGCTCTCCCACTAAAGTCCTGGCTAGTGCGTTTACTTTGGGGGGGTGGATAGCTCTTTGATGTTCTCTGGTTCTTCTGTAATAATTTATGTTTTAATTGTTCTGCTTATTGAATGAGTTTGATAAGTTATATTCCTCTAGAAAAGTATTCGTTTTTCCAGGTTTTCAAATTTATGTGCATGAGGCTGAACAAAATAATTTACAATTCCTTTAAAACGATTAACTCACCCTTATTTCTTAAATTGTGTATTTTGTGCCCTTTTTTTTTTTTCTTTTTTCTGATTAGGTTAGTTAGCTAATGAGGTTATTTGCCTCCTTGTCCCAAAGAGCCATATTTAGGATTTATTAGTAATCACCCCTTTCTGGTTTCCAATTCATTAATTTATGCCTTTATCTTTATTAAAATCTTCCTACTTTCCTTGTTTTTTTAATTTATTTAGAAGCTTAAATCTTTATATTGATAAACAAGGAAAAATTAAGGCTTTGAATGCTCTGAACACTGCTTTAGCTATCTGCTATAGGTTCTAATGTGTAGTCTTTTCTCTAGATATAATTTGGGTTTGATTTCTTCTTTGACCTAAGGCTCAGTTGAGTTCCATTTTTCCACCCAGATAGTAGGTGCTTTTGTGTTTTGTTTTTTTCTAGTTTTATTGCATTACTAGAGCCCGGTGCATGAAAATTCGTGCACTCAGGAGGGTCCCTCAGCCCAGCCTGTGCCCTCTCGCAGTCCGGGACTCCTTGGGGGATGTCCACCTGTTGGCTTAGGCCCGCTCCCTGGGAGCGGGCCTAAGCTGGCAGTCAGACATCCCTCTGGCAACCTGGGAGCCCTCAGGGGATGTCCACCTGCCAGCTTAGACCCACTCCCCAGGGAGCAGGCCTAAGCCGCAGTCGGACATCCTTAGCGCTGCCGAGGAGGCAGGAGAGGCTCCCGCCTCCACCACTGCACTCACAGCCGGCTTGTGGCTGAGCAGAGCTCCCCCTGTGGGAGCGCACTGACCACCAGGGGACATCTCCTGCATTGAGCATCTGCCCCCTGGTGGTCAGTGCGCATCATAACAACCAGTCGTTCCTGGTTGTTCCACCATCAGGGTCAATTTGCATATTACCCTTTTATTATATAGGATTAGAGGCCCGGTGCATGAAATTCATGCACGGAGGGGGGTTGTCCCTCAGCCCAGCCTGTACCCTCTCCAATATGGGACCCCTCAAGGGATGTCCGACTGCCCGTTTAGGCCCGATCCCACTGGGCAGTCGGACATCCCTCTCACAATCCAGGACTGTTGGCTCCCAATTGCTTGCCTGCCTGCCTTCCTGATTGCCCCTAACCGCTTCTGCCTGCCAGCCTAATCACCCCCTAACCACTCTGCTGCCAGCCTGTTTGCCCCCAACTTCCCTCCTCTGCTGGCCTGGTCACCCCTAACTGCCCTTTCCTGCAGGGTTGATCACCTCCAACTGCCCTCCCTTGCAGGCCGGGTGCCTCCCAACTGCCCTCTCCTGCTGGCCATCTTGTGGTGGCCATCTTGTGTCCACATGGGGGCAGGATCTTTGACCACATGGGGGCAGCTATATTGTGTGTTGCAGTGATGGTCAATCTGCATATTACTCTTTTATTAGATAGGATAGAGGCCTGGTACATGGGTGGGGGCCAGCTGGTTTGCTCTGAAGGGTGTCCCGGATCAGGTGGGGGTTCCCTTGGGGCGTGGGGCGGCCTGAGCGAGGGGCCTGTGGTGGTTTGCAGGCCGGCCACGCCCCCTGGCAACCCAAGTGGAGGCCCTGGTATCTGGAATTTATTTTCTTTCTACAATTGAAACTTTGTAGCCTGGAGTGGAGCCAAGCCTGGGGCTCCCTCCGAGGCCGGCCGGCAGCCATTTGTGTTGGGGTTATAATTGAAACTTTGTTGCCTTAAGGGGGTGGGCCCGGCCAGGGAGTGCGGAAAGCTTTGCTTCCCCTGGTGCCGGTGGCAACCCTGGCCTGCTCTCTCAAGCTCCATTCTGCCGCCATTTGTTTGAATTTGTTTACCTTCTATAATTGAAACTTTGTAGCTTGAGTGGAGGCTTAGGCCTGGCAAGGGCAGGCGGAAAGCTTGGCTTCCTCTGTTACCTAGGAAACCTTGCTCTCTGTGGCTATAGCCATCTTGGTTTGGGTTAATTTGCATGCTCGCTTTGATTGGATGGTGGGCGTGGCTTGTGGGCGTAGCTTGTGGGTGTGTCGGAGGTATGGTCAATTTCCATATTTGTCTATTAGGTAGGACTAGAGGCCCGGTGCACGAAATTCATGCAGGGGGGGGGGAGCGGAGTGTCCCTCAGCCCAGCCTGCACCCTCTCCAATCTGGGACCCCTTGAGGGCAGTCGGATATCCCTCTCACAATCCAGGACTGCTGGCTCCCAACTGCTCACCTGCCTGCCTTCCTGATTGCCCCTAACCACTTCTGCCTGCCAGCTTGATCACCCCCTAACCACTCCCCTGCCAGCCTGATTGATGTCTAACTGCTCCCCTGCCAGCCTTTTTGACCCCAACTGCCCTCCCCTGCAGGCCTGGTCCCCCACAACTGCCCTCCCCTGCAGGCCTGGGTCCCCCCCAACTGCCCTTCCCTGTAGGTCTGGTCCCTCCCAACTGCCCTCCCCTGCTGGCCATCTTGTGGTGGCCATCTTGTGTCCACATGGGGGCAGGATCTTTGACCACATGGGGGCAGCCATCTTGTGTGTTGGAGTGATGGTCAATCTGCATATTACTCTTTTATTAGATAGGATAGAGGCCTGGTACATGGGTGGGGGCCAGCTGGTTTGCCCTGAAGGGTGTCCCAGATCAGGGTGGGGTTTCCCTTGGGGCGTGGGATGGCCTGGGCGAGGGGCCTGTGGTGGTTTGTAGGCCGGCCACGCCCCCCGGCGACCCAAGCGGAGGCCCTGGTATCTGGGATTTATGTATCTTCTATAATTGAAACTTCATAGCCTGGAGCGGAGCCAAGTCTTCTGCTCGCTCTGTGGCTGCAGCCATTTCTGTTGGGATTATTTACCTTCTATAATTGAAACTTTGTAGCCTTAAGCAGAGGCCTGGGCCGGCAAGGGCAGGTGGAAAGCTTGGCTTCCTCCATCGCTGGGGAAACCCAAGCCTCCCTCCTGCTCTCCATGGCCTCAGCCATCTTGGTTGGGTTTATTTGCATATTCACTCCTGATTGGCTGGTGGGCGTGACTTGTGGGTGTGGCAGAGGTATGGTCAATTTGCATATTACTCTTTTATTAGATAGGATTATTAGATAGGATGATCAAAGTTTTCTTTGCAATATACTCTATGGTCAGTTTTTGTGAGTTTTGACACTTTATGGGGAAAAGAAGATGTGGCTCTGTTTTCAGGATTCAGAGTCTGGTGTGTACCAATTATATCTACCCCATTACTTATGTTAGTTAGGTCTTCTATACCCTTAGTTACCTGTCACGGAGAGAGAAATGAATTAGATGCCCACTGCTAATGTGTTCCAGTCTATTTCTTCTTGTGGCACCTACAGCTTCGGCCTGATGAATGGCGATGCAGTGTTATTTAACACATGGATATTAATACCTTAAATCTTCATAGTGACTTGCATCTTTCTTTACTGTATTTAATACCTTGGGGGCAGGTTCAATTTCATCTGTTCAGATAGTAACCTCTGCTCTTTTAATTCACATTTCTCTTGAAACCTTGGCCGGTCCTTTTATTTCAGCCTTTCTGAATTACTTTGCTGCGGTGTGACTCATACACTATAGAGTTGGATTAAGCTTTGCGATTCCATCTGAATGCCTTTAACATTTTTTGAGAGCTTAGCCCATTTACATGTATTGGTATGACAGATACCTCATCGTAGTTCATTTTGTGCTTTGCTGTAATTGCTTTCAAAAGTCTTTCCCTAAGTGATCTGTGTTCCCGGCTTTATTCTGTGCACCCACTAATCACGAGGAAGGTTGGTGGTTTTGTTCTGTCGGTGTAACTTTAAATGATACCCTGACTTTCTATTTCTTTGGAACAGTATCTATTACTTTCCCTAAGATGAATAAAATGTTGAAATTAGTGTGCAGTCGATGCTTGAACAACACAGGTTTGAAGTACATTGGTCCACTTACATGTGGATTTTTTAAAATAAATACGTACAGTACCGTAAATGTATTTTCTCATCCTTAGTAACATTTTCTTTTCTCTAGCTTGCTTTATTGTAGGAATACAGTATGGAATGCATATAACATACAAAATACATATTAATCAGCTGTTTATGTTATCGGTAAGGCTTCTGGTCAGCAGCCGGCTATTGATAGTTAGGTTTTGGGGAAGTCAAAAGTTTTATGTGGATTTTTTACTGTGTGTGGGGGGTCGGCACCCCTAACTCCTGTGTTGTTCAAGGGTCAACTGTGTTTTCTTTTTCCTTCTACATTTCACCCTCTATTACCTGACGTCAGCTTTAAATGATGGCCTCTGACCCCAGCTGTTAACGAAGAGGCACCTGTGTGCTTACACTCCTGTCCCTCTGTCATGAGGGATGCCATTCCTCGTTCCTGGGGCTTGTGATGTTAGCATCTGGCTACAGCACCACAGCTGTTCAGTCTGCCTGCGGTAAGCAGGGTCCGTGCTCACCACCAGTTCCTCTGCCTTAGTCTCCATCCTCCGGAAGCTGGCCCTCGAGTCTGCGGCCTCAGGCCTCTTGCGCACAGCACTCCCGGAGTCCCCAGCAGTCGGGACGGCCTGTCTGTCGCCTTCCTACTCCGGTGAGTGAAAGTCACCGGTCACTCTGTTCCCTTGAGGATTTCTGCAGACCTTGTTCTGAGTGCTGCCATGGGGAAGCTGAGGCCTGGCTTCCCTCTTAAGTTTCATTGTGATCTCTGCCTCCCTCGTGCCATTCCTTCCCCGGCATGTGTCCCGGGATGGACCATGCCCGTCTGATTTCCCGGAGCGCAGGCCCGCGCCCTTTCGACAGACAGATCCGAGGTTGCCCTGCCTCCCTTTCCTCCTTCGGGGACCCCAGTTCAGCAGGGCGGCTGTCTCCCTGCCCATCTTCCCTCCGCAGCCGCCTCCGACGGAGCCTTTCTAAGTCGTCATTTCTTGCGCTGCCTTTCCTTCCTCGCACCTGCCGCCTTTTGCTTTCACAGTGAGACTTTCCTCTGCTCTTGCAGGTCTGCTCTGTGGTTTTGCTTCACAGAAACGGCTGTTCCTGCATTTTCCTCTTCACAATGAAATATTTAGCCGTAATCTCTCTTCTGATGGGAAGTGCTTTGCCAGCCACTACTTCACTTATCTGCCGCCTTTCCTCGCTTTTCTCGTGTGTCCTCCCCCCCCCCCAGGTCCTGTGCTGGGCCGCTTTGACGAGCCGTCTCTGGAGGAGTGGGTTCCCTCAGCCCAGCGTCCCCCCAGCTGCCTCAGAGCAAGCAGGTCCCACCTGTGCCGAGACTGTGTGGTCTCTCCGCGCTCCTTTGCTCTTCGGAACCCAGCGGGGCAGCTCTGCCAGCGGACGCACCCCTAGTGTCACTGCTGCAAAGACGGGGTGTCCCTCACATTTGGGAAGTGCGGGCTCTGAAATCTCTGGCCACACACCTTCCCTGGCTTCCTCCCTAGCCCCACTTATCTCCACTGGGCACCCTCCCCTCTGCTTTCTGTTTGTTCAGGGGGTTAGCTCTCTCCTGGTTTTGTCAATGTCGGAATTGGTGTTTTCATCCCATGTTGCTGTCAGGGTACCCCAGGAAGAGAAGGGGGTGCCCTCTGGCGGAGTGCTTTCAGGAAAGGGGTTTAGAGAACTGGCTGTCTGCCTCATCAAACAGAACAATGACAGGTAACCTGGGAGGCCTTCAGCTTCGAGGAAATGTGTTTTCCACGCACGCACGCCCCCTTCGCTCCTGTGGCCTCCAGGGGGCGCAGTCATTGCCGTTTATGAAGTTGTGGTTGTCCGTGCACCCAGTTCAGAGCAGAGCACTAACAGTCAACATCGCTCTGCTCCCCAGCACACCAGTGACCGCAGCTTCCCAGGCGCCCTGCAGCCCTGGCCGAGGCGCCATCCCCTGCACCGAGGCTGCGGGTTCGATTCCTCGTCAGGGCGTGTATGTTCCTCTCACAGTGATGTCTGTCCCTTTCTCTAAAAGCCAATAGAAACATATCCTTGGGTGAGGATTTAAAGAAAAAATGCCCTCCTGAGAAACACGCATGGTGAGGGGCAGTAATACTTCTTCCATAAACATTCCCCCTGTGCTCTCAGCTCCGGGCCGGTTTCCTCACCAATACTCGCCTATCTTCGGATTGCTCCCCGCCCGACGGGAAGGCTCCTCACCCTCCTAACGGCTGCGGCTGCGCAAGCAGAGAGCGGAGCAGCTGCCGCCCCCTGTCGGTGGACACGGAGGCTGTTCCCGTCCCTCGCTGTGGGGAACAGTGTTGTAATGAACACCTCTGTGTGTGTCTGCGCAAAAAATTACCCCAGGACGGACTTGCTAGCTCACAGGATCTGTGCACTTTGACCTTTGATGCTACTGTCCCGCTGCCAGGGTTCCTGCCTCGCCCTCTGCTGGAGGCAGGGACGGGCATGATGACCTGACCTGGCGCCTTCCTGCTCCGCGGCCTAACGAGGGAGGCCAGGAGGGCGCCTGCTTCCCCTGCATCTCTGCACTTGTTGGCCAAGGCGCTGACTCGGCCGCAATGGAAGCGCACAGGAGCGGGAGGCGGGGAGGGAGGTCAGCCATTGAACCGGGCGCCCTGCGCCAGGCAGGCCCGCGCAGCTGGCAGGGGAGGTCCCTGCCCTTTCCTCCCGGGCAGTCAGGCCCCAGGTTTCAGGACGGGGCCAGGTGGGTCAGCGTGTTGGGCCTGGGTTCCTCCTGCTGTAAAGTCCAGGGTCAGACCAGATGGACCTAAGAGGCCGTCCAGCTCTGACCATCTGTGAGGACAATGTCAGAAGCCCAGGGAGGGGAAGACATGGCCCAGCCTGAGGCCCCGCCTCCCTCCTCTTCCTGTAAAATGGGGTCAGAGCAGCCGAACTCCTCAGGGCTGCACAGGAACGGCCACCACAGAGCCCTGAACATGACTAGCAAACCAGCAATGGCCGCAGCTCACCGCCAGGATCTGAGGTCAGGCAGGCGGAGGAGCGGCAGGGCCGGGCCGGCTCTGTGGCCAGGAGTGTGGGTCATGGCCTGTCCCAGGTGGTGGGAGAAAGTGACCTGGGAAAGAAGAAAGGAGAAGTGTCGGGGAGGGAGATGTTCCCCCCACTCCCCTCACCCCGGCCTCAGCTCCCGGCGTCCCTGGGTTCCACAGGCACCTGCTCACCCCGGACACCTGCTCAGGACCCACTGATAAATACTTGACCTTCTCATCATGGTGTTGATTCATAAACTTTGAGTCCTGTCATGTGCTGCTAAAAGTACGGGCTGTGCAGAGAGCTTCGGAGAGGCACGTGGGGGCAGGGTGGTACTCGGGGACCTGCCATCCAAGCAGGGGGGAGCTGAGGCCACGCCCCCAGGACACTCTGCCACACCTCGTGTGAGCCATGCCGCCTCTGCACCGCAGGCTGCGCCTCTGTGGGTGAGGGTAGGTGCCCGCTCTGCCCTCCCCCCCGAAGAGCCCGCAGGGCACAGGCTTTGAGATCACAATGGTCCGGGGGTCAGATTCTGGCTGTGCCCTGCCTGGGTCGTGGGCATGGTCTCAGGCAAGTGAGTAACTGGCCATCTCGGGGCCTGGTGGCAACTCAAACACTTTGCCCCCACCCCCAGATGGTGGGAGACCCCTCCCCACACCCATACCCACAAGGGGACAAGAGCTTCCCGACCCCTCTCCCCGAGCAGCTTCGAAGGGCTTGCTAACCCCAGCTCAGGGAGCGCCCTTCTCCCCACTGCCAGGCCTCGCCCGCCCTCCACGGCGACCCTGACCCTGTCCTTGACCCTGACAGGCTGCAGCCGCTGCCCCGTGAGCATTCCTGCAGGTGCAGCCGCTTCCACTCGCACTAATAAAATACGGAAGAAACAAAGCAATTTAAAATCCCAATAGCATTAAAAACAAACCTCTGGTCAGGCAGCAGATGCAATTATGCAGCCTGGGGGTGGAGGGCAGGCCTGGGCCCCTGCCGTGGGGACGCTGGGAGAGGACAGGGGAGAGGACAGAGGTCGGAAACGCAGGGCAGGGCCGATGGCGTCAGCCCCCTCCCCATTAACAAATGCAAACTAGGCAGGCAGGCAACTCCCTCATCTGCTACAGCGTCCAACCACCATCCGCCACAGGACGCCCGAGGGGTGATGACATCCGAGGATGACAGAGACCCGTCACTGCCTCCATCCACACTGCAGAGTCCTGGCCAGCTCAGTAAGACAGGGAACATAAATACCAAGTCACAAGGATCAGCAAGAAGTGAAACTAGCTGCATAGAAACCCCAAGAGAATAAGAATTCAGCAAGATCGCAAAGATAAGACCAACGTACAGCTAAACTGTCTTCCTCGACAGAAGTTGGCCAACGTTTCCTGTAAAGAGCTTGGGTCTCACTGTAACCACAGCGTCCGAGCTGGCCCAGCCCCAGGGACAGGAAGGGGCGTGGCTGTGTGCCAATAAAACTTTATTTACAAAAGCAGGCAGCAGGCCAGAGTTGCACGCTCTACACCTGTAACAAAGCCTTGAAACATAAATCTTACACAGAGATGCTAGCACAGTTTCTTGGAAGCGGCGTCCCGTGTACGGTAACACGTGCCGTTCCATCCCCCGTAAAGGTGGCCTGTCGTCGGGCTTTTTCCCTTCGCGTCATGTTTTCAAGGCTCATCCGTGTTGAATGTGCACATGTATGTTCATGCACGTGTCGGCACGTCACTTCTGGTGACTGCCAGCTAGTCCCCCATTGTCTGGACGTGCGATGTTTTATCATCCGTTTATCAGCTGGTGGGCATTAGGCTGTTCCCACGTTGGGGGCCATTATGACGAATGCTGCTGCGGACATCCAGGTACACGTCTGTGGAGACGCATGCTTTCATTTCTCTTGCGCGTGCTCCTAGGAGTGGGATTGCCGGGTCACATGGGAGGTCTGTGCCAAACTGGTTTCCCAGGCAGCTGCCCCACGTGACATTCCACCAGCGATTCCGAGGGTTCCGGTCTCCACGTCTTCACCAAAACGCACCTCTCTCTCACTCCAGCGCCCGGGGGCGAGCGGGGGCATCTCCCTGGTTTTCGTTTCCAGTGGCGAAGGATAATACTCAGCACCTTCGTATAACTTTTTGAAGAAATGTCCTTTTGGACACTTAACAATACTTTTGGACCACAGTTGACTGCAGGCAACTCAAACCTCAGAAAGCAGAGCTGCCGATGCGGGGCTCGTGCGGGGCGAGCTGAGCCCTCGCGTGCTGCAGCGAAGCGACGGCGGATCTCCCCCTCGGGCGGACGGCCTGGCAGACAGGGGGACACACACGTAGGAAGAGACAGGTTGGACCGCATTGAACGCTGGGCTCAGCAAAACGTACGTGAAAACGTGAAGATGAGCCAGCGTGTGAGCGGGTGTCGGCTGTTCTTTATAACGGACCCGTACCCACAACCGAGCGTGGCTGTGGCTGCGGAGAGAGGCAGGTGGGGGGGCAGGGAGCCGGTGGGTGGGGCGGAGGAGAGCGGGAGACACTCAGTGGGAGGGCGGGTAGGTGAGCCGACCAGCATGGCGTGGGTGAAGACAGGAGGGGTATAAAGGAGGGAGAGATGAGGAGCAGGGCCAAAGGCAAAGAGCCGCCAGGAAGACGGGCGGGCAGCTCTGCAGCCGTGAGCAGGGACAGACCCCGGGGCCTGGGCACAGCGAGAGAATGAGGAGTGGGCTCGCAGTCAGCTCCCAGGCAGGGAGCAGGTGAGAGAAACTGAGGCACGGGTGAGGGGCAGGGAAATGGGCCTCCAGGGACACAGTGGCCACCCCAGAGCTCCAGCCTGGGGGTGTGGGTACCCGTGTGTGCCGGGAGCAGCTGCTGGTGTTTATGTGCAGGAAGCCCTGCGTGCCTGAGCGCGTGTGAGAGCTTCCTCACACGTGTGCACACACAGAGTAAGAGGCTCTGCTGTGCCAGGGACAGCCGCGGCCCGGCACTGCCTCGTCGGCCCAGCCAGCCAGCCCTTCCCCTGCACCATTATGTACCCAGCCTTCCGACAGGCGTCCTTGCATTTCTCACCACTCTGCCCCTTAGGGGAACGGAGGCCAGGAAGCTGGCTCACTTCCCTGAGGCCCCAGCTGGTAACTGGGGTACCTGGGTCCACACCTGACTCTGATATCAAAGACCCTCGGGCTGCCCCGGGCCAGTGGGCTGGGGCAGACCCAGTGGTTGGCAGCCACCCTGCCCCTTGTCCTCCCCAGGAGGCTGGTGTCTGGGCCCGACGAGGCGGTGCCGGGCCGTGGCTGTCACGGGCACAGCAGAGGAGCACCTGGCCCCGCCCTCCTGGGCGGCCTCATTAGGGATTCTCCGGGCGCCACAGCTAATTAGTGTCCCGTTAACTGAGCGTGCAGGAGGCTGCCACCTCCAAGGGCAGAGCGTCAGCTGCCAGGGGAATGCAGCCGAGGCAGCTCCTCCCTGTGGGCGGGCCAGGCCCTGTGCCCAGGGGTACCCCTGGGTACCTCTCCCCCCTCAACACAGCTCACACCCACTGTGACTTCCTGAGCCTTAAAGGAGGAGGCCCTAGCTGGTTTGGCTCAGTGTCTAGCCAGTGATGGGCAACCTTTTGAGCTTGGTGTGTCAGACTTCGCCAAAAAACTGAGCATAACTCGGGTAGTGTGTCACTTTGAGGAAAAAACTAACTCCAAGACTCTAGTCGCAAATGTTTCATCCTCAGGAGCAGCAAATGTTTCATCCTCGGCATGCGGCCACGTGTCATCAGAAATGGCTAGGCGTGTCAGTGCTGACACGCGTGTCATAGGTTCGCCATCACTGGTCTAGAGCGTCAGCCTGTGGACTCAAGGATCCTGGGTTAGATTCCGTCAAGGGCACATGCCCGGGTTGTGGGCTCGGTCCCCAGTAGGGGGCGTGCAGGAGGCAGCCAATCAATGATTCCTTCTCATCATTGATGTTTCTATCTCTTTCTCCCTCTCCCTTCCTCTCTGAAATCAATAAAAATACATTAAAAGAAAAAGGCAGAAGGGAAAGCTGCGGCAGCAGGACAAATGGCATCTGCTGAACACCTGCTCTGTGCCGGCACACTGCACTTCTCCCTCCATTCCTGTGGCAGGGCCACTGTTCACACCCAGTGTGTGGTCGCTGAGGGAACAGCCTCTCCAGGGGGGTGCCCAGCGGGGCAGGAAGGACCCGCGTTGGGCAGCACAGTAACTGAGGGATGCGGTACATCCACGGCTGGTGCCTGGGTCCCCACAGAGAACCCTGTGTGGGGACCAGGAGTTCTGGGCTGGCGTCGGGGCCCTGCCCCACCCACCACCTCCGCCTGCCCGATGAGCAGGGACCACGGCCTCACAGTGCAGAGCCTCCACCCCTCCCCTTACAGATGGAGGCAGGGTCCCCCACAGCACGGGGTAATGCTGGGTGTAGCCGCTGCAGCCGCGTCCCAGCTGCTCCCCTCTGGGGTCCACAGCAGAGCGCCCCTCCACCCCCCCGCCCCCCTCAGCCTCCCGGAGGCAGGGAGCCAGGCCTGCTCCTGTCTCCCTGCGGCAACATCCAATCTCACTCAAAGGGCTGCTTTTCATTGGCTTCACTTCCTCGTTAATGACGCCGCCTACTTAACACCCAGGACATTAACTTCGGAGTGATGACTGGCCGCACCCTGCCAGCCTGTTAAATTTCCCTACGAGGCTTAGATGGGGGCCGTGGCGGGCGGGGCGGGGCGGGGTGCCCAGTGCACAGGGTGGGCGCCTGGGTTTCTGCACACGGAGCCCAGGCTCTCTCTGGCGGCTGCCCTGTGGCCTCCTGGAGGCCTTGGAACAGGGCATCCACGGGATCCTGCACCGACCTTCACGCACCCATCCTCTCCCATCTGCACATCATCTCACGAGTCAGCGTCCCACCTCAGTCCCTTTCCTGCAAGCGCCTTCTGGCTCGTTCCCTGCCCAATCTGTCCTCCAGGGGGCAGCAAAATCGTGGGGATTTGCATTCGCAACCCCTGCTTGATACCCTGTTCCTTGAATGTCCAACTTCCTCCTGAAACCCAGGGCCCATCTCCCAAGGATGCCACAGAGACTGCAGAAGGGCAAGCAGAGGGAGGCTGTGGGCAGGAGAGGAGGCACAGGGAGGGAGGCTGTGGGCAGTAGAGGAGGCCCAGGGAGGGAGGCTGTGGGCAGGAGAGGAGGCCCAGGGCGGGAGGCTGTGGGCAGGGGAGGAGGCACAGGGAGGGAGGCTGTGGGCAGGAGAGGAGGCCCAGGGCGGGAGGCTGTGGGCAGGGGAGGAGGCACAGGGGAGGAGGCACAGGGAGGGTGCAGAGGGAGGGCCGAGCCAGGTGGCTGGGGCGTGAATGCACCCTGAGCAGCTCTGAGTTCACTCAGACCAGCCTTGGAAGGTTGCAGAGAGAGGCCCCGGGGGCGTGAGGTGCGGGTACAGAGGATTGCCTGCCCAGGACAGCGCTGCCAGGAGGGGCCCAGGAAACCCTGGCGGGTGTGGGTGGAGGGAGGCTTTGGAAGGCAGCTCTCCATGGCCGCCTCCGGCGGGGCCCTCCCAGGACTAACTCTCCTGGGTGTCGCGACGCAGTGAGCGGGGCTCCCAGGCTGGAGGGTAACACTGGCCACAGCCTCGCTGTCCGTTCAGCACGGCATCCCTGAGCACCTACGACGTGTCGGGGACACGGCAGGGAGCCCAGGCCGGGGATGGACAGCCCACGCAGTCAGATTCGGTGCCGGTGGTGACGAAGCCCAGGCCGTGGGACTCGGGGGTCCCCTCGCCATGGGGCCCCTCCCCTGCCCCGCAGTCACCCCACGACCGCTGCCCCTTCTCTCCACTGCTTGGGAGCCGCCGCGGACAGCTGGCTCTGCGGCACCTTCACGGGAGGCCTTTTCCTGTGTCGTTGCGTTTGCCAAAACAAGGCCGCACAGGGACTAACACAGGTGGCTGGGCCCACCTCCGGGCCCCCAGCCCTGGCCCACCTCCGGGCCCCCAGCCCTGGCCCACCTCCGGGCCCCCAGCCCTGGCCCACCTCCGGGGCCCCAGCCCTGGCCCACCTCCGGGCCCCCAGCCCTGGGCCCACCTCCGGCCCCCAGCCCTGGCCCCACCTCCGGGCCCCCAGCCCTGGCCCACCTCCGGGCCCCCAGCCCTGGCCCACCTCCAGGGCCCCAGCCCTGGCCCACCTCCGGGCCCCCAGCCCTGGCCCCACCTCCGGGCCCCCAGCCCTGGCCCACCTCCGGGCCCCCAGCCCTGGCCCCACCTCCGGGCCCCCAGCCCTGGCCCCACCTCCGGGCCCCCAGCCCTGGCCCACCTCCGGGTGCCCCAGCCCTGGCCCCACCTCCGGGCCCCCAGCCCTGGCCCACCTCCGGGCCCCCAGCCCTGGCCCACCTCCGGGCCCCCAGCCCTGGCCCACCTCCGGGTGCCCCAGCCCTGGCCCCACCTCCGGGTGCCCCAGCCCTGGCCGCGATGCTCTGGTGGGAAAGGCTGTGTGAGCCGCCGGGCCTCAGGGACACGGTGTGCCGCGGGGCCGCCGCAGCCAGGCCAGGTGTGAGGCAGGCGACTCCGGTGACCCGTGGGCCCACTCCCAGGGCACCGAAGAGGACTGCGCAGGCCCAGCCACGCACGTGTCCAGGCAGGACGGGCTCAGGCTGCCAGCTGGCATCTCTAGGAGCAGAGCAGAAGCCAGGCAGACAGCTGCCTGCCCGCATGGCCTCAGGGGTCGCCTGTCTGAGCCTCAAGGCTGATTAAGATCGTCCTCCTCTCTGGCTCAGTGGATAGGACATCGGTCTGCAGACTGAAGGGTCGTGAGTTCAATTCCGGTCAAGGGCATGTACCTCGGTCACAGGCTCCTCCTGGTCAGGGCACCTGCGGGAGGCAGCCAATGGATGTGTCTCTCACATCGATGTTTCTCTCTGTCTCTCCCGCTCCCTTCCCCTCTGACATCAATGGGAAATGCCCTTGGGTGAGGATTAACAACAGCCCAGACGTCCTTCCTCCTCACTCTGTGGAAGGAGAGGGAGGGCGTCGTGAGTCAGCTGCTCCCGGGGGCTGGCCTTGGGTGCGGAGGGAGCGGTGGGGACACGGGAGGGCAGGACTCGGGAAGCAGACCAGGTCCAAATCCCAGCTCCGCCCTGTGCCGCTGTGTGGCCCTGGGAGTCTCCAAGCTCCCATTCCCTCCTCCGTAAAACGAGGGCCTGTGTTCGTTATCTGTTGCTGTGCAGCAAGTTGCTCCAAAACTTCGTGCTTACAGCATCAGCGCTGTGTAGTAGCTCCCATGCTTCTGTGCACCAGGAATCCAGAGTGGCTTAGCTGGCAGTTCTCCTCGTCTCCGCAAGGCTGCCTCAGAGGTCGGCCGGAGCCGCGGTCATCCGAAAGCCTGACCGGGGCCGGAAGGCCACTTCCAAGAAGGCTCCCAGGCTGGTGCAGGAGGCCTCGGGGCCTCCCCACGGGCTGCTCCAGCGGCCTCCCCCAGAGTGAGTGATCCAAGAGAGAATGAGCCAGGAGGAGGCCGAGTGCCTTTTATGCGCCACCCGGACCCCACACGCCTTCCCCTGCAGGGTGTACAGCTCGGCCGCACTTGGAGTGGGAAGGGACCACAAAGGACATGAAGATCTTGGAGACCGCCTTCCCAACGCCACCACTTGTCTGCTTCCTCACCTGTGGAATGGGGACACTCCCACCTCAGAGCTGCCAGGTGCTCCAGACAAGAGGGGCCGAGAGGAGCTGTGGGCTCGGGCCCAGCATGTGCCACGCACTCCCCCAAGGGCAGCCTCCGCTCTGCCCCCACCATCGGCTCCAGGGAAAGCCAGAGGGACCCGCCCACCGAGGAGCCTGCTGACCTGCAGGGGCCAGATGGGGCCCCTCTTTCAATGAGTGGGAACTGTAACGGGCATTGCGTCCCCGCCCCTTCTGCTTACGGTTTTAAACACCTAATTTATTCCATCCATTAGATAGATTTTGTAGATTTAATCATTTTCACAGTTGGTGGCTCATTGGATACTCAAGATAAACTCCAAATGAAAGTATAATGGTGAGGACAAATGAGTTTTCACACCACAATGGCAGAAACTTGCTTGGGAAGAGAGTTTAAGAGGCACAAAAATACATACAGATATAATTTTTTCCCCGGCAGCTGCTTTTGCTGACTATAGTAGGTTACCACAGTTAATTTCACCAGTTTTGTTCATCTGTAAAATTGCATAAAAGTGACATTTTTGTGCTCATTATAGCAACTGCTGATTTATGGCTGGAAAATGAAGATCTGGTCCCTTTTCTGCGGGCCTCTCAGAGCGTGCTAAGTGCCCATGAAATTGCTTGTATAATGTAGTTTAAATCCAATCCCAGAGAAAGATTCCCCCGTTGGCCAAAATGACATTTCCATTCTCCACACCGAGTTTATTCTAGGCCACTTAGGTGGGGGCCCCAGGCAGGGTCAGGACGGGGCCCCTGGCCGTTCCACCTGTCCGGCCCAGGTCAGGCCAGAGGGACGAGCACACGGCTCCAGCCTCCTCTGGCGCTGCCCGCCTCTCCCCTCCCTGCTGCCCGGCCCTCCCCTCCCCTCCCCTCCCCTGCCCCCCTCCCTGCTGCCCGCCTCTCCCCTTCCTACTGCCCAGCCCTCCCCTCGCCCCCCCTCCCTGCTGCCCTCCTCTCCCCTCCCTACTGCCCAGCCCTCCCCTCCCTGCTGCCCGCCTCTCCCCTTCCTACTGCCCAGCCCCCCCCCCCCCCCCCCCCTGCTGCTCGGCCCTCCCCTCCCCTCCCCTCCCCTCCCTGCTGCTTGGCCCTCCCCTCCCTGCTGCCCGGCCCTCCCCTGCCCCCCTCCCTGCTGCCCGGCCCTCCCCTCCCTGCTGCCCGGCCCTCCCCTCCCCGCTGCCCGGCCCAGCAGGCCCCGTCCTTGCCCCGAGAGAGGGGCAGAGTGGATGGCCTTCCTAACGTGCTGGCTGCCCTGCGCTCCCTGCTTACCCTTCCCTGGCTGCCAGGCCCTGGGGCAGGCCTCTCCCCGCACTGCGACCCTCGGGGCCCTGACCGTTCTCTGTGGGGGGCTGTGCTGTGCATCCTGGATGTGCAGCAGCCCCTCTGCCCACTAGATACCAGTAGCACCCCCTCAGGTTGTGACATGGAATGCAGCTCTAGACCTCACCAGCGTGCCCTGGGGGTAGGAACGCTGTGAGAGCCGCTGCCCTCGGTGAGGAGCGCCCTCTCCGTGCGGTTCCGCCCGAGCACGGCCCGCCCAGGCCCCTGGGCCTCCCTGCACGCTGCTCTGGGCTGCTGCCCTCCGGATTACTTACAGTTCCCACCCACATCTTCCACCTCGTCACCCCCTTCACCACGGCCTTCACTGGGGCGCCCTTTCTTCCAAAAAGCATCTCTGGCCCTAACCGGTTTGGCTCAGTGGATAGAGCGTTGGTCTGCAGACTGAAGGGTCCCGGGTTCAATTCCGGTCAAGGGCATGTGCCTTGGTTGTGGGCACATCCCCAGTGGGGAGTGTGCAGGAGGCAGCTGATCTCTGTTTCTCTCTCATCGATGTTTCTAACTCTCTATCCCTCTCCCTTCCTCTCTGTGAAAAATCAATAAAATGTATTTTCTTAAAAAGCCACCTCTGGAGCCCGGCTGGGTAGGCTCCCCAGCGTCCCCCACTGCCTGCCCTTCCCCCCACAGCATGCATTTGCCCACGTTGGCTGTGGGCCCTGGAGGGGGCCGTGGGGGAGGCTCTGGGAGACGGGACATCTGCCTGCGCACAGCCCCGCCCCTTCCTCCCCGGAAGGCCCCGCCCAGGCACGGGCAGGAACGACCGCGGACAGGAGAGCGCGCGCTTCTGCTATCACTCCACTGCCGGCGACTTGTTAAAGCTCACAGCCACTCTGGGGGCAGTGTTCGCAGCACCCCCATTTTACAGATGTGGAAACTGAGGTGCCGGGAGGTGAAGGCCCCTCCTGAGTCCCCCTGGAGGCACTGGTGGTCCTGGGGGCGCCCACAGCACAGGGAAGGCAGTTTGCCTCTGAAACCTTGTAGGGTCTTCCTCACCCAAGGGCCCAGACAGGTCCCGATCTCCCAGCGCCTACTGTGCGCCTCACCAGCTGCTGGGCCCCTTGCTACAATCGAGGTCACCCTGCAGACCTGGCACGATCTTTACCCCCATTCCACAGGTGGGGAAACTGAGGCTCAGCTTTGCAAGCGACTTACACAGGGCCACACAGCCCTACAGCCAGGCCAGCCAGCTCCAAAGCCCGGGCAGGGTCTTTCCGTCCACCTGGTGCAGGCCCCCTGCCTCAGACAGGGCCCTGGGCAGCACTGAGGAATGTCCTGGGACCGGGAGAGGCTCTGGATGGGAGAAGGGGTCAGCCCACCGCGACCTGCCTCCCCGTGGCGGGGCCAGTTGTGCCCACTGCACACACAGCGCAGTTCACAAAAAAGGCGGCGGCTTCGCAGACGACGGGCCGACTCGGGATGGGGCTGGGCAGCCAGGGCGCAGTGCCCCTCACCCGCCCCCCTCCCACCAGGCCTGTTCACAGACCAACGCCCCGAACCCCCATGTGCCGGGTGAGGAGAGGGAGGGGCAGGCGTGCGCACCCACAGGCACCGTAGCAAAGACAGACGGCACCGGGCGCCTCGGCGTGGAGCCGGGCACTCCTGGGCGCTGCCGGCGGCATGTGCCTGGCACAGGCTCCTGGGCAAACTGTCGGGGCCTTTTCTCCTAAAGCTGAGCATCTGCCTCCCGTGTCCCAGCGGTTCTGCTCGTGGGCATGATCCCCACGGAACTCGCTGAATACCACGCCGGGCCAGAGGGCCACTGAATCAGCCCCAACCTGCCGACGCAGTGCGAGTGCCGCCCGCGCCTCCTCACCGGGACGCACCAGGCGCTGGTCCTCGCAGGGAGCGGACAGGAGGGCCGCTGACCCGGCGGGCTGGCGACTGGGCGGGCCGGGCACTCCGGACACTGGCCACGCCCTGCCCCTGGCCCCAGGCATTGTCACAGGAGCGTGTCTGACTCCTTTCCTTACCGTCCTTGGAGCTTAATAACGCAGAGGAAGGCGGAGCCGGGGCGTGAAGGGAGAGAGGCCCGAGGGAAGGGCCGCCGGCCGTGGGGGCGGCTCCAGGCCTCCGTGTCACCTGCTCAGTGCTCACCTGTGCTTCCCTCTCCTCCCTGTCCCCCCAGGCGAGACGGTGGCCAGCTCCATGCATTCCTCCCGCTACCCGAGCCCGGCCGAGCTCGACGCCTACGCTGAGAAGGTGGCCAACAGCCCGCTGTCCATCAAGATCTTCCCCACCACCATCCGGGTGCCGCAGCACAAGCATCTGGGCCGCACGGTCAACGGCTACGACACGTGCGGCCAGCGCTACAGCCCCTACCCGCAGCACGCCGGCTACCAGGGCCTGCTGGCCGTCGTCAAGGCCGCCGTCTCCTCCAGCGCGGCCGCGCCCGCAGGGCCGGTCAAAGGCGTGCTCAAGAGCGCCGAGGGCAAGCGGACCAAGCTGTCGCCAGCCGTCGTGCAGGTGGGCATCGCGCCCTACCCGGCGCCCAGCACTTTGGGGCCCTTGGCCTACCCCAAGCCTCCGGAGGCGCCCGCCCCGCCACCCGGCCTGCCCACGGCCGCCGCCACGGCCGCCTCCGTCATCCCCCTGCCTGGCCGCGGCCTGGCCCTGCCGCCTTCCAACCTGCCCTCCATCCACAGCATCCTCTACCAGCTCAACCAGCAGTGCCAGGCCCCGGGCGCGGCCCCCGCCGCCTGCCAGGGCGTGGCCGTGCCCCAGCCCAGCCCGGCCAAGCACGGCCCGGTGCCCAGCTTCCCCAGCCTGGCCTACTCGGCCGCCGGCCTGCCCGACTGCCGCAGAGGCGCCGAGCTGGGCCCGGGAAGCACGGCCTTGACGTTGGCCGGAGCCGCCAAGCCGGCCGGGTACGTGGACGGCAGCCTGGACTACCTGCTGTGGCCGCAGAAGCCACCCCCGCCGCCGCCCCAGCCTCTGCGGGCCTACAGCGGCGGCGGCACGGCGGCCAGCAAGTCCCCGGAGGCCTGTGGGGGGCGGGCGTACGAGCGGGCCGGTGGGTCCCCCCTCACCTGCGGCGTGGGGCTGCCGGCGGGCCTCACCGTGGGCCAGTACTTTGCGGCCCCCTGGAACAGCGTGCTGGTGACGCCCACCAGCGACTGCTACCACCCGGCGGCGGCGGCGGCGGAGCTGGGGCCCGGGGGCGCCCGGGAGCTGGCGGGGCCGCCCGCGGAGGCCCTCTCGGGCCTGCCCGGCAGGAGCGCGTGCGGCACGGCGGCCCTGAGCAGCAGCCTGCAGTCGCTGGAGTATCTCATCAACGACCTGCGGCCGCCCTGCATCAAGGAGCAGATGCTGGGCAAGGGCTACGAGACCGTGGCGGTGCCCCGGCTGCTCGACCACCAGCACGCCCACATCCGCCTGCCCGTCTACAGATAAGGCCGCCCGGGCCGCACGGACGATGGACAGGGCGCCGACGGGGAGGCGGGCGGAGGACGGCGGTCGGCGCGCAGGGGCCACTGGTGCCCCCGGGAAGCCGGGCGGGCCGCTGCCGGGTCCGTGGAGGTCTGGCCGGTGACCTGGCTCACCAAGGCCCCTCCCCCCACATCAGCGGCCCCCCAACACGGGGAGGGCCTCCCTGGGTCCACGCTGGCAGAGGGAGGGGAGAGCCACCACCTTCACCGCCAGTGTTCCTCTGGGAGGAGCTCAGGCCAGGGCGGGAGGCAGGAAGAAATGGGGGCTTAGTTCAGGGGGGCTCAGTAGCCCCCAGGGGTCAGACAGCTCCCCCCACAAGCCCCAGGCACCTGGGAGAGCGGCAGAGGGAGTCGGCGGTCCCGCAGGGCCCCCCACCAGCCAACCCAGGTGAATGCCACTCATGGAGGCTCCAGGGACCACCGGCCCCCCTGCCCCTCCTCTAGGCTCTCCTCCCCTCCCCCATTCCTTCCCAACACAGAGAAACCGCCCCCCCTCCCCCTTCCCCACACCCGGGCTCCCGCCCCCCTTCCCTTCTCTCCAGCACGTCCCCCGGGGCTGCTGGGCACAGCTTGGGCCGCGCGCCGCACCGGGCACCTCGTCTGAGGAGACGCCTCTCACACCGGACGTGTGTTTATGAGGCGACCTCCCGAAGCTCGAGGCAGGGGTGCCCTCCCCATTCGCACAAGGGTCTGCCCTGCCCTCCTCGGGTTCTCTCCTGGAGCCAGGGAGGGAGCTGCTGGTTTTATCGGGGAGACCCAGGGCAGCTCCCTTCCTGCCAGGGCCCCCAGGGCCCCCCCACTCCATGGGGTGAGGGAGGCAGCAGGGCCCTCTGCGCCCCGGACGCGGTACTGTATCTCTCCAAGGCCTGTTCGAGCACTAAGTGCATTTACAAATCTCTGAGAATGTTTTTTATACTAAAATTGACCATTATATTCTACTGTGAGCAGTGCCGTCTGCACTGTATTGTTTTAAAAACGAAGAGGAAGAAAAAAAGGAAACGTCTGCTGTGGATTGTTCGGGCTTGTGTTGCGCTTTCTCCTCCCCTTGGGAGTGGAGCATGCCCCCCCCCCCCCCCGCAGGCCAGGACCCTGCCCCGGCGCCGCCCTGTGCTGTCCCTGCCACCCACGCCCCCGGCTCCCAGGTGGACGTGGTCGTTTGCCTTGTCCGCGTCAGCCAGGTGGTCGGGCCGAGACAGAACCCCCCGGGCCGCGGCTCCTTCCCGGAACCGTGCGGAGGGAGGGGTCGGGGTGGCGTCCCCGCTGTGTCACTAAGTCCCTTCCCAGCTCTTCTGTGTCCTACATGGTCCCAGCTTCCATGGGGACACGTGTGGCTGGGGACAGGCCAGGGTGGCTGGGCCGTGGCACCTCCCTGGGCAGCCCAGCGCACCCACCCCCTGGTGCCTGGCGACCACCCCACCCGAGGGCTCAGCATTTTTCAGCACTTCCTGTGCTGGGCATTTTCATACGCACAAGTCTCATGGGGCCCCACCACCCCTTGCAAGGTGGCGGGTATCCCAGGCTCAGAGATGGGAAGTGACCTGCCTGAGGTCACACAGCAAGTCTGCAGAAGGGGATTCGGACCCACAGCAAGGACTCTTCCTCACGTCCATCCCTGCCTCGGCCAGCGGCCTGCAGCCCAACATCTGGGCAGAGGGGAACCGGGGAGTCCCCAGATGCGGGCCTCCCCTCGCCTACATGGAGCTCTGCTGGGTGCCTGGCATGGTGAGGCCCTGGCAGAGGTGGGGGCAGAGGGAATGCCCTGGATGTGCCCCTGCGGGGAGGGACGGCCACCTCCCCAAGCCCAGGCCCCTGAGCCTGGCAGCACACGGAGGGGAAATGGAGGCTCCAAGAGGAAGGGGCCACGTTCAGGGGGGACCCAGGGCCTGAGCTGGGTCATGCCACCCATGCCCTGGGAACGGGTCCGCAGAGTGCCAGGCTGGGCCGGGCCGGGGTGGAGGCCGCAGGAGGGACAAAGGGATGTAACTGCGGCTGACGGTGCTTTCTGACCTCACAACACGGCTCCCGGGTGTGAACTAAAACCACCCCCGTTAGGACACAGAGAAGGGGGCGCTGCCAAGGGACGGGAAGGAGGATCCAGGCTCTGCAATCAACCCCGCACCCCCCTAGGCTGCCTCCACCTTGGCACGGCCGAAGCCCCTGGGGCATCGCAGGCTGGGGCGGCCGGAGGGGGCGAGCCCCCGGCCTCTGCAGCGAGGCAGGTTCCCATCCTATAGCCCTGAGCCGGCGGCCCAGCCAGACCAGACTGGATCCCAGGAGAAAAGCACGGGCGTGGGGACTTGGAGGGGGCGGGGCCGTGGGGCCCTCAGCCAGGTTCCGGGCTGGGTGTTGGCCGGTGGCTCCGCTGGTCCCAGGGACCACCCCCAGGGCCACCTCAGCACCAACATGGCCTCAGGGTGGCCCGGGCCCACCACCAGCCCCCCCCCCCCCCCCCCACTGGGTATTGGGAGGAGAAGGAAGGATGGAACCGCCTCCAGGCAGGTCCCTCACGAGGCAGGTGGGCCGAGGACCCGCTTCCGATCCTGGGAAACCTCGTCCTCTGCCGGCAAGCAGGGCGGCGGGGGCCCAGGCCCAGCTGGGGTTCTGGCCCGTCCTGGCACCGGCGCCTGGGTGCTTGGCGGGCGGGGTTCCTTCTCCCTGGGAGCCGAGCCGGCTGATCGCCAACGCCCTCCAGCATCGCCCCCGCCCCGCCTTCACGCAGTCAGTCACCTCTGATTACCACGCGGAGGCGCGGCCAGGTGAGCGGCCCAGCTCCTGCGGGCAGACGGGCACCGCTAAGCGGCTCAGGTCGTCCTCCCTTAGCGCCCCGATTCTGCAACTTCACGAACAACGCTGTCTGAGGAAACCAATGTCACAGGCCAACTGGTACCAACGCTACGTTCCTACCACCTCACGGGCGTTCAGACGGCACGTCCCTGAACCAGACGGCCCCACGGAGGGCGCAGGCACGGAGCGCTGGGCGGAGGGCAGTCCCTGCTCACAGCCCTGGGGCGGGGGGTGGAGGGCAGAGGCCGGAGGGCAGTCCCTGCTCACAGCCACGGGGCGGAGGGCAGAGGCCGGAGGGCAGTCCCTGCTCACAGCCACGGGGCGGGGGGGGCAGAGGGCAGAGGCCGGAGGGCAGTCCCTGCTCACAGCCACGGGGCGGGGGGGGCAGAGGGCAGAGGCCGGAGGGCAGTCCCTGCTCACAGCCCCGGGGCAGAGGGCAGAGGCGGCTGGGAAAGCGCAGGCCTCTGGCTCGGGCTGAGCTCCGGCTGCCCGGCTGCGGCCAGAACATAAAGCCAAGGTGGCCCATGTGGCTCCAGAACCTGGGCCCGGGCTGCGGGGACCTGCACCCCGTCAGCCCCCCAGCCCCAGCCGCCACCCCTCCCCTGCCCGTCTCCTCCTCGCCCCTCGGCACACGTGGAGCCGAGCTGGCCCACCGGGCCCTGTGGCTGGCACGTGACCTCAACCAGTTACCACTCCCTGTCCCGCTGAGACCTCGGAGCTGCCAGAGGGGCGCGGGCTTCGCGAACCTACCGGAGGCACCGACACGGGGACACCCACCTTTCTGGGGGCTCCTGGTTTTCTTGACCCGCACCCCAGCCTCAGAGCGCTCCCGTTTCTGGGAGGGGGAGCTGAGACCAGCTCAGCCCCTGCCTTGCCTTCAGCGACTCGGAACTCAGCTCCCAGTGGCAGCTGCGATTCCACGCCCCACGCCCCACGCGCTGCACTGCGCCTGCGCGTCCGGCTGTCTTAAAGGGCCCAGGCGGGCCGAAACCGGTTTGGCTCAGTGGATAGAGTGTCAGCCTGTGGACTCAAGGGTCCCCGGTTCAATTCCGGTCAAGGGCATGGACCTTGGTTGCGGGCACATCCCCAGTGGGAGGTGTGCAGGAGGCAGCTGATCGATGTTTCTCTCTCATCGATGTTTCTAACTCTCTATCCCTCTCCCTTCCTCTCTGTAAAAAATCAATAAAATATATATTAAAAAAACAAAAATAAAGGGCCCAGGCGGTCCCCCTGCCCCGTCCTGGCCACTGGAAGATGGAACCTGGCCAGTGCAGTGGGCGAACCTGGTGCACAAAAGGTTTTCTGTTTCAATCCCATCATCACCAGCTGGCTGGAGAGAGGCAGGAGGAAGAGGAGGCAAAACTGGCCTCAGTGTGAGCCCAGAGATCACACTGAGCTTCAATTCTCCTTTTTTTTTTTTTTTTTTATTCCAGAGAGGAAGGGAAAGAGAGAGAGATAGAAACATCCATGATGAGGAAGAATCATGGATCGGCTGCCTCCTACACACCCCCTACAAGGGATCAAGTCCACACCCCGGACATGTGCCCTGACCAGGAATTGAACTCTGACCTCCTGGTTCATAGGTCGACGCTCAGCCACAGAGCCACCCCAGCTGGCTGAGCCTCAATTCGTGGTTTGTCAAAAGGACGTGGTGACACCTGCAAGGGGAAGGGCACCGGGTGACATGTGACCAGGATGACGGAAACGCGTCGTGAGGGGCCGCCCCCCACACTGCCCCTCGCCAGCTGTGGCCTTGGCCATGGCCGCCCTCTGTGAGCTGCCTGCTCCTCAGCTGTGAAGTGAGGCCGACGTCACACAGCACGTACCACGTGGGTTCATTGGGAAACGGGGGGTCAGGTCCCTCAGAGCCTGTTCCGTGACAGATGCCCCGAGTCAGTGTATTTCTGTCAGCACCTGGTCCCGCTGATGTGCACCTTGGAAGGAGGTTTCCGAGTCAAACACGTTTGAGAAATAGATTCAGAGCCTCCTCCCTCCTTGGAGTGGCACCAACTACCTTCGCGCAGTAAAGGCTCTGAGAAGTCCTGCAGGCAAGACACCCCTCCACTGTAGCCCGGCATCTCCCGACCTCTGACCACCTAAGTGTTTGCTTTTTATCTGTCAATTTCCCAAGGAATAAACCGGGCTTCGGGAAATGCTGAGTCCTACCTCTTGAATAAGTCCCTGCTCCTATCTGGGTCTCAGTTTCCCCAACTGCAACACAAAGACTCCTAATGAGTTTGCAGCAGAGCAAGGACTGGAATCCAACCCGGACCTGGAGTTGGGCCTCAATTCTGGGGCCACCGCATCCTAAATGGTCTTTATACACCTGTCAAACCAGGCCCGAATGAAGGGAAAGACCCCCAGGGGGAGAAGGGGAGCCCTCATTGGAGAAGTGGGAATGAATACCCCTATTTTGAAAAAGAAAAGTGAAGTTCAGAGGGGGATGGCAACTTGCCTAAGGGCACACAGCAGCTATCCAGAGGCAGATCTAGGCGGCCTCCTCTCTGAATTAAAGAGGATTAGGGAGCACGGGAGTGAGTGTGTGGGGTGAGGGGAGTCAAGCCTTACAGCCCGGGCACACGTGAAGGGAAGGAAGCTCAGCATGGCTCTTGCCCACCGTGTTGCCTGGTTCCAAGTGTTCCTCAGGCCGCCGCCGATTCGGCTCCGGGTATGACTGCAGTGACCCCTGGTGGCGGGTCTCCAGGACCAGCTGCCCCACCCTGCTCAGGCCAAAGGCAAATCTGTGGGATCCCGCAGATGCATCCCAAAGATGGGGTGGCTAAAAGCAAGGGGGCTTTCTGATGTCGCTGAGTACCTTGAGGTGCTGAGAAGACTCGGGGCTTGGACCTGGGGGGCTGGGTCGGAGTCCTCACATTGGAGCCAGGGCGCCCGTTGCTGTGGAGACGGACTGTGTGCATGCTTCAAAAGGCCACACACACCCCGTTTGAAAAACAGTCCTGCCCCTCCAGGGAGTCTCTCCTCCTGAGACAGCGTGTTAGATCCCGCTCCACCACGTCCGGGCCGTGTCCTTAGGCAAGTGTGCTCACTTCATGGTCTCGCTTTCTCCGTCTGTAAAAGGGGATAAACACCTGTTCTTGTAATCCGCACGAGGTGGGCAGAGGAAGAGGAAATGCTGGCCTCTAAATAAGAAGGAAAACCATCCCCGACACTCCTCGGAAGACCGGAGCTGGTTAACGCGGCTGCTCGACGGCGTCATCCAGGCCCCGTGCCTTTGTCTTCGGTCCCACCAGGCCCCTCCTGGTCACAGGACGGCTGTGCGGTTCCAGCCATCCCACCCAGCCTGACGGCGCCCAGCGAAGAAGGCAGAGTCTCCCTGCACCCCTCTCATCCCCCTTCCTCCCCTCCGGGCGTGCCCTCGTGCTCACAGGTCAGCACTGGCTCGCGTGGTTAGCCTGGTGAAGGACGCAGCCCACACGCTCTGCACGCGGCTCCTGAGAACGTGACGGCGGTGGTCGGGGCCTTGTCCACGTTCACTGCCTTCTGTGTGTGATTCCTCCAAGAGCACAGACCCCAGCCTGGCCTCTCCTGACCCAGCCACCTGCCCTCCCCCGAGGGCGGGGCCTGCGCTGGCCGAGCCCCCTCTCCTGTCCTCTGCTCCCAGGGCCACCACCTCCTTTGTCTCGGGCCCTACGCTTGGGATGAACAAAGATCTCCCCAAAGACTTTGGGATCTAAACAGAAAGCAGGGGTGCTTGGTATCATGCAAACATTTTCACCCGCGGTCAAAGAGCGGTAACTAGGAACGTGGGTCTGGATTAGTTAACGGCCCTTCCAAACAGCCGGGTGATCGGGATACAGAAATCCCGGGCGTGGACACCCACGGCCGACCTTCGGGAATGTCAGAGGGGCGAGTCTGGGGAGATGAACACTGTGGTTGAAAACGGCTTTTGATTTTTAAAAATCCCCAGCATTCATCTAAAACAATAATAACAGCTAATAATAACAGGGCGCGTGATAATGAACTATTCATAGGCAGGAGAGGTAATTGTTCAATTAAGATCCGAGAGTTCCTGAGACTGTCTTTTCTGAGGGCCCATTGTGTTTGCCTCCAGGAGCGCTAATTATTTCCCAATAGTGCTTTAAACTTGGGATGAAAAGCCCTCCTGTCAAATGTGACACAGAAGTGCTTTATCACGGTGAAATACACACGCGCGCACACGCACATCATAAGAAATCCTTGTCGGAACAAAGTTAGGGCAGGTTCAAAGGCAGAGGGCTGGCGCTGGGAGCCGGCAGCCTCGGGGCTCAGAAGCCGCAGGCGACGGCCTCGCCCGGGGCTTCATCACACACGTGACCTTGGCCTCAGAGGTCACCGTTTTCTTTCCCGGAGGGACTCTGAGGACAGAAGGCCTGGGATCAAATCCCACCCACCTACCAGCCAGGTGTCCGGGGAGAAATTCACTTCTCTGAGCCTATCTCTTCTCTCTAACATGGAGTACAGCACACATTCCATTTCTGGCCTGCCCGGGTCCTACTTACTATTTCCTCTAGAGTCTGCATCTATTGTTGCCAAAAATTGCTGCCCTCACTTTGAAGAAAAAATCAGAACCTCAGTGGCATCCCGGCCCAGCTCTTGCTCGTGCATCTGCGGGTCTCCTGACCTCAGCGAGGCGCGCCTGGAGACGGCTCTGTTCCAAGCTCTCTCGGCCTCCTTCGAGGGGCGAGGCTAGGTGTCTGCTAGCATCCCATTGGTTAAAAACAAGTCACATGACCAGGGGTGTGACAGGATGCTTTGCCCCCAGTGGGCGGGCGCCACAAAGCTGTGCTGCGAAGGCATGGATAAGGGAAGAGTCGGGACTTGGGCCACTAGCACAGGTGTCAGCACCCCAACTCCCCAGGAGCTGCCCTCCCCAGGCGCTGGGGTTTCGGGGAAGCTAGCGCCATCCCTGGCTCTGACCGCCTCTCTGAGGTGCTGAGCCTCAGGCTTTTCTCTATAGAGAGAGATTACAATCCCTGGGAAGCACTGAAGACACAGAAGCATCAAACTGAGGCCTTGTCCTCATCGGGAGGGACAGAGACCTGAAAAGGGCATTTTTTTAAATATATATTTTTGTTGTTGATTTCAGAGAGGAAGGGAGAGGGAGAGATAGAAACATCAATGATGAGAATCATTGATTGGCTGCCTCCTGCACGCCCTCTAGTGGAGATTGAGCCTGCAACCTGAGCATGTGCCCTTGACCAGAATCGAACCCAGGACCCTTCCGTCTGCAGGCCGACGCTCTACCCACGGAGCCAAACCGGCGAGGGCGTGGGCATATGTTTTGCTCTAAGGGATCCCGTAGCCAACGTGGCCCCTGAGAACATTGCGGCACGCCACCAGCATGTGTCCCACACTGAAGGACACGGGAAAAGTCATGGCTAAGATCTTCCTGGGGAGCTGAAAACATTTTAAATTACCCCTAATCAGCTTTTGAGTTATAAAGAATCAACACCCAAACCATCAAATATTAAGGAAATCACAGTTGGAAAAGTTACTACATGTTTACATTGTTTATTTATGGAGAGAGAAAGGGAGAAACTTCTATTTGTAGTTCCGCTTATTTATGCATTCATGGTTGACTCCTGTATTGGATGCCCTGACTGGGGACCACACCCACAACTTGGCATATCGGGACGACACTCTAACAACTCAGCTAGCAGGCCAGCGCAAAAAAGTTTCTATGTGTTTAGATAAAAACGTACTCAGAGGAAAATTCATAGCCTACAATATTTTTAAAAAATATATTTCTTTATTGATTTCAGAGAGGAAGGGAGAGGGAGAGAGAAACATCAATGATGAGAGAATCACTGATCGGCTGCCTCCTGCAAACCCCCTACTGGGGATCGAGCCCACAATCCAGGAATGTGCTCTTGGCCGGAATCAAACCCGTGACCCTTCAGTCTGCAGGGCGACGCTCTATCCACTGAGCACACCAGCCAGGGCTGCAGGGTTTTTTAATGAATGAATTTAGCATACACCTCAGGAAGCTGTGGAGTCCCTTTGAGTCGAGAGGGTGTTTTGATTTGGGGGCAGGCCCATCCCACAGCCTCCCAGAAGGACCCACAGCCATTCCTGCTGACCATATGGTCCACTCCCCACGGGAAAGTTGGGATGTAGAGTGGAAAGCTGTAGCAAATGCTACTGGTTGCCTAGGTAACGTGGATTCTTCCATTCTTCTTTCCCGCAGCACCACCTGCTGGGGAAACTACCATCCTCCCTACTTCCCTTGCTTCTTGTTTTTTGTTTATAAGTATATTTTATTGATTTTTTATGAAGAGGAAGGGAGAGGGATAGAGTTAGAAACATCGATGAGAGAGAAACATCGATCAGCTGCCTCTTGCACACCCCCTACTGGTACATGCCTTGGACCAGAATCGAACCTGGACCCTTCGGTCCGCAGGCCGACACTCTATCCACTGAGCCACACCGGTCAGGGCTTCCCTTGCTTCTGTAGCCGCCTGCTGCTTCCTGCCTGCTGGCTGGAGCGTGGGACACGTGACACAAACCTGGCTAATGACACAGGAGGGGGTCGGCTGGGGGTCTGGGGGAGTTTCCTCCCCCATAAAGGGAGACACAGGCCACCTGTCCTTCCTCCTCTGGATGCGGCTGGATGGGGTCCGAAGCCTGGAACGTGGCGGGGCCTGAGGAGCGGGTGTGGCCCCAGGTGGACGGCTGCCCGGGGCAGGGGAACGGGCCGGCCTTCAGCTCCACTCACACGCACACCTGCTGGGACGCCCCGAGGAGAGAAGCAGGGCCCACCCCTACCCAGGCCCCAGGCACTCACCAGTGCCGTCCCCGCGGGCGGCCGGAAGCCGCTGCCTCCTCTCCTGCCTGCCGCTGAGGCCTCACCTGGCCAGAGCTGTCACCTCCGCCTCTGCTCCGCCCTCCCCGCAGCTCTCCTGCCCCCCACTCCCCACCCCCCACCCCCCAGCACAGCGTGACCTCTGTCCTCTGGTGAGCATTACCCTCCCCACAAACGGAGCTCCAATACTCACTACTTCCCAAGCAGCATTATTCCCCCATCAACACAGCTCCCCCCCACCCCGGGCCCTCAGCATTTCTCTCCCCCATTGCCTTCTCTGCCCTCCCCGTCACCACTCCAATCACCCCATCTCTCAGGCCACACCACCACCACCACCTCCTGTCCGGCCCCCAACCTTCACCCTAACCACCACCTTGGCCACTGCAGCTGCCCTCGTCCCCCCCCCCCCAGCCCGCGGGCATTTCTTAGCTCCCATCTCCCTCCTGTGACCCTGTGCCTGTTACCACCCCCATCACCCCACCACCTCCACCATCAGTGAACGGACATTTATTGAGCACCAGCAACCGCAGCCCCGCTACAGACTGCGCAGGAGGCGCGGCCCGCCCGAGGCCCCTGGCTGCCGCTCCGGGCTGTGCGCGGCCCAGGGCGCAGGATCAGGGGGGGCCTGGCCAGCGGTGCACCTGGGACCCGGAACAGGGTCCGAGGCCTCTGCCAGGTTCCGTTTTGGCGGGGGAGGGGGGGGGGGTCATGCTGCTTTCCTGAGAGCAGAACAAATAAATAATGGAGGGGCTGGGGGAGCCCCTGTGGGCGGGAGGCCCGGCTTTGGCTTCCGTGACTCCATGGGAGTGAGACGGGGGGAGCGGGGGCAGGAGCCTGGGGGCCAGAGGGTCCTAGGGCCCTCCGTGTCTCCGCCGGGCCCTCACCTCTGGGTCAACAGAACATGTGGCTGAAATGCAGGTGGACTTGAAATGGTGGGGGAGGGGGAGGGGGGCTGCAGGCTGGAGACCAGGCCCTGCCTACAGCCCCTAGAGGGGGGCGTCATCAGTCCTCCATTTGGGGGGGTAGCTCTGCCGGTGGCCGTCGCAGCTGGGGTTCCCCATGTTGTCCAGAGGCACCACCACCTCGTCTGGGTTCGAGTTTTTGTTCAGTTCCACCACGCGCGGCACCACGGAGGACCAGCGATCTGGGGTGAGCACGGCGGAAGCGAGAGTTGGTGGAGCGTGCACATGTGGAGCGCCTACTGTGTGCCGGGCACCCCACAGTGCTCTGAGGGGGGTCTTGTTACCCCATCTCACAGAGACGGAGACTGGGCTGAGAGGTGAGGTGCGTGCCCAGGAGCACACGGCACGCGGGGCCGTCAGAGCTCAGGCCAGTGAGGACGCCTGGGGCCCACACCCTCCCACCGGCTCACGCACTCAGTGTGAGGAAGGGGCCCAGGCACGCACAGCAGCAAAGGAAACAGCGGTCAGCTCATCCGACCCCCCGTTCCACAGCCGTGAGCACCGAGTCTCAGAAGGGACGGGATCGCTCCGCGTCTTAGTGATGAGACTGGCCCAGAGCTGCCCCTCGGCGCCCCGCGTCGGCTCCCCACCCCCGTCCCGGCTCACCCCCCGGAGGCGGCCCACCCCCCCCTCCCGGCTCACCCTACGGAGGCGGACCCCCCCCCCCCCGTCCCGGCTCACCCCCCGGAGGCGCCCCCCCCCCCCGGCCCGGCTCACCCCTGCGGAGGCGGCCCCCCCCCCACCCCCATCCCGGCTCACCCCCCGGAGGCGGCCCCCCCCACCCCCATCCCGGCTCACCCCCCGGAGGCGGCCCCCCCCCCCCACCCCCATCCCGGCTCACCCCTGCGGAGGCGGCCCCCCCCCACCCCCATCCCGGCTCACCCCTGCGGAGGCGGCCCCCCCCCACCCCCATCCCGGCTCACCCCTGCGGAGGCGGCCCCCCCCACCCCCATCCCGGCTCACCCCCCGGAGGCGGCCCCCCCCCCCCCCCCCCCCCGGCTCCCCCCCCGGGGGCGGCCCCCCCCCCCCGTCCCGGCTCACCCCTGCGGAGGCGGCCCCCCCACCCCCGTCCCGGCTCACCCCTGCGGAGGCGGCCCCCCCCACCCCCCTCCCGGCTCACCCCTGCGGAGGCGGCCCCCCCCCGTCCCGGCTCACCCCTGCGGAGGCGGCCCCCCCCCGTCCCGGCTCACCCCTGCGGAGGCGGCCCACGGTGTGGGAGAAGCCGTAGCACTGGTAGCTCTCGTTCTTGCCCGGGTCCTCGTTAATAATGCCCAAGTTCTGGTTCCAGTGAGACCAGTTCACCTCGTCCACCCTGGCGGGGCCACAGCAGGGCAAGGTCAGGGGGAGCCCCCCCCCCGCAGCCTCCCAGCACCCCGCCTCCTCATTGTTATTCTAACCATTTCTAAGTATACAATTCAGTGCATTAAATAAATTCCCAAGGTTGTGCAACCACCACCACTCTCCAATCCCAAAACTGTCCTATCACCACAAGCAGAAATGAGGTGCCCCATCCCCCGCCCCCCCTCGGCTGCCTCTATTCTCCTTTCCGCTCCGTGGATGGACGTGTCGTGTAAGCGGGACAGAGTACGTGGCCTCTGGGTCTGGCTTTCACTGAGCATGACGTTTTTGAGGTTCACTCATGTGGCAGCACGTGGCAGGACTTCACTCCTTTTCGTGGCTGAGGAACATTCCACTGCACGGATGTACCACAGGCTCAGCCACACGCCTGCCACGGACACCTCCTTCTTAAACGCCCCCTCAGCGCCGGGACACCCTCCTTCTTAAACGCCCCCTCAGCGCTGGGACACCCTCCTTCTTAAACGCCCCCCTCAGCGCTGGGACACCCTCCTTCTTAAACGCCCCCTCAGCGCTGGGACACCCTCCTTCTTAAACGCCCCCCTCAGCGCTGGGACACCCCGGAAAGTCAGGCTACAGCCTCTGGAGCCCACATTGACTCAACGTGATTTTTCCTTTTTAAAATTATTTTTGTTACTTTCACTCAACCCCCATTTCTGGAGCAAGTGCTATGTGCTAGGACCGAGCAAGGAAGATACATGCACTGTTCCCAGTCTACAGACAAGGAAGCGGAGGCTTGTCACACTGCCCAAGGCCACAATGCTGATAAATTGGTCGGGGTTTGAATTTGGGGTTCAAATTGAACAGGACAGACCGCCTGGCCTATGCGCTGGGAGCTATTACCACGCCCACATCCCAGCTGGGGACCCCAAACATGGCTCTGCTCTCTAGGCTGCCCCCCCCCCCCCCCCCCCGTGCAAAGGGTGATCAGCTTCTGAGAAAGGTTGGCTCAGGGGTTCCCCGAAGAAGCTGGCACTCGCTGGGCCTCTGGGTAACCTCGTAAGCCCTGGAAGCTGCTGGGTCCTCTCTCCCTCTCAGCCGCCGCACCCCGCTGTCTATCGACAGGGATGCCGCCCTGAGCCCGGGACAGAGGAGCCGCAAGGCCGCTGCGTGCGGGCGCCCCGGTGCACGGGCAGGCGCGGTCTCCTGCGTGACCCATCCAATCGCACAGCCGGCCGGGGGGGTGTTAGCATTGTCCCCATTTCACAGACGAGGAAACCAAGGCTGAGAAGTGAACCGACTCGCCCAACCTCAGCCGGTGGAACAGAACTTGGGTCAGGACCATCGTGGCCGGTGGCTCGAGAAGCTGCCACGGGTGGAAGACGCAAGGAGGCCCGATCTCGCGGGAGGGTCCCGCCCCGTCCGCCCCGTCCGCCCGCCTCACCTGAAGCACCACCTGCGGTCGGGGGTGCCGTCCGAGCTCTTGCCCACGGTCACCATCTCGCCGGAGCGGAAGGCCTTCCTCAGGAACACGGGGAAGGAGCGCTCGATGTCCAGGATGGTGGTGGCCCACTGGGGAGGGAGGGCGCAGGCCGGTGAGCCTCGCCCAGCCGCCCACTGCCCTGATGGCAGGCATGACGGCGGGCTGGTGGGCAGAGAAGTAGGCTCTCCAGCTCCCACCGACCCGGAGCAGCTACAAACTCGAATCCCCTGACCCAGCAGAATGAATGGGCGAGGCAGGATCAGAGGCAGAAAGGCCCAGCCCAGGACTCAGCACAGCAGCCGCCGCTCAGTGTGGGGAGCACTAGGGAGGGGTGGGGACTGGGGGGCAGCCGCCTCCCGGCTGCCAGGCAGAATGTGGGCCCACCTTGCCAAGAAAGGCCAACCCTGGATTTTTACAGGAAACCTCTTCACTTTAAAATTCCGCATTACATTTTTTTTAACGGATAAAGAAAAAAATAAATCTTTGCTGGTCAAATCCAATCCACAGGCTGCCAGTTTGCATCTTATGAGTCTCGCCCAGTGGGGAAACTGAGGCCCGTGGGAATAAGGATTCAGAGCAGACCTGGATGCTGCCCTGAGACCCGACGTGGGAGGGTGGCCTTGGGGTCCCCTTTTCTCCCCACGCCATCTCCTTGAACTGCAGGTGCCGCGTGCCTGGGCCCTGGGCGGGCAGTGATTGCGAAAACCCAGATTCGGGAACTGTGCGTGTTCCAGGCAGGCTGGGACCCAGGCCTCTGCCTCCTAGGATCGCCGGGAATCCCCGGGAAGCAAAGCAGCCCCGCCCCGCCCCGCCCCGGGCCACTGAGGCCCAGTCCACGGTCTTCCACACGACGAGCACGGGGGGGGGGGGGGGGGGGGGGGTGTCCTGGCAGCCGCCCTGGCCTCGGCGCAGACCCCTGCTGCATGCCCAGCTCCTTGAGCGTTCCCTGCGCCACAGAGCTCTCTCGGTGCCCGGGGCGACTGTGCCCTGTGACTGGACCCCATCGCTGGTGGTCAGGCAGAAGCCGCTGGCAACGCAGCAGGTGGCTCTGGGAAGCAGGCGCAGCTTGGATGCCCATTTTACAGACAGGAAGGCGGAGGCAGGAGACGGTGTGGCCGGCCCAGAGCGGGAGGCTGAGGAGGTGCGGGGGGTCCACGGCCCCACCTCGGGGGGAGGAGGGTGGCGAGGCGGATGGAGGGCGAGGCGGACGGGGGGCGAGGCGGACGGAGGGCGAGGCGGACGGGGGGCGAGGCGGACGGGGGGGCGAGGCGGACGGGGGGCGAGGCGGGCGGGGGGGCGAGGCGGACGGGGGGCGAGGTGGACGGGGGGGGGGGGGGGCGAGGCGGACGGGGGGGAGGGGCGAGGCGGGCGGGGGGGAGGGGCGAGGCGGGCGGGGGCCGGCTCACCTGCAGCTTCCAGATGTGCTTGCTCTCCTTGGAGACCTGGCCCACGGTCTCCCCCATGAGGGCGATGAGCATGTTGAGCAGCAGCACGAAGGTGAGGATGATGTAGGTGACCAGCAGCACGATGAACACGGCGGGGTACTTGGTGCCGCGCAGCACCTCCAGGTCGCCCATGCCGATGGTCAGCTTGAAGAGGTCCAGCAGGAAGGTGCTGAAGGTGTCGCTGTCGCGGCACGACGGGTACGCGGGCGCCGTGCAGTTGGCGCGGTCCTCGCTGCACTCCTTCATGTTGGCGCAGGGGTTCAGCAGGGACACCAGCGCTGTGGGAGGGACGCGGTGGCACTCGCTGAGTTGGACGCAAGCCGAGAGGTGGGGCGTCACTCCCATCGGGTGGAGGGGGGAACGGAGGCTGGTGACAGCAGGTCAGCCAGGCCAGGGTCTTCCCGAATCCAAAGCCACTGCTCCTTCCAGAACTCCTGCCACGAGGAGGAGGTCCTGCAGCTGGGGTGACCCCCCCAGGGCATCTACACTGTCCTGAGGCGTGTTTGGGTGCCAGGCCGGAGGGGAGCGCGGCCGGCGTGCACTCGGCAGAGGCCCGGGACGCTGACAAGCACCCCCACCCACAGGACAGGCCCAGGAGAGAATCGTCCGGCCCCACAAGGGCCAAGGCTGAGGAGCCCTCCTTCAGCCCGGCGTTCCCGAAGGTCCCGGGAGCCCGGGGTGCCGAGTTCCGGGGCAGACGCTCTGCTCACACCAGCTCACGGAGGAAGGGCCGGGGCTGAAACCGGCGCCCGCCCGTCCTGACTGCCCCGGAAGCCGCGCTGGCCAAGGCCCTCGCCCCTGCAGACACCTCCGCTGACAGAGCTGCTCGTCCCATCACGGCCCAGACAGCTCAGAGGCCCTGCCACACCGCGGAGCAGCAGCCACGGCCCCGGCCCCGGGCAGGGGGCACGCGGGGACTGAGCCCTGCGCTCAGGGGGCATCGAGTGCCGCAGAGCCTTCCACCTGGGGTGACAGCTCATGCCAGCGCCACTGAGGTGCGTCGTGGCTGCTGAAATGTGTGTTGAGAAGGATTCTGAAATCTTGTCCGGACTCATCAGAAAACAGTTCTGTGATCCACTGGCAATGTCTGTCACGGACACAAACGTGGAGAACAGCACGTGTCCTGTGTCCGGTCAATCTCAGGCGGGGGAGCTAGTGCCCGGAGCAGACGCCCGGGACCAAGCTGACCACCAAGCTGCCGCGTTAACCACGGAGCTTCTGCCTCAGTTTCTACAATTAGGATGCCGTAGGGCTGGACTTGACCCAAATCCCAAAGCACCGTGGAACCCAACGCTCTGTCTAGTTCTTCTCGTCCCATCACTGGGAGGGGCCGCTGTACCGGGTCCCTCTCCCCAGCTAAGGTTACAGCTCTGGATCCCCAAATAACCCGCCATCCGGGTTAAAACAGCGCCGCCATCACACTCCCGCGTCAGGGCCGGACCGGCCACCCTCCTCAGAGGGGAGTGAGGCCGGTGAAGCCGCGTCGGCCACGCCCTTTAGGATGCTGGGCGTTGAATGGGAGATGGCCGCCCCTATGGACCAGCCCAACGGCTTGGTCCCTCTCCCCACTCCTGGTCCCGCCCCACAGCCTGTCCCACCGAGGTCCGCGGCACCCTGACATCACGGAGAAACCGTATTTGAGGGAGCCAGTATTGAGCTGTAAAAAGGACCTGGGCTGCCTGACCGGTGTGGCTCAGTGGTGAGCATTGACCTATGAACCAGGGGTCAGGGTTCGATTCCTGATCAGGGTACGTGCCTGGATTGTGGGCTCGATCCCCAGGAGGGGGCATGGAGGAGGAAGCTGAATAAATGATTCTCTCATCATTGATGTTTCTCTCTCTCCCCTTTCCCTTCCTCTCTGAAATCAATAATAAATAAACAAACAAATAAATGAAAAGTCCTGGGCTGATAGATCACTTATGAAAACGCACTCTCCCTGTGGCCACGCCCCTTCCTGTGCTCGGCAGCGCCTTCTGTGGAGCCGTCTAGTCTGTTTCCCCTCCTCTGAACGAGGCCGCTCGCGTCCTGCTTTGGCCAATCGAGGGGGCAGACGTGATGCCGTGCCAGGAAGTGACCCTGGACACTTCCGCTCGCGCCCGAGACCCCTTAGACTACCCAGCGCCCAGCCCCGTCGAGCCGGCTGGAGGAGGAGCGACCACAGGGAACGGCCAAGTCGCCCCCCGAGGCCATCTGCCAGCCCAGGCCGCCCGCCCGCTGAGCCGCCGCGGCCTGTGAGACCGGCCCGCCCGCCCGCTGAGCCGCCGCGGCCTGTGAGACCGGCCCGCCCGCCCGCTGAGCCGCCGCGGCCTGTGAGACCGGCCCACCCGCCCGCTGAGCCGCCGCGGCCTGTGAGACCGGCCCGCCCGCCCGCTGAGCCGCCGCGGCCTGTGAGACCGGCCCGCCCGCCCGCTGAGCCGCCGCGGCCTGTGAGACCGGCCAGAGGGGCCAGGCCAGCACACCACCTCGCGGAGCCGGACTCACGAACGGTACATCCACGGGGGCTGTTTGCAGCCACCGCGTTTCATGCGGCTTCTTTGCAATGATGGTTGACATGCCAGTCTCACCATGTCCTAGCTTTTGAACTTGGGCAAGTCACGTAACGGTTCTAAGCCTGTTTCCCCATCTGCGAAGGAGACGGCAAAGGCTTGTGGTCTCAGACTTGGGAGAGTTAAGAGGCGGGATGGGGAAGGACTTACCCCGCGCCTGGCACGCCGTGAGAACTCCACGCACGCTGCTTATGCTCCCACACATCACGGCTGCCGTCTGGTCCTCACGCGCCCCCCCTCCCCCCGCCGCAGCCCCCGGGCGCCCCGAGCTCACCTGACGCGTAGCCGATCATGAAGAGCAGGTAGACCAGCAGGAAGCGGAACAGGTCTTTGAAGAGGATCTGCAGGCCCCGCGGGATGACGGAGGCAGCGGTGAGACACGCGGCTTCTCGCTCTCCCGATGCCTCCATCCCAAACCCCCTCCCAACGCACCCAGGCCCTCCCGGTGCCCAGGCGGCCTGCGGCCCCCACGTGCCCACGTCAGGTGCACGGCACTGTCTGCACACGTAAGACGTGTACATGGCGCGCTGCTCCCTCCGGGGCACGCGGCTCAGAGGGCCCCCTCCGTACCTTCTGGATCATGATGCTGTACGTCCCCGTTAGCTTCAGCCCGCGCGTGAAGTACAGGGCGTTCATCCAGCCCAGGACCAAGGCGAACACCATGACGGCCAGGTACGCCTCGATCCCGGCCAGGTAGAGGGCCGCCGAGACAATCACCAGCACCGAGTAGATGAAGCTGCAGGCGGCACAGACCACAGCAGGGGCGGGGGTGTGGTGGTGGCTATGAGGCCCTGCGGGGAGACACGCCCCAAGCCCTCCAGGGCACCACGACACCCCATAACAGTGGGTTCCGGCTCCCACATTCTGTTAACCAGAACACTCCATTAATTGACAATTACTGCGGGCTATGGCCTGAGCCCTGCCAGTTCCCAAAGTGACGCCCTGGAACCGCGAGGGAGAGGCGCGGTGTAAGTGGGGATGTGTGGCCGCGTGGACGTCACGGCTCGCTCTCCAGCTCATGGGAAAGGAAGGAGTAGCCCACGCAGTAACAGCTGTGCCGAGGCAGACATCAATCACCCATCACAGCACCCTCCCCCAGCCTCAGACACAGCCCCAAAGCCTTCTCAGAGGGCACCGCAGGCAGCACGCGCAGCCAATCTCCAGCAGGTTAAACTATTTCTATCCACGGTGTACATGGGAACCCCAGCAACCAGAATCCTGCTGTAAGCAGGAGACCCTGCTGCTTAGCATCGACGGGCCTTGTCCTGACTTCGGGCTACAGGGGGCCAGGCTGGGTGAGCTCACTGCTGTTAGGAGTCTCACCCCCACACCCCCACACCCCCACACTCCCACCTGCACGATGTCCCAGCCCAGCCCCACCTTCCTGACCCAGCGCTGCCAGCCCGGCCTCTACTCACTAGAGCAGCTGGAAGGAGCCATCGATGAAGAGGGAATTCACTCCAGGGCATTTCTTCATGAACAAGTCTTTGATCTGGAGGCAGGGGAGGTGGTGAGGGGTGGAGCCCGCAGGAGTGCAGAGCGAGGGGAGGGAGAGGAGGCAGAGGAGAGAAGCGAACAGAGGGAGGCAGACTGGTGTGTGGAGAAGAGACGGCGGGCTGGTCTCTGCTGGGAAAAGAGGAAGAGCAGGGGGCGTACAGGGCTGGAGAAGGGGCGGGAGAAGAGAAGGGGGAAGAGGAAAGGAGGGAGCGGGGGGAGGATGGGCAGGGCGGGCGGGTTGGGGGCCACGCACTCACGTTGGTGAGAAAGAACAGGACCCCGGTGAAGAGCGTGATGACCTCTCCGGCCAGCCTCAGGTAGTCCACGGTGGTGCGGTAAGGGTACGGCGGCTGGGGGCGGGGACACAGGTCCTCACCGGCCCCCCAACATCCGACCCCAGGGAGCCTCCGCCCTCCTCCCCGCTGGGTGCGGGAGGCACCCCTCCATCCTGCTCCCCGGCCTCCTCTGGTTGCCCGCGGCACTCACGGTGCCCTCCAGCGGCTGGTGGTAGGCGGTGAGGGTGAAGATGACCATGGCGCACAGGTAGGAGGCCACGTTGATGTAGAAGGACACGGCCCCGAACTTGCGCCACTTGTCCCGCAGCAGCTCGTTAATGGGCTCCACGGCCAGCATCTCGTGGCGGTTCTGCGGGGCGGGCGGGGCGGGGCGGTCAGGCCGCCGCCGGGCAGGCAGACTCCGACCCCCACCCTCCCCGCGCCCCTTCTCCTCCTCACCCCGCTTCGCCGATCCTCAAGGCCCCCCGGGGAGGAGGGGGAGTGGGACGCGGCCTGACTCCCGGGCTCAGCACGGGGTCTGCCCCACTCGCCTGTGCAGCCCATTCTAGACTCAGACCCGAGCGGAGAGCTGTGCTCACCTCGAACCCCGAGCTGGGGGTGGTACCGAGCTGCTGGCAGAGCACAAGTCCCTGCGCTTCCACCTCCGGATCCCAACTCAGGAGCGGGACTGGGGGATCCAGCCCAAGGACGCTACATACCCGACGCACCCCACCTTCCCGGGACGAACCCAGGCCGGACATCAGTGATGGAGTCCCGCACCTCCGTCCGCCACTCAGTTCCCCAAGCGGAAACCAGCGATCAGAGTCTGCACCAGACACGCTAAACCTCCGGCCACCCCACCAAAATCAAGTCACGCCCTGGCTGGTTTCGCTCAGTGGATAGAGCATTGGCCTGTGGACTGAAGGGTCCCGGGTTCGAATCCAGTCCAGGGCACATGCCCGGGTGGCAGGCTCAGTCCCCAGTAGGGGGAGTGCAGGAGGCAGCCGATCAACCATTTTCTCTCACCATTGATGTTTTTATCTCTCCCTCTCCCTCCTTCTCTGAAATGAATAAGATATATTTAAAAAAAAAAAAAAGAAAAGATATCAAGTCAGTCAGTAATTTCAAGATGGGGAAGTAAGCTCGGGCAAGAGACGGTCTGTCCACGCTGGGGGGCCAAGGCGGGAGGGGGGGCCCAGCGCTCGCTGCCCCACTTGTGAGCATCCTGTCCCTCTGACGACTGAGTCTCTTTAGGACCGTGATCTGTGCAATAACGCAGCCAGAGAGATGCGCTGGAGTACTTTTCCTGATAGTTAAAGGCAGACACAAACCCAAATGACCAAGAACGGAGGAATGGTGCATTAGCACGTGGCACATTTACACGCAGCAATGATGTTGCGCAAGAATATCTAATGGTGCAGAACGATGTTGACAAAGTACTGCTAAGTGAAAAAAGAGAGCTTTCCGAACTTCCTATAACATCTACTAACGGTAACGGCTGACACACAATGTTCACTCTGCCCGGCTGCTCTAACGTTAACGCACGCTGTCCTCCCCGCAGCCCTATGAGATGCAGGGCCCTTATCCTCACCTCAGAGAGGCTGAGCCGCTGTCCTGGGTCACACAGCATGTCAGTGACAGAGCCAGAATCCTGACCCAGTCTTGCCTGCCCCCCACAATCCGCATTCCCCCCAGTGCCGGGCGTCATTTTGGGGCATTTAGTTGGCACTTTCTTTTGCACTCAGCCCCCAGACCCACTGATGTGAGCCCAGGCCACCTTCCCGCTCTCAGCTACACCCCTGTCCCCCGCCCGGGCGCCCACCTCAATCTTGCTGTTGTACACCAGGATCTCCAGCACGGAGGCCTCCTCCCCACACGTGTCCAGGGAGGAGAGGTCGTAGAGCGAGGAATACACGGGTCCGTAGGCCCAGTCTTTGAACTTGCGGGACAGGTGTCTGGTGTCCTCATCCGTCACCTCCCGACGGATGATGTGCTGAAAGATCTGAGCAGGAGAAGAGGGGTTGGCGGGTTCCGCCAAGGAGGGGCATTCCTGGGAGGACCCCGGGGGCCGGGCACAGCCCACCAAATGGCTCTCCCCAGAGAGCAGGACGGGGGAAGGAAGTATTTACTGCGCAGGCACTGTGTGCCGGACCCTTTAATTCTCACCCCTACCACCCGGGCTTACAGATGAACGAACGAAGGCTCAGAGAAAGGAAGGGTGTCCCTCGGCCACAGCAGCCCACTGAGGCCAGACCGCACCCCGGCTCGCCTTAACGGCCTGATGGTAGTGAGTGTCATCCTTACGTAATTAAAACAGCAATTAATCCACCTTGTTACTGTTAATTCTATACGACTCACCACGCAGCCCTTCCTGTCACCTCTCCTGCTCTCAGGGGCTCTCACACAGGGAAACTGAGGACCGAGAGGGCGGAGTCGCCCGGGGCCTGCAGTGCGGGGGACGGAGCCCGAGTTTCAGCCCGGCCGTTCCTCCGCCCAGGGCTCTGCGGTGCACGCACTGCAGCAACAGCTGCTACATCTTCATAGAGTAACAACCGCCCTGCTCTTCACTGCGCACAGACTACGCGTCCCAGGCTCTGTCCTAAGAGCTGTAAGTAGACCACCGCATCCAGCTGACAGGACAACACTCTGCCGCCAGGCACTGCTACTACCCCCACGTACAGATGAGGAAACTGAGGCGCAGGCAGGGGAGGGGAGACGCCTGGGGAGACGTGGCAGAGCCAGGCCTGGGGCGCAGCCCCTCCTGACTGCAGAGCGCTCCGGTCTGCCTCTCCACCAGGGCGCAGTGACCCCAGGGCGCGGTGTCCACCAGGGCGCAGTGTCCTCGGGGCGCAGTGTCCCCAGGGCGCAGTGTCCTCGGGGCGCAGTGTCCCCAGGGCTCAGTGACCCCGGAGCGCAGTGACCCCAGGGTGCAGTGACCCCGGGGCGCAGTGACCCCGGGGCGCAGTGACCCCAGGGTGCAGTGTCCACCAGGGCGCAGTGACCCCGGGGCGCAGTGTCCACCAGGGCGCAGTGACCCCAGGGTGCAGTGACCCCGGGGCGCAGTGACCACCAGGGCGCAGTGACCCCGGGGCGCAGTGACCCCAGGGCGCAGTGTCCACCAGGGCGCAGTGACCCCGGGACGCAGTGACCCCGGGGCGCAGTGTCTCCAGGGCTCAGTGACCCCAGGGCGCAGTGACTCCGGGGCGCAGTGTCCCCGGGGCGCAGTGACCCCAGGGCGCAGTGACCCCGGGGCGCAGTGTCCACCAGGGCGCAGTGACCCCAGGGTGCAGTGTCCACCAGGGCGCAGTGTCCCCAGGACGCAGTGACCCCAGGGCGCAGTGACCCCAGGGCGCAGTGTCCCCAGGACGCAGTGTCCCCGGGGCTCAGTGTCCCCGGGGCGCAGTGTCCCCGGGGCGCAGTGACCCCAGGGCGCAGTGACCCCGGGGCGCAGTGACCCCGGGGCTCAGGGCGGCAATGTCTGCAGACACCTGTGTTGTCCCAGTGGTGGAGGCTGCTGCTGGCATCCAGTAGGTAAGGCCAGGGACGCAGCTCAGCATCCTACCTGCACGGGACAGCCCCGCGCCCCAGAGCCACTCCGCCCAAATGGCAGCAGTGCCGAGGCCCCGAACTCCTGCTCTAGGCCTGCGCTGAGGCCCGGGGGGAGGGACTGGCCACGCAGCAGCTCCGGCTGAGCCAGGACCCAGCAGTGGGGTCCGGCGGCGCTGGAGCCCCGGGACTCAGGTTTCTCTCAGTGGCTGGGCCTGGCTGGCGGGAGTGGGGGGTGAGCATCCGGAGGCTCCGGATGGAGGTGAGCAGCCTGGCTGGACAACAGGGAGCCATCGCAGGCTCCTGAGCTGGGACATCTGCACACCGGGCTGGCATGCTGAGAGGGGTGTGGGCATTAACCGTGATGAATGCCAGCGGCAGCGCCTGCTGCGTGTGCGTGTGTGTGTGTGTGTGTGTGCGTGTGTGTGCGTGTGTGTGTGTGCGTGTGTGTGTGTGCACGTGTGTGTGTGCGTGCGTGTGTGTGCGTGTGTGCGTGTGTGTGCGCGTGTGCGTGTGTGTGCGCGTGTGTGCGTGTGTGCGCGTGTGTGTGTGTGCGTGCGTGTGCGTGTGTGTGTGTGCGTGTGCGTGTGTGTGTGTGTGTGTGTGTCTGCAGGAGAACAAGAGTGGGTGGGCCGGTGCCCCCCGCCCTGCACTCACCCCGATCTTGCCCGTCTTGGCGGCCATCATGAGGGGCGAGAGGCCGTCGTTGTTGAGCACGGCCTCCAGGTTGCTGTCGGGGAAGAGGCGGGCGCACTTGAGCAGCAGGAGGTCGTACATCTTGGTGACGAACTTGGTGTTCTCGCGGGTGTTGTCGGCGATGGCCACCAGCGCGTGCAGCACCGTGTTGCCGCGGGAGTCCTGCCGCCGCATGTCCGCCTTCTTGTGGGGGTTCTCCGTCAGGTAGTTGACGATGTGGGGCTGGTTGGTGCAGGCAGCCAGCGACAGGGGCAGCTCACCTGTACAGGGGGGGGGGTCAGTGAGGGGCCCGGGGGGACTTCGCCTGCAGATATTTGGGGGACAGAGGCTGTGACCTGGACGCGGCACCAACAGTCCGTGGGAGCATGTCCCGTGGTGACCTCCCATTTCTGTGGGGGATGCTGGGAAGACGGGGTGTGGCTGTTTGGGGCGTGGCCATGCGAGGTGGAGCCTGGGAGGCACTTGACACATAACACGGGCCCGTGACAGGCGTGACCCGCAGACTCTCTCCCTGGTCCGACGGGGACGTGGGGGCTGAGCCTGTGCCCCACAACCTGACCGCTGGTCCCGGCGAGCACTGGGCTGAAGGTGCCATGGAAAGTGCGGGTGCTGACACCCACGAGCCCACTGTGCAGACGGGAAGCTGAGGCTCGTGACCCCCGCCCCCCACGGCCAGGCCTCAGTGACCCAGGCCAACGCGTGGCCGTGTCCGGCCCTGAGCCCTGGGTCTGTGGGGAGCGGTCAGCGCGGTGGGGCCGCCGAGTCCCTCCAGCCCACGGGCCTCCTCACCGAAGTAGAAGTAGCCGCCCTCGTCCTTGGGCTGGAAGAAGCGCCCCCGCGCCTGGGCGTGCACGTCGGCCCCCTGCGCCACCAGCAGCTCCACGTAGTGCTTGCAGCGGCGCTCGATGGCGATGTGCAGGGCGGTCTGACCTGAGGGGACAGCGCGGTCACCCCGGCTCCGGCTCCCGCAGGGCAGACACAGAGCTGTCTTGGAGGGCTGGGGTGCACCGTGTGGAAATGGGGGGGGCGGGGCTGCAGGCCAGAGCCGTGGCTGGCTGCACCCAAGGGCAGCAATGGACCTCCAGACAGATGTTCCCAGATGTGGCATCTCTGATGCACAGTCCTAGGTCTCGTACAAGCAGGATCTGAGGCTCAAATAGGATCCGACTTGTAGGGTCCCATTCGTGGGAATTTCAGATGCCCGAGCGGAGCGGTTCCCCCCTCCCCCCCACCCCCGAGGAACACCGCCTCGAGGTCTCTGAGTTCTGGGCTCAGGTATGAAACCCACAGACCTTGAACCCAAGCTGGAGGCACAGACTCTCAGGATTTAGACCCAGGAGCTGGGACTCAGGACGCCTTTGCCGCTTAGCGCTGTCGGCTCACAGAACTCCTATCCTCGGGCCTGTGTGTCCGGAACCAAAGCGTCTGAGGCCAGGATTCCAAGCCCACGGGCCACTAGGCTCCGTGCACCTCAGAGTCTTGATTGTGAAATGCAGGAAACCCGAGCTCATTCACTCACTCACTCATTCATTCACCAATCAGCAGGTTTCTAGGTTCAGGCTGGCACGGGGGCCAGTCCGGAGCTCTCGGAGGTGAGGAAAGTGAGGATGTGCCCTCTGCCACCCCCCCCCCTCCTCCCGCCGGGCCCACCTCGGTAGTAGATGTCCCGGAAGGGCGAGTTGACGAACTCGCGCATGTTGCCGGTGCGCTCGGCGATGTCCAGCAGCAGGGGGATGGTGTCGTTGCGGCCGTTGTTCAAGTTCAGCAGGGCCTTGGGCAGGCAGGTCTTCCCCGTGGAAGGCTCTGGGGACAGGGGCACAGAATGAGGGGCTCCCCCTGGGCAGCGGGGGACAGGGCCCGGTCTCGCCTCCTCTCGGAGACTGTTCCCGACCTGCTCCCCATGGAGCTGAGGGGACACATAACCCGAGGGGCTGAGGCTCTTTAAAATGTGGGAAGCTGCAGCCTTTAGAGACTGGTGTTTAGAAAGCAGACCTGGAGGGAACTTTACAAATCAAATAGACGGGGGAATGCAGGTTCCACAAAGCCAGCCAGATTTCCTTCCTGCAGGACTTCTCAGAGCCTTTAACATGCTAATGGGGCTGGGAGCCTCCCAAGCCAGACACACAGGTGGCCTCTGCCCACCTATTGGACACACGTGAGTCACCTGCACCTGTGCCCGAGAGGGGGCAGAGGAGGGGAGGGCTCCCCAGAGCGTGGGCTGCCCCAGTGGATGTGGCTGACCTCAGGGGGGAAGGAGGAGGGCCTGGGGCCACAGGAACAGCAGTAATAACCCCAACACCAGGCCTCATTGTCAAATCTCTCACGAAGTCAGTCTCTGGTGCCAATGGGTCCTTAACAACCTGCCCCTGACACCTGCTAACGCCCCTTCGCATCTGCTTTCCCTGGTGTGAGCTGATTTATACCTTTAAAAACTGAGCCAATGAAAAAGGAACGCCCCTGCGAATCGCGCGGGGCTCCGGCAGGGCCGGTCGGGTGCCCGCTCTGGAACCAGGGGCCTTGGTCCCAATTTCCGTGCAAACTTTCCTCCGCTTCCGTTTCCTTTCCAGATAAAGGCCACACAGGGACACGGGTGGCTAACAGCTGTTGGCTGAGGAGCCCGGCAGCGCAGGGGGGAAGCCTCAGGAAAGTCACGGTGGCCGTTCTTACTATTCAGGGAGGCGCTGCCGGAACCTCGCCCCACAGGTGCCTGGATCCTGTCCCCGCGCCCGGAGTGAGGCTCTGGGACAAGCCCAGAGTGCACACCAGGCATCTGTTTCTTCAATGAATAACGGACTCCAGTTCCCGTCTTCGTAAGTGGGAGGGGCTGTCCCACGTGGCCAGGCCCTGGGAGTTCTGTCCAGACACACCCGTCAGCCTGCTTTCTACGTGTTTCCCACCGTCAGGCAATTCAGAGCTCTCCTGCCGACCTCATCACCGTCCCCTCCCTTACCCCCCCCCCCCCCCCCCCAGCCTGCACAGGTCCCCGTCTCAGAGCACGGGGTCCCCTTCGCATCACTCCTGTCCTTGTCCTCCCTCTTCCCTACCCCCACCCCCGCAGGTCTTACTGATTTTACCTCCCATTTGTCCAATCCCCCCACCAATCTCCATCTCCACTGCCACCACCCTGGCCCAGCCATCATCTCTCCCGCATGCCCAAGGCACCTGCCTGGTTTCCACCAGCCGCTCTGATTTCCTTTGGTCCACTTTCCACACAGCAGTTGGAGTGGCCACATCAAGTGTAATTTTTATCACAGTGAGCCGCAGGGCCTTTGCACACGCTGTCTCCGCACTCCCTCCCAAGTCCCTCCTCCTCTTTCACCTGGTTAACTGCAGCTCATTCAGACTCGGCTCAAGTGTCACCTCCTCCAGGAAGCTCTCCCAGGTTTTCCTGACTAGCTCAAAGCCCCCGGTACAGCCTCTTGTTGGCACACATTACAGTTTGTAACTGTGCGTTTATTTCTGTGATTGTTTGACCAATGTTGGCCTCGCCCTGGAAGACTGAGCTACTTGAGGACAGAGTCATGTCTGCTTCGCTCATCACTGTTCACCCCGGGCCGAACGCAGCACCTTACATGTGGTAGGCGACCGATAAGGTAGTAAACATTCCATGACAGGTGAGCTGGGCATCACAGGTAATTCCAAACCACAGGGGACCCAAAGTGTGGGGCATGGAACTAGGCCCTGGATTTGGGCTCCCACGCCCCCAGACCTGGGCTATCGTGGGGTCGGGGGGGGGCGGGGGGCGGGGGAGCTGCCAGCCTGGGTCCTGGGATAAGATGCCAAGAACAGTGCCTTCCCAGAAACGCAGTTCCAAGACTTGACCACCAGGTGGCGAAGTGACTGCCCACACGGCTGCTGGAGCCGGGCGCTGCGGTAAAGGAGGTTGTCAAACCCGCGGTGGGAGGGGGCGGTCACAGTGGACCTCATGAGCCTCTGGCTGGAAGAACACGCAGGGGCGGACCCAGGGGGTCTTGTTTATGAACACACACACACAGCAGGTGGCTGACTGGGTGGAGGGGCTCACAGACCACCTTCCTGGATTTAGGGAAGGCAGCGGAGGGAGCTGGGCCCTGAGGTGTTTGGAGCCTGGACAGGCTGCAGGGCGAGCTCCCGGGCGGGGGAGTCCTGGGGCAGAGGAGACGGGCCTGCGGCCTGGGGAGGGACGCTGGAAAGCTGGGCGGGGCGGGCGGGGCGGGGGGGGCAGTGTCTGGGAGCACAAGCGGACCAGACCTGATGCCCTGCCTCACCCCAGGGGGCAGGACTCCCCAGAATCCCAGCGGCCTTGAACCAGCGCGATGCAGTTCTCTGCTGAGGGCCAGGACTATGCCTTCCCATCCCCAGCTTACAGATGAGAACTCTGGGTTCAGGAGGACACAACCTCCAGTGGAGGAGGGCGGTTTGCACCCAGGCAGGCGGACTCTGCTTACCTGCTGCACTGCCCTTGCCTTAAGTAAAGGCTGAACAATGAACGAACAGAGCGAGCGGAGGCCCAGAGAGGTGAAGCAAAATGGCGGAAGACACCCGGGGCCAGACTCCCTGTCCAGTGCTCCTTCCAGCCCGTGCAGCCCACGGACCCAGGGAAGAGGCTGAGGGGACAGGAGCCCCAATGCCTCCCCCACCTCTGGCTGGCCTGCCCGCCACCCCCACCTGGAGGCTCACCCCGGAACTCCTCGTCAGTCAGGCGCTTCTTGTGGGTCAGCAAGTAGGGGAGCAGCCCGTCCAGGTCCGCCGTGGAGCCCCGGGACACGATGTCAAAGAGGATGGGCCGGTTGAAGACTTTGAGGATGGGGGGCGGCTGGGGCGCAGGCGCTTTGGGGCTCTGCGGCTGCTTCCTGAGGGGGAAGGCAGGGTGACCGGAGGGTTGGTCCCCTGCCCACCCCGCCAGCCCTGGGGGGACAGCCAGAGCCCTAGGGACAGGCCAGACTGAGGGGGGAGGGACAGCTGTTTTATCCAACATACTGGACCCAGTCCCTCCTGTGTTTTGGGTGGAGACAGCCAGACTGAAACACACACGCCTGCACATCCATCCATCCATCCGTCCGTCCATCCGTCCATCCATCCGTCCCTTCCGTTTGTCATTTACTGAACACTTACTAAGCCAGAGACTGACGGGGCAGAGACAGGGAGAAAAGGGAGGAGGGACACGAGGCTGAAAGACGAACAACTCGTTCATTCACCCACAGCTCATCACTAACCCCCCTCAGAAACGGGACAAGTGAGGCCAGCACACAGGCGCCCCGTTCAAGGCCCACCGCACAGAAACGTTAGCGGATACGATTATTTAGCGCCTACTGTGTGCCGCGTGCACACAGAGGCGCAGTCGGAAAGACAGGCAGAGGCGTGAGGGAGGGGAGGAGGAGGAGGAGGAGGAGCGGGCTGTGCCATGACAGCAGAGGCGGGCAGCCGGGAGAGGAGGCCAGGGCAGGCTGTGGGCAGCGGCCAGGGGGCAGCAGAGCCCTGGCCAGGGAAGGGGAAAGAGGTGTTCTCCTGAGGGGGGCACAGACTGGAACTGCCCCTCCTGGCCCCTGCACAGCCCCGTTCTATCTGCTCCTGAACTTTGACCTTTCAATATGAAATGAAAAGAACACCCTTGACCCCAGACCTCACTGAGGTGGCCTTCGGGGTCTCTGGGGACCGCAGCGGCTCAGCCACACCCAACTATCTAAGGGCTGGAAGGAGGGGCCTGAGGGGGAGGGGAGACACGGAGCCCCCAGCTTCAGCAGGCCCTCAGGGGTGGGGACGCAGGCTCTCTGCCCTGGGTGTTCCCACCTCTGAGCAGAGGCTGTGCAGACGCCTGGAGCCCAGCTCCCTAGACCCGGCAAGGCTCCCCAGCTCTGCCCTCCACCTGGACACGCCCGTGTGGCTGCCCTCCCTCATCCCCCAGCTCTGGGCTTAAATGTCAGCTCCTCCAAGAAGCCCTCCCGGACTACCTTTCCTGCATCAGCTCCAGGCTCCTACCTCAGCCTGCCGCCACCTCAATTCACGTGTTTGCTGACTTGCTTATTGTCCGTCTCGCCCTCCAAAGGGAAGGGGCCGCCTGAGTAGGGGCGTGTCTGTCTAGCTCATCCCTGGACCCCCAGGGCCCACCCCGCTGCCTGGCACGTGGCGGGTGCTTGAGAAACGTTAATTGAATGAATCAGTGACAACAGGCTGCATCCAAGGGTGTAAAAGAGTCTGATCAGCGAGGAGGACAGCGGACACCTCCAGCCTTCATCTGTCCTCCAGGTACACACCCCGGACGGACGGGGTGTCTAGGGGTTTTCGTGGGTAGAAGCTGGACCAATAGATGACAGATGAACAGATGCATAGATAGACATTCGAAGGAGTGATGATGGATGGATGGATGGACGGACGGACAGGTGGATGGACAGGTGGAAAGATGGGCAGCTGGGCGAGTGGCTGAGTAGCTGATGAGGAAAGAGTCGAGGGAAGAAACGGCTGGTGTCCGAGTCTGGGCCTTCGGGCATGTGGGACACCGGGCCAGGACCCGGACCGGGTCATAAACGGCACTGGTTCTGCAGGAGCAGAGGCTGGGGCAGCGTGAGGACAGGACCGTCCTCGTCAGCCGCGTTCCTCACGTCAACTGCCAACAGCTTGGGGAACTCCAGGGATTTCCTGCCCCACCCCCACCCCAAGGACCAGGAACTAGGGCTCAGTGCATCAGGCCTACAGAAGCCACACGAACCCCAGGAAGAGGCCAGGCAAATGCCTTTGTTCTGGAGTCTGGGCCTGAGGACTCAGCCTGGCAGAGCCCGTGGCAGGAGGATGGGTCCACACAGGTGATGTAGGGGCTGGAGCCAGGGGGCTGGAGGCAGGGGGCTGGAGGCAGGGGGCTGGGGCCAGGGGGCTGCAGCGAGGGGGCTGGAGGCAGGGGGCTGGGGCCAGGGGGCTGCAGCGAGGGGGCTGGAGGCAGGGGGCTGCAGCGAGGGGGCTGGAGGCAGGGAGCTGGAGGCAGGGGGCTGCAGCGAGGGGGCTGGAGCGAGGGGGCTGGAGCCAGGGGGCTGGAGCTAGGCCTGGCAGAGAATGCAGCATTGGGATGGCCATGCGGTAACCCCACCCAGGGCTTCTCTCCACTCTCCTCTCCTTCAGCCAGGCTTCCTTCATGGAGAGAAAGGGTTAATACTTTAGAGTCTGACCTCTCCCCTAGCCCCAGGAGGTGCCCAGGAATGAAGGTGGCACTTGGAGAAGACCCAGGAGGGGCTGCTGGGGTGTGTCAGCAGGAGAAGGTGGGTGGATGGATGGATGAGAAAATGAACGAAAATATGAATGAGTCAGTGAGTGAGCAATTTGAATGAATGAATGAACAAGTGGATGGATTAGATAGATGGGTGAATGAATTGGTGGAAGGAAGGGAGGGAAGGAGGGAAGGGGAAGGGAGGGAGAGAGGGAGGAGGAGAGAGAGAAAATTAGAAATGGAACGAATGGATGAATGATGAATGTAGTTTAATGGATAGCTGACTGGTTGGATGAATAGAAACAGTGGGTAAGTAAAGGAATGAATAGGTGGATGAATAAGTGGTGGATGAATGGAAGGTTGACATGAGTGGAGGGCTGGACAAGTAGACGACAGATAAATAGATGGGTACATAGATATTTGAATGATGATGGACAGATGAATTGGACAAGTGGATTGATAGGTGGAAAGACAGGTAGCTGGGTGAATGAATGAGTAGAGGACAGATGGATGAGTGGATGGATGGGTGGATGAACAAACGAGTGTATGGAAGGATGGACAGGTGGGTGGATGAATGGAAAGATAAATGGATGGATGGATAGGTGGGTGGATGAATAAATGAATAAATGGAAGGATAAATGGATGGAAGGATAGCTGGGTGGGTGGATAAATGGAAGGATGGACAGGTGGGTAGATGGATGGATGGATAGATGGATGGATGGATGGATAGCTGGATGGATGGATGGATGGATGGATGGATGGATGGATGGATGGATGGATGGACAGGTGGGTGGATGGATGGATGGATGGATAAATGGATAGATGGACGGATGGACGGATAGCTGGATGGATGGATGGATGGATGGATGGATGGATGGATGGATGGACAGGTGGGTAGATGGATGGGTAAATGGATAAATGGATAGATGGACGGATGGATGGATAGCTGGGTGGATGGATAAATGGATGGATGGATAAATGGAAGGATGGACAGGTGGGTGGGTGGATGGATGGATGGATGGATGGATGGATGGATGGATGGATGGATGGATGGAAGGATGGACAGGTGGGTAGATGGATGGATGGATGGATGGATGGAAGGATGGACAGATGGATGGATGGATGGACGGATGGATGGATGGATGGATGGATGGATGGATGTATGGAAGGATGGGTGGATGGATGGATGGACGGACAGGTGGGTGGATGGACTCAGTACAGAGCTGGAGACCACTGCCCGGCGGCCAGCAATACTCACTCTAAGACCTTCCTCCTCCACCGCTTGTTGTCACTGGGGTGGTGGCGGTAGGTGCCGTAGTCGAAGAGCGAGTCCATGGGCGCTTTCTTGGGCCCGGGCACCACCGAGGACTCGTACAGGGTGGACTCCAGCAGGTCAATGGGGTTGGGCACCCCCTTGCGGAAGGCGCCCTGGAACTTCATGCGCAGGTTTGGTCGCCCATCACCTGTGCCCGCAGCGGCGGCGGCTGCCGGGCGAACAGCATCGGGTGGTGAGGGCGAGGGGGACCCCTCCTCCCCCTCGAACAGGTTGGCCAGCGAAGACAGAGGGAAGGCCTCCCCACCGGCGGTGCCACTCTCGTCCCCGGGGGGCTCGGCCGCCTCCCCAGGCCCCGCCCGGGGCCCTTCGCTGGGATCGGCCATGCTGGCCCGAGCGTCCTCCTCCCGTCCTCACGGCTGGGCCTGCAAGGGAACGGGCGTCAGTGGGGCTCAGGAAGGACCCTCCCACGCGGGCAAACAGCCCGCCGCCAGCTGCTTCAAAGCCTCGTTGTAATGACAGGGTGCGGCCGCGCCAGCTGCGGTGCCGCCAGCCCGGCAGGAGCTGCCCTGGGGCTCCCCGGCGTGAGCTGCAGGAGGAAGGGCCTCAGACACCCCGGACCCCACCCCTGGAGCCGAGGCTTCCTCCCCACAAACCCCCCAGCCGCGGAGCCCACAGAGCAGGGCTCAGAGCAGGCTCCACACTTCGCCACTGCGGGCTGGCCGTGCTGACCGGCAGGGCACACGCCACAGCCACAGCGGGGTCTGTCACCTGTCACCGGGATGTCCGAGGGCAGGGCCTGTCACCGGGCTGTCCGAGGGCAGGGCCCGGCCAGAGTGAGCGCCTGGCAACACGGCCCCTGCCTCCCCGCGCCGGCACCGGGCTCAGGAGACCCCTGGGAGCCCGTCGCCCGTTTCCGCCCCAGCACCACCGTTCTGACCCCATTTTCCAGAATCAGAAAGAAATCGAGTTCCGAGCCGTGGCTGGCCTCCCCGGCACAAACTCTGCCCCCTGTGCGGGCGGATCCCTCTTTGCCTGGTACCCACCCCGCCTCCCCGCTGTGTCCCAGCTCGACCGCCCCTTCCCCTGGGACGCCCTCCCTACGAACAAGCGGCCTGTGACAAAGGTGTCGCTGGTCCCATCTCTCAGGTGAGGACACGGGGCTCCTAGGGGCAGGCACACGCATCGGTGCAGAGGGCGCGGGTGAAAAGGCGGTTAACTGCGGATGAGTGCTCACAGAACAGGCGTGACGTAGGGGCAGCGTAGGGAACAGAGTCTATATCCCGGCTGCGTTAGGGCAATGCCACAGGCAGTGCCCTGCTGAACAGTACAACAGCTGTGTGGTGTCAGGTGGGCACTAGTTCCATCAGGGTGACCACTCCACACGTTATATACACGTCTATCACTGGGTTGTACACTTGAAACTAATATATCATGTCAACTGAAATTAAAAAATAGCCCTGGCCGGTCTGGCTCAGTGGATAGAGCGCCGGCCTGCAGACCAAAGCGCTTCGATTCCGGTCAAGGGCACGGACCTCGGCTGCAGGCTCCTCCCCGGCCCAGGCCCTGGTTGGGGCACGTGCAGGAGGCAACTAATCGACGTGCTTCTCTCACATCGATGTTTCTCTCTGTCTTTCCCTCTCTCTCCAAAAACCAATGGATAAATATCCTCAGGTGAGAATTAACAAAAACAATAATAATAACAAATTAATATTTTAATATTTAAAAAAGTAAAAATGAACAAGAGGGGCCGTCAGCGCCTGGAGGGAGACGAGCTGGACTTGCACCCAGGTCTCGGCTCCAGCCCCCGCTGAGCAGAGGAGGGACGGGCGCTGGCGCGGAGCGGTTTCCTGGAACTCCCACATCCCGCCCAGCAACAAGGAGACTCTGAACAGTCCTCCTCTGTCCCCTCCCGCCCAGCTCGCCAGCGGAGCCAATGAAGTCCCCACCTTGTTTGTTCTGCGGCTGCAAGAGAGGTGGGGACGGCAAGAGGCCTCTCTGATTTCAGAAAGGGAAAGAGAGAGAGAGAGAGAGAGAGAGAGAGAGAGAGAGAGAGAGAGACATCAACGCTGAGAGAGAGTCACTGATCGGATGCCTCCTGCACGGCCTCTACTGGGGATCGAGCCCGCAACCCGGGCATGTGCCCTTGACCAGAATGAAACCCAGGACCCTTCAGTTCACAGGCAGACACTCTATCCACTGAGCCACACCAGCCAGGGCTCAAGAGACCTCTCTTGGCGGGCGCAGGGGGGCACAGATGCCAGCACTCCTGCTGTGACTGGGCCGTCCCGTCCCCCCCTCTGCCCCCCCGGCTCCAGTGTGGAAGGAGAGCCTGGACTGTAGTCATTCAGGCCTGGGCTCCAAGCCCAGCTCTGCTGTCTACCTACCACGGAGCTACCGGAGCCTCCGCCTCCTCGCCTGTAAAGTGGGTTCAATGCAGTAGCTTTTCCATAGGTTTGCAGGAAGAATTCACTGAGGTCAGGCATGTGCAGTGCCAGCCCTGGGATGAACCTGGGGCTGCCACAGATTATAATCAGAGCAGGAAGGAAGGGTTAGGAGCCCAGGTTCTGACAGCAGACACAGCTGGTTCCTGTCCCGGCCCCGGTAACTAGCGGCTGTGTGATCCTGGGCAAATCCCTTCCTCTCTAGGCCTCGGTTTTCCCACCTGTAAAATGGCACCACACCTCCTAGAGTTCTTGGCAGATGCCAGGGACTTCAAAAATGTGAAGCACCCACTCAGTGCTGGCACCTAGTAGGACCTCAGTAGACAGCGGTTCCCGTCCAACAGCCAGGTGGGAGACGGAGACCTGGATCCGTGTCCCCTAGCAGCTGCCACATGACTGTGGGAACAAATGCCACATGCTGAGGCAGGAAGGAGTGTCTGTTGGGGGTACACGCATTGAGGGGAGAAATTAAACACTCCAGAAACATCCCTGTCCCCCTCACTGGGGACCCCAAGGTCAGGAAGAGAAGAGGCATTGGGTGCATGCCTCCAGGGTCAACATGACCACACCCCTTTCCAAGACCCCCTCCCCCACTGGGGCTGGGCCTCATGGACACCCCCCTCAGGGAGCTCCCAAGGCCAGAGGTGGCTGGGAGGGCCCCTTCAGACCCCCACCATGATGCACCCCTCCTCTCAGGAACCCCAACCCGAACAGCAGCAGGGTTTCTCGGGGCTCCACAGCTGCGCGTCTGAAGTCAGCCAGCCCGGGGTTCCACCCCCGCCAGCCGCTCACTGGCTGCTCGTAGCCTTGGGCGAGGCACCGTGATCAGTGTGCGCGTTTTTAATTATGATGAGATCATAACTATGAAATAACCCTCCATCGTTCTCAGGATTCTGCTGCTCTCACCCTGTGCCAGGGGCCGGCCTATGCGCTTCCCACGCGCATGCTCACCGGATGCTCACGGCAACCCACTCTGCTCCCAGGACACCGGGCAATGTCGGGGACGATGTCACAATGTGCAGCAGAGAGAGGCCACCGGCGTCTAGTGGGTCAAGGCCACGAAGGTGGTTCAACAACGCAACGACAGTCCCAAACCAAAAGGTCTACAGAGCTGAGGCTGCAGAGCCCTGCCCTGCAGGTAGGTACTGCATAACTCCCATTTTACAGAGGAGGAAGCTGAGGCTCGGAGAGCTTCAGTGCCTGAGGCCACAGGGCAGGTTCGCAAGAGCCAGGAATCAAACCTGGGCACAGCCGGGTGCCGGTGCGGGCGCCACCCCGAGCCCTTACCGTATCTGTCCGAGCTGCAAAGCGCCTGGAAGGAAGGGTCACTGCCCCAGCTCAGGCCGTCTGAGCCCTAGTTCCCCGCCGGCACGATGAGGCTGTGACCGCAGCGTCTATGCACAGGGCCGCTGCGACCGGGGGCTGCTCGGTGTCTCTTGGGCCCTTACTAAGCATTTGAAAAACTTTAGCTCTAGCTGGTTTGGCTCAGTGGAGAGAGCGTCGGCCGGGGGACTGAAGGGTCCCGGGTTCAGTTCCAGTCAAGGGCATGTACCTTAGTTACAGGCACCATCCCCCTCCCCGGTCGGGGTGTGTGCGGGAGGCAACCAGTGTGTCTCTCTCTGTCTCTCCTCTCCCTTCCACTCTCTCTAAAAGTCAATGGGAAAATCTCCCCGTGAGGATTAACAGAGAAAAAAGCTCTCACCACCACCACCATTAGGACAGCCCAGTTACTGTCCTCCCTCCCCCTCCCCCCGCACACAGACTGGCATTCACCGCCCATGTCCAAACTCGCCAAGACCCTGAGCCTCGCCCGTGGTGAATCCCAGAGCCGGTGCGCAGAGCCGGGCTGCTGCTCCATTTCAGAGCTGAGGAAACGGAGGCTCGGAGAGGCCAGGGAGCCAACGGCCTCTGGATCCTAACCCGGGATTCCTTCCACCCCACACCACCCAGGCATGTGTACACACCAACGCACACGTACACACACACATGTAACACACACACACGCGCGCACACACGGGCCTGCTCTGCTGCTCTGGCAGTTCCCTCCCCAAACACTACCCTGTTCTCTGCGGTCAGGAAAGAGCTCCCTCCCTGTTCTAATTTGCCCTGTGGGCTGTAATTACACATTCCAACCCCGTGCCAGACTCAGGGGGGCGGGCGGGGTGCAGTCCTCTGTGGGGCTCCTCCGCGGGAATGGCCTGCGCTTACTCGTGGCACCAGGCAAGCGTCAGGGGCTCCGCGGAGGGCCGAGTGAGGGTAAAGGAGAGGGGGTACGCCCAGCCCAGCACCCGGCGGGCCACGCCCCGTGGGATGGAGCCGAGGACCTGCGGGCCTGAGTGTGAACACGCCCGGCAGCGCACCGCTGCGTCACTCAGGGCCCGATTGCACATGTTTTTGTTGTGGGCGTCCAAACCCTTTGTTTGAATATAAACACTAGATTGTCGTCCACACACAGATGGTGGCTGTGGCGGGATGGGCGGAAGGGGAATCTGAATCTCAGAGCCAAGGAGCAGGACGAGAAGCCATTTACCTATTCATTCGTTCATGCATTCATTCAGCAAATACTGACTGAGCGCCTACTGTGCGCCAGGTGCCAGGGACACAGCTGTGAGCGAGACAGAGAGAAAGCCCTGCCTCGGGGCTGGCCTGTAGACTGCGGCAGAGTTCCCGGCGGGAGAGCAGAAAGCAGTCCTGCCTGCTGCGTCGCTGTGTCGCTGTGCAGGCCAGACGGCTTGGGAGTGAGTGGCCCAAGCCTTCCTCTGTGCCTGGACAGAGCCCCAGACTCTCGGCACAGAGCCATCTGGAAGGTCACCCATCCTGCTCTGATGGCCCCTGAGGGCTCACGGGGCAGCCAAATCCACTCCTCACCTGGTGGGAGCCGTGGGGCATGGAAAGCGCGTGTGACGTCAGACAGAGCGGGGTGGCTGCCAGGCCCCCCCCTCACTAGCTGGGCGAGCCTGCGCACGCTCCGAGCCTCCCTGCCTCACCGGCCGGGGGTCGCAGCTGGGCTGTGCGGAGAATTACACATCACACAAGTTGAGTCAAACCCCTGGCAGCGAAAGCCCTCAATGAGCAGCCAAGTCCGTCTCCCTGGGAACCCTGGATGCACGGGGCGGGGGGAGGTCTGTTCCGCCCAACCCCATGCCAGGGCCCTGGCTCTGCCCGATCGCTTGGCAACCCTGGCACGCATTCGCCAAATCCCATCCTCCTGACGGCTGACGTGACCAGGCAAAGCTGCTTAGGGCCGGAGGCGAGTTCGGACGTGTGGGCTGCTGCACCCCACGGGGAGATCTCCGGAGCTGCTCCTCCTGTCCCCTCCCTCCAGGATCAGGTCGCTCGGGGCATCCTTTGATGCCACCTGTTTGCAGGCATCCTGGGAAGCACTACAGAGGACCCCACAAAAGAATCTAGGAGGGGCCTTAGCCGGTTTGGCTCAGTGGATAGAGCATCGGCCTGTGGACTGAAAGGTCCTGGGTTTGATTCTGGTCCAGGGCACGTACCTCAGCTGCAGGCTCCATCCCTGGCCCATGTGCAGGAGGCAACCAATTGATGTGTCTCTCACACTGATGTTTCTCTCTGTGTGTGTGTCTCTCCCCCTCTCTTCCACTTCCTCTAAAAATCAATGGAAAAATATCCTCGGGTGAGGATTAACAAAAAATAAAAGTTGATCTTTCCTTTAAAAAAAAAAAAAAAAAAAAAGAATCGCCCTAACCGGTTTGGCTCAGTGGATAGAGCGTCGGCCTGCGGACTCAGGGGTCCCGGGTTCGATTCCGGTCAAGAGCATGTACCTTGGTTGCGGGCACATCCCCAGTAGGAGGTGTGCAGGAGGCAGCTGATCGATGTTTCTCTCTCATCGATGTTTCTAACTCTCTATCCCTCTCCCTTCCTCTCTGTAAAAAATCAATAAAATATATTAAAAAATAAAAATAAATAAATTAAATTTAAAAAAAAAGAATCTAGGAGGGAAGGCAGATGGCTTCCCCTCCCGGCCGCTGGGCTGTCCCTGGCGTGGCTTCCTGCAGCCGCCGGCTCCCCCTCCTCAGGTCGGTGCACGGCCCGGCCCTGCCGCCCAGAAGCCCTCCTGGCCCCGCCTAGAGCTCACTCCAGAGCAACCTGCGCCCCTTCACGCACGTTCCCGGTCACACTTCCAATGCACCTGTGGGGTTCTCCATCCACCTCCTCTCTCCTCTCTCTCGTTCGCCCCTCGAGGTAGGGCTTTGTGTCCGCTGCCCCGGCACCGAGCTGTGCCAGGCGGACGGCGGCCTTCGGAACCGTGCTTTCCTCTGACCCGGGCCCTGTGGTCCGGCTGCGAGGAGGAGGGGCTTGGGCTGGGCTCTGCAGAGCGGACGGTGAAGGGCAGAGTGGACGGTGAAGGGCAGAGCGGACGGTGAAGGGCAGAGCGGACGGTGAAGGGCAGAGCGGACGGTGAAGGGCAGAGCGGACGGTGAAGGGCAGAGCGGACGGTGAAGGGCAGAGCGGACGGTGAAGGGCAGAGCGGACGGTGAAGGGCAGAGCGGACGGTGAAGGGCAGAGTGGACGGTGAAGGGCAGAGCGGACGGTGAAGGGCAGAGCGGACGGTGAAGGGCAGAGCGGACAGTGAAGGGCAGAGCGGACGGTGAAGGGCAGAGTGAGCGGACGGTGAAGGGCAGAGCGGACGGTGAAGGGCAGAGCGGACGGTGAAGGGCAGAGTGAGCGGACGGTGAAGGGCAGAGCGGACGGTGAAGGGCAGAGCGGACGGTGAAGGGCAGAGCGGACGGTGAAGGGCAGAGTGGACGGTGAAGGGCAGAGCGGACGGTGAAGGGCAGAGCGGACGGTGAAGGGCAGAGCGGACGGTGAAGGGCAGAGGAGACGGTGAAGGGCAGAGCGGACGGTGAAGGGCAGAGCGGACGGTGAAGGGCAGAGCGGACGGTGAAGGGCAGAGCGGACGGTGAAGGGCAGAGTGAAGAGACGGCAGGTCAGTGAGCAGGAGAGCGGGCAGGGCTCCGCGGACGGGTGCGGTGAGGCACCGGAGGTGAGGGCAGGAAGGAAAGATGAGTGAGTGGGGGGTAGGAGGCAGGCAGACCAGGGGGGAGGTTTGGGGTCCCCACACAGACCCAGGGCACGCCCTCCTGCCCCATCCTGGGGCTCCTTGCCCAACCCGCGGGGCCCCACTTCCCGTGTACCCGGGAATGCACAGACGGGGAGCACCTGGGAGGGAGGTGCGAATGGGGAAGGGACTAGGACAGGACCCTAAGGTTTGCTGGTTCTGGAGAGAAGGCCCCAGCCCGACCAGCCCCACCTTCCAGGGGGAGGAACTGAGGCTCAGAGAGGGGCAGCCACTGGCCCAGCGCTGCCCAGCTCCCGAGTGGGGAGCAGGATTAACACCGTGGCCCCAGGACCTGTGCCTCGGTGGATACTTACAAGGGAAGGGTGGGAGCAGGGGGGGCGTGGGGGGCTGTGTGACCCGGGACAGGTCAGCTGGCCCTCCTGTGCCTCGGTTTCCTCGCCTGTGGCGATGGCCCAGCGCCCGCCCAGCGGACTGAGTGAGGGCAGGAGACGGTGCGCCCGGCCCAGCCCGGCGGGCCCGGCCCCGGGACGGGGTGCTGGGAGCCTGTGTGGCCGTGCTGTTCGTAGAGGATGGATGGCCATCGACTGAGGACCAAGGGAGGCCTGGCTCCCAGGGCGGGCGAGTGGCTGGCCCGGAGCCCGGAGCTCGGAGCCCGGCAGCCGCCTCAGAGCAGCCGCCGCTGGGACCTCGGCCCCTGGGCCAAACGAAACCTCCTGCTTGCCAGGCTGCCGGGCGGCAGCAGCGGGGGGGGGGGGGGGGGCGCAGGGGGGGCACCCCGCCACGCTGGGCACCGTCCCGCCGCCTGTGTTTACCCAGCGGCCCAGCCCGCTTCCTGCCTGCTGCACAGTGGCCGCCTGTCCCGGGCAGACAGAGCCCCAGTGTCCTGTCGGCCTCCCACCGGGAGGTGCCCCTCGCGCTCACACCACCCGGCTGGGCAGCGCGGGGTGACTCACCGGGCCCGCGGCGGGCAATGTCAGTGTGACCACAGCACAGGCTCGGTCACTCGCATTTCGCTGCCAGGGATTTGACTCAACTCGTGTAATTCTCCGCACAGCCCAGCTGCGATCCCCGGCCGGTGAGGCAGGGAGGCTCGGAGCGTGCGCAGGCTCGCCCAGCTAGTGAGAGGGGGGCCCGTGCTGGAGGGATTCCAACGTGCTCACAAAATCCCGCGCCCCCCCCCCCAGCTTTACTGGGCACCAGGCCGTCCTAGGGCCCCTAGCGAGGGGGAGCCGTGGGAGGCAGGGTGGCGAGTGGGTGAAGGGCACACACCACGCAGCCCAGAGGCCACGTGTGACTGGACTGCGTTCAGGGAATCGTCCCGCAACGCAGACCCGGAGAGCAGGACGGCAGGTCCTGCTACCAGGCTGGGGCGGGGGGGAGTGACAGCCAATGGGCAGGGGACCCTCCGGGGCAACGAGACGTTCTGGAGCCACACGTGTGACGCCGCACAGCCCTGCGTGCGCACAAACCACTGCACGCACCCTCCGAACGGGCGAGTGGTTCTTACGGGAATCAGCCCTCAGCAAGAAGGAGGCCGTGATCTTGGACAATGGCTTCCCCTCCCTGAGCCTCAGTTTCCTCGGCGACGTGCAGGGTCTGGCACACCGCAGGGGCTCAAGGACATGCTGCCCCTTCCTCGGGGGCGCCCGCTCCGTCCCGGGCCTCCCCCTCCGGTCAGCGCGCAGCCCAGGAGCTGCCCTCTCAGACTCAGTCCTGCTCAGAGCGCCATGCTGCCAGCTCAGCCCAGGAGGAGGGTGGTCTCGGAGCCTCCAGCCCCTCTCCTGGAGGGAGGACAGTCACGGAGGACCCCCCCCCGAGAGGACTGAGCAGACAGGACATTAGGGAGCAGACAGGACAGGACGGAGCAGACGGGACGGAGCAGACAGGACGGAGCAGACAGGATGGAGCAGACAGGACAGGACAGAGCAGACGGGATGGAGCAGACGGGATGGAGCAGACGGGACGGAGCAGACAGGACAGGACGGAGCAGACGGGATGGAGCAGACGGGACGGAGCAGACAGGACAGGACAGAGCAGACGGGACGGAGCAGACAGGACAGGACAGAGCAGACAGGACAGGACGGAGCAGACAGGACGGAGCAGACAGGACAGGACGGAGCAGACAGGACGGAGCAGACAGGATGGAGCAGACGGGACGGAGCAGACGGGACGGAGCAGACAGGATGGAGCAGACAGGACAGGACGGAGCAGACAGGACAGGACGGAGCAGACAGGACGGAGCAGACAGGACAGGACGGAGCAGACAGGATGGAGCAGACGGGACGGAGCAGACAGGACAGGACAGAGCAGACAGGACAGGACGGAGCAGACAGGACGGAGCAGACGGGACAGGACAGAGCAGACAGGATGGAGCAGACGGGACAGGACAGAGCAGACAGGATGGAGCAGACGGGACGGAGCAGACAGGACAGGACGGAGCAGACGGGACAGGACAGAGCAGACAGGATGGAGCAGACGGGACGGAGCAGACAGGACAGGACGGAGCAGACAGGACAGGACGGAGCAGACGGGACGGAGCAGACAGGACGGAGCAGACAGGACAGGACGGAGCAGACGGGACAGGACGGAGCAGACGGGACGGAGCAGACAGGACAGGACAGAGCAGACGGGACGGAGCAGACAGGACGGAGCAGACAGGACAGGACAGAGCAGACAGGACAGGACGGAGCAGACAGGACGGAGCAGACAGGATGGAGCAGACAGGACAGGACGGAGCAGACAGGACGGAGCAGACAGGACAGGACGGAGCAGACAGGACAGGACGGAGCAGACAGGACGGAGCAGACAGGACAGGACGGAGCAGACAGGACGGAGCAGACAGGACGGAGCAGACAGGACAGGACGGAGCAGACGGGATGGAGCAGACGGGACGGAGCAGACAGGACAGGACAGAGCAGACGGGACAGGACGGAGCAGACAGGACAGGACTGAGCAGACAGGACAGGACGGAGCAGACAGGATGGAGCAGACGGGACGGAGCAGACAGGACGGAGCAGACGGGACGGAGCAGACAGGACGGAGCAGACGGGACGGAGCAGACAGCATGGAGCAGACGGGACGGAGCAGACGAGACGGAGCAGACAGGACAGGACGGAGCAGACAGGACAGGACGGAGCAGACAGGACAGGACTGAGCAGACGGGATGGAGCAGACGGGATGGAGCAGACGGGACGGAGCAGACAGGACGGAGCAGACAGGACAGGACGGAGCAGACAGGACGGAGCAGACGGGACGGAGCAGACAGGACGGAGCAGACAGGACGGAGCAGACAGGACAGGACGGAGCAGACAGGACAGGACGGAGCAGACGGGACGGAGCAGACGAGACGGAGCAGACAGGACAGGACGGAGCAGACAGGACAGGACGGAGCAGACAGGACGGAGCAGACGGGACGGAGCAGACAGGACAGAGCAGACGGGACGGAGCAGACAGGACAGAGCAGACAGGACAGGACGGAGCAGACAGGACAGGACGGAGCAGACAGGACAGGACAGAGCAGACAGGACAGGACGGAGCAGACAGGACGGAGCAGACGGGACGGAGCAGACAGGACGGAGCAGACGGGACGGAGCAGACAGGACGGAGCAGACGGGACGGAGCAGACAGCATGGAGCAGACGGGACGGAGCAGACAGGACGGAGCAGACAGGACAGGACGGAGCAGACAGGACAGGACAGAGCAGACAGAACGGAGCAGAGCAGACAGGACGGAGCAGACGGGACGGAGCAGACGGGACAGGACGGAGCAGACAGGACAGGACAGAGCAGACAGGACGGAGCAGACGGGACGGAGCAGACAGGACAGGACGGAGCAGACAGGACAGGACGGAGCAGACAGGACGGAGCAGACGGGACGGAGCAGACGGGACGGAGCAGACAGGACGGAGCAGACGGGACGGAGCAGACAGGACGGAGCAGACGGGACGGAGCAGACGGGACGGAGCAGACGGGACGGAGCAGACAGGACGGAGCAGACAGGACAGGACGGAGCAGACGGGACGGAGCAGACAGGACGGAGCAGACGGGACGGAGCAGACGGGACGGAGCAGACGGGACGGAGCAGGCAGGACAGGACGGAGCAGATGGGACAGGACAGAGCAGACAGGACGGAGCAGACGGGACGGAGCAGGCAGGACAGGACGGAGCAGACGGGACAGGACAGAGCAGACAGGACGGAGCAGACGGGACGGAGCAGACGGGACGGAGCAGACTGGACGGAGCAGACGGGACAGAGCAGACAGGACGGAGCAGACGGGACGGAGCAGACGGGACAGGACAGAGCAGACAGGACGGAGCAGACAGGATAGGACGGAGCAGACAGGATTGAGCAGACGGGACGGAGCAGACAGGACGGAGCAGACGGGACGGAGCAGACAGGACGGAGCAGACGGGACGGAGCAGACAGCATGGAGCAGACAGGACGGAGCAGACGGGACGGAGCAGACAGGACAGGACAGAGCAGACAAGACGGAGCAGACAGGTCAGGACGGAGCAGACGGGACAGGACAGAGCAGACAGGACAGAGCAGACAGGACAGGACGGAGCAGACGGGACGGAGCAGACAGGACAGGACGGAGCAGACAGGACGGAGCAGACAGGACATTAGGGAGCAGACGGGACGGAGCAGACAGGACAGGATGGAGCAGACGGGACAGGACAGAGCAGACAGGACGGAGCAGACGGGACGGAGCAGGCAGGACAGGACGGAGCAGACGGGACAGGACAGAGCAGACAGGATGGAGCAGACGGGACGGAGCAGACAGGACGGAGCAGACGGGACGGAGCAGACGGGACAGGACAGAGCAGACAGGACGGAGCAGACGGGACAGGACAGAGCAGACAGGATGGAGCAGACAGGACAGGACGGAGCAGACGGGACAGGACAGAGCAGACAGGACGGAGCAGACAGGACAGGACGGAGCAGACGGGACGGAGCAGACAGGACAGGACGGAGCAGACGGGACGGAGCAGACAGGACAGGACGGAGCAGACGGGACAGGACGGAGCAGACAGGACGGAGCAGACGGGACAGGACAGAGCAGACAGGACGGAGCAGACGGGACGGAGCAGACAGGACAGGACGGAGCAGACGGGACGGAGCAGACGGGACAGGACAGAGCAGACAGGACGGAGCAGACGGGACAGGACAGAGCAGACAGGACGGAGCAGACGGGACGGAGCAGACAGGACAGGACGGAGCAGACGGGACGGAGCAGACGGGACGGAGCAGACGGGACGGAGCAGACAGGACAGGACGGAGCAGACGGGACGGAGCAGACGGGACGGAGCAGACAGGACAGGACGGAGCAGACGGGACGGAGCAGACAGGACAGGACGGAGCAGATGGGACGGAGCAGACAGGACAGGACGGAGCAGACAGGATGGAGCAGACAGGACAGAGCAGACAGGACGGAGCAGACAGGACGGAGCAGATGGGACGGAGCAGACGGGATGGAGCAACACGGGGAGGACGGGTGTTCTCACCTCATCTCCATCTCTCGCCGCCTCTGGGAAGCTACCAGGACAGTCACGGGCCCCTTTCCCACCTGGGAGGCTGAGGCCGGAGGGGAGAGGACGCCCACCCCACCCCACACACCCCTCACCGCATCACACCTGCAAACCCGGAGGAGAGCGGACACGCGGAATGAAGGGGTGGGGGCGCTGGGGGAGGGAGCCGGAGGCACAGAAAACCAGTGTGCGGTGCTCCCTCGCCCAGCCCGCCGCACACCAGCCCACGCCCACAGCAGGCCGGCTGGTGCCTGGAGTGAGGGCTGGGGCCAGGGCCCGCGTCCCACCCTCCGCAGCGCCCGCAGGCCGCACGGTGCATTCCCACACACCTCCTGTCTGCCTCCCCCCAAGTAACTCGGGAAGTTAGACATCCTTGTCTTCATTCCTAGATAACACATGAAGCCCCAGAAGAATGGAGGTTGCGGCTGGCATTTATCCAGTCATGCCATCTGAGATAGGCATTACTGTTACCCGTTTCACAGATGAGCAAACTGAGGCTTGGAGAGACCAAGAGACCCAGCTGAGGTCACAACTCAGCAGGAAGGGAATGTGCCTAGGGTCCAACCACCTGCTTTTAAACCCATTTGAGCCCTGGCTGGGTAGCTTAGTTAGCTAGACTGTCACCTTGATAGGCCAAGGTTGTGGGTTCGATTCCCAGTCAGGGCACATACAAGAAACAGCCAAAGAGTGCAACAAATCCCTCTCTCTCTCTCTCTCTCACCCCCCCTCCCTCCCTCCCTTCTCTGTCTCTCTCTAGTAAATTAAATAATTTTTTTTTTTTAAATAAGAGCTAAGAATTAAATAAATAAACCCAGCTGAGTTCAGCGCTTCGGGCCTATGGAGACCTCTCTCCACGGCCACCCTGCGAAGTGCCACAGCCCTGGGGACTCACGGGACAGCGTGAGGAGCTGAGGACACTCAGACAGACGGGACTGGAGTCCTGGCTCTGCGCTGAGTGGGGTGCGGCCCCAGGCGGAGCGCTTCCCCCTCGCGGCACCCACCGCTGGTCCTCGGTCACTGGTGGATGTCGGCCCCAAAGGACTGCACGTGGCCGATGGGAACGCGGACGCAAGCTCCGCAGGGCAGGCCCCTCCTGCGCTGTCACCGCCGAGTCCCGGCCCGGACAGGCCTGCACGCAGCAGCTGCTCCTGCACCGCCAAGTGACCAGTCTGCGCTCCACGGAAGAGCAAATGAACGGAACCAGAGACAGCCATGCTCCGGCAGCCAGCCTCCCGGGGAACCTGGACCCAACTACCCAGCTAACGCCCCTCGCAGGCCCCGTACCGAGTGCCCACCACGAACCCAGCGCCCGCCGAGGGCGAGGGCTCTCACGAGTCCACTTTGGCCGATGAGGACGGAGGCTCGGAGAGGCCAGAACACGCCAAGCTCACTCCCGGAGCGGGGCCTGAACCTGGCCCCCGCCTTGTCGGTCTGTCCGTTCGCTCCTCCCTCCTTCCTTCGTCCATTCACCCACTCTGTCTATGCATTTCACGCCTCTCCTCCGCGCCAAGGGAAGACAGTGAGCCAGTCACGTCCCCATCCGAGGCCCCCTGGCCCCGCGCCCGCTGGGGTCTCCTCTGAGGTGTATGTTGGAAGTGCGAGCACACGCACACACACACACACACACGCACACACACACACACACGCACGCGCGCACACACACACACACACACACACACGAGCTGTCCCAGCAGTGGTCAGCCCTCCTGGACAGCCGAGTGTAGCCCAGGCCACTCCACCCTCAGGAAAAACAGGCGCCCGGTGAGACTGAGCGGCCCTTTGTGCGCGGCTGGCAGGCGGGCGGCAGGCGGGCGGCAGGGCGGGCGGCCGTTACTCACCCCGGAGAAAAAGAGGAGCATTCCCATTTGGTCAGCGGCCCGCCCGTCACCCCTCTCCTTGCCCCCCCCCCTCCTGTGGCTTTTCCTGTCCCCTGAGCTCATCGGGAGCAGACTTGGGAGGGCCTCCTGTGCCCCCAGCATGAGCTCTGTGGTCCGCCCTCACCCACGAGGAAACCTGCTCAGAGGTGGGGCGACTCCCTTGGGCCAGCCCGTGAGCAGTGGCCAGGGCTGGGGCGAAGGAGAGGCGGCGATCAGGAAGGGGCTCCGAGGCAGGAAGGAAGTCGGAGTCACGACGACCATAAGGGCCTGGCCTCCCATCCTGTGCCCACCAGTCAGGGTGCCAGCTCACGGGACCCAGCGGCACCCAAGGCAGGGGGTGCCCTGGCCGGGGCAGGAGTGGCAGCTGGAATACCCCGAATACCCCGCACACTGGCAGAGCTCTGACTTCCAGCAACCCCCAGGTGGCAGCCCAAGAAACAGAGAGGGCAAGCCACTTCCTGAGGTCACACGGCAGTGAGTGGCGGAGCGGAGATGTGAGCCGAGGTGGGGCAGACTCCAAGAGGGGCGAGTCCAAGGTGGCTTTCAGGAAGGACGCTAAGCCAGTCACTGGGCTTTCAGGGACCCCAGGGGACCAGTCACTCGGCTCTGGCTTCCACTCCAGCTCTGCCAGCAGCCAGCAGGGCATCTGGGCAAACTGCTTCTCTCTGAGTCTGTCTTCTCGGCTGTAAAATGGGAGTCCGCCTTCCTGCCCCCCACCACCTCCAGGAGGCGAGGCTATGACACACGGAAGTTAACATCGGGCACGAGACACTGGTTATAAATTAAACAGTCATTGGTGCGTTGAGGACAGTCCACAACCACCCCACAAAGCAGGCACTACCATCATCCCCATTTTACAGATGAGGAAACCGAGGCCCCAGGAGAGAGGGAATTTACTGAGAGCTGGACCTGAACCGGGAAGCCAGGCTCCAGTCTAGTTTAAGCATTAAATCAGGAAAGTAGGAAAGAGCTTTGGCACGTAGTTGACGCTCGTAAATATTTCATGGGTGAAAGGCATCGTCCTTTGTCCAAACACAAGTCTAGATTTGCCCCTGCTACCTCCCACCCGCCTGCCTGGCTCCCCGGGGCTCCCAGGGGGGCATCCTGGATCAGTCCGGGACAGGACGAGGAAGGAGAGCCCCACTGTGTGCCCTGACTGTCCTGGCGAAGTGGGAACTGAGAGCCCATTTGACAGAAGAGAAAACTGAGGCTCAGAGAGGTCAGGTGACTTGCCTGAGCTCCCCGGTGAGGGCGGGGCAGCCCAGGGTTGAGCCCACGTCTGTCTGAGCAGTTCAGGTTCTTGTCTCTATGCTACATCTTCTCAACAACTGCGGACCCAGACAGACGGGACAGGCCACCCTGGACACGGAAGGGCATGGATTTTGAAATTAGACGAATGGAGTTCCGATCCCAGCTCTGCCCCTTCCCAGCTAAGAGATCCTGACAAGCGACGTCGCTGCTCAGACCTCAGTTCCTCCCTCTCAGAAATGGGTGCGATCACAGTGCTGGATCCAGAAGTGCTAAGGACAGTTGGCCCAGCACCTGACGCATAGTAAGTGCTCAACAAATGCTCGCTCTCATCGTCATGACGACAAGGCAGCCAGGCAGAACCTTGTACCCAGAGTTCAGAGCGGGTCATAGGTATCTCAAGAGATCTGACTTAATCTTTAACAGGTGAATTCCTCTGAAAATTAGCGATGCGGAGCATTCCAGAGGGCCGGCGGGCAGGAAACGCCCTCTTGGCTCCCCAGATCCTGTGACAAGACGCGAAGCTGTTCCCTGGGTCCCTAGGACTTGGGGAGGAACCTGGAGTGTCTTTCCCAGAATCAAATGGGGGCACCTGAAGGAGGCGGCAGGCCAGTGGCCTGTGAGGGGTAGAGATGCCCATTTCACGTGGACCTCCCTCCAGGAACAAAGGAGCTCAAATGACTCCCCCGTCTCAGAGTGATGTGCTCAGTCGCTCAGCTAGGCCACAGAGCACCTACTGTGTGCCAGGCACGGCTCGGCCAGCCTTGTGCACTTCTCTCCCTCCTGCATCTCCTTCCAGGGCACCCTCCCCGTTCCCACCTGGCCTCACATCTCCTCCCTGGACTGGCCGCCCTGCCTGGCCCCACTCTGCAGCCAGGGGGACCTTTCCAGACCACACACCCAGCATGCCCCCCCAGCCTGGACATTAGGGCTCGGGTGGGACCTGGGCCCTGCCTCTCTGATCCCTCCCCCTTCCTGTTTACATCACACTCCACACAAATGGAACCATTTCCTGACTCCACAAGCCCAAGGTTTACTCACCTTACTCCATTTCTCTTTTTTTAAATATATATTTTTATTGATTTCGTAGAGGAAGGGAGAGGGAGAGAGAGATAGAAACATCAATGATGAAAGAGAATCATCAATTGGCTGCCTCCTGCACGCCCCCCACTAGGGATGGAGCCCACAACCCGGGCCTGTGCCCTGACCGGAACCGAACCGTGACCTCCTGGTTCACAGGTGGACGCTGGCCACGCGGCCGGCTCCTTACCCATTGCAAGAGACCCACCTGGTTTTAAACGTGAACCTGACTGGCCCTGAGTGCCATTTGGCACCTGTTTGGGAAGGACCCCTCCCCAATTCACCAGTAAGGGTGGGAAAGAGGGGTCCCCAGCCTTTCTGGTTCCCACTGTGACTCAGACAGAACTGCAGAAACGTGGGGATGGTCCGCTCCCTCCTTCACCCCTTTCTGTGAAGGGGTTTGTGGCACCACCCCCGGCAGACACCACGGCCAACGGCCAAGGCTGGGCCTGAGCGCCAGGGCTGCCGGGCTCCGCACTGGCCGCGTCCTCACCCCAGCCCTGGCGGCCCTCCCGCTGCCCCCGCTTCCAGGGGACACTAGGGGCCTAGCTCAAGGTCACCCAGGGTGGGTGGCAGGGAGGACCCCGAGGGAGGCCACCTCTCCGCCTTCCTCGGGACGCAGTCGCTGAGCTGGAGCCCGTCCGGGCCGAGCCAGTGCAAACCCGAGATCCCCGCGCAGCCCGGCCCCCAGGCCCCGTGCCAGGCCTCAGGGCGGCAGGTCCCGGCCGCCGCCGGAGCAGCGGAGCCAGCACAGCCGCGGCCGGCCCGCCCGTCCCTTCCGGGGCCCCTGGGTGCCGGGCGGGAGGCCCTGGGCGCTGGGCAGCCCTGGCTGTCAATTCCACTTGCTCCGTCCTGCCCTGAGCCTCAGTGTCCCCATCTGCGGAATGGGCGCTCACCGGCGTGTCAGTGCTGGCCTCCGGCCCCGGGCAGCGGCGGTCCCCAGTCCCCGCCCGGGGTCCACGCAGGGCTGAGCGCAGGCCCCGCCGCTGCGGAGAAGACGGCTCCGGCCCCGTAAACAAGTGGCTTTGAAGTCCCGCCTCCGTCCCGCGGCCCGCGCCCTCCGCCAAGCCGCCCCTGGGGTGCCGGCGGGGCTTCCGCGGGACCGGGCTCTCCCGCCCAGACCTGCCGCCCCGACCCGCGTCGGCGCCCCGTTCGCAGGTAAAGGACGGCCCCGGGGGGCGGTCCCGGACCCGGAGAGCCCGCGGGCCCCGCAGAGCCCGGGCGCCCCCGCGACGTCCCAGCAGGAGCGCGGGGACCTGGCCGCGCGCCCCTCCCCGGTCCCGGCCCCGAGGGCTCGGGCGCCACTCACCTCCGGGACCGCGCGGCGCCGGCGGCCGGGAGCGCGGCGCTTCCCGAGTCCCCGCGCCGCCCCGGCCCGCCCACCGCGGCGCCCCTCCTCCCCCGCTCAGGTTACGGGCCGCCCCCACCTCACCCCGCCCCCGGGGCCACGCAGCGCCCGGGGTGGAGGGCGGCCCAGCACCCCGGCCGTCGGACCCCCACCTCTGCCGGGGCGGAGCGGGAGCCTCAGTCTCCTCACCTAGGAAATGGGCCCGCGATCCCGGTCCCCCGGCACCGCCTGCTCCTCTGTCCCCGGAGCCGGGATCGGCCCTTCACCCGTCCGTCCAGCGGGCGAGGCGGCAGGTCTGCGGGGTCCCTCCGGGGCTGGGGCTGCGCAAACGGGGCGCCTTCTCTCCGCTTTTCCAAGCGCTAAGCACCGAGCCCGGCGCCTGCAGGGCAATGGCTCTAACTCACTGATTGGCTGGCGAGGCCGCTTGGTTGCTCCCTAGCGCAGGCCGCTCACTCCTGCCCTGACCTCAGGCTGGTGGGCGCAGCCCCTGGGAACACGCCGGCCCTTTTGTCTCTCTTGGTTTTTGTTGTTTATTTTTTTTATTGATTTCAGAGAGGGAGGGAGAGAGAGAAACAGTAATTATGAGAGAATCATTGATCGGCTGCCTCCTGTTGAAGAGTTGTAAAATCATAAAAGCCAGCATTTCAGTAAGGGTCTGAGGTCAGTTGAAGACAAGGTCAGTTGAAGACAATTAGAACAAATCAGCCAAGAATGTTGAGATAGAAACCTATAATCTAAATCTATAGCTGGGGGGAACTGATACCAAGAGCTTGTGCATAGATAAAGAAAAATGTTTATATGTCAACAGACTTAATTGTCTTAACTATTCCAGGAAGCAGAAAACCCGCTGTGGAAAGTTACCGGGTTGTAAAATGGAAAGACCCTGCCCCCTAAAGTGTATTTAACCTGTGCTCAAACCCTGCTTCGGGGCCCACAACCTCTGCTCTGTGTTCAGAGTATGTTGTGGGACCGGGCATGCCTGTACCAATAAACCCTTTGCTTTTTGCATGAGAAGCCTCTCTTGGTGCTTTGTGAGTGCGGCCAGCGTTCCGGGCGTTACACTGTAGGCCCCACACTGGGGATCAAGCGCACAACCCAGGTGTGTGCCCTGGCCGGGAATTGAACCGTGACCTCCTGGTTCATAGGTCAATGCTCAACCACTGAGCCACACCGGCCTGGCATGACACTCCCATGGGGGACAGTGGAATTTTAAAACTGTTGGAAAGAGAGAACCAGAACAAAAATGGTATGCTCAAACCCCTCACCAGTGGGAGACATTTACAAAAAAATAAACCTTAATAATGAAGTCACTGAGCATGCGGGGAGAGGGGTCAAGTAGACCTTCCTCCCAATCAGGCTGTGAGGTGGGGACTGCTGTGTCCCTTTACAGATGGAAACTGGGGCTTGGAGAGGACTGGCCTCTCCAAACGCCGCTCCCTCCTGCGGGGTGGGGAAGAGAATCTTTTTGCCTGGGGACTCCAGGATGGTAAACAGCAAGCCCAGCTCCAGCGGTGTGAGGAATGTAAACAGAGGGCCCTGGCCTCCACCCTCCTGACCTCTGACGGACAGCCTATATGCCCGAGGCCTTCCAGGCTGGGGCTGGGCTGGGCCGGGCTGGGCCGGGCTGGGCCGGGCTGGGCCGGGCTGGGCCGGGCTGGGCCGGACCAGGCCATGTGGGAAGCAGAGGAGTAATGGGCAGGACTAGTCTGGGGCCCCTTTCTGCAGAGAAGTCTGTCTCCAATGGAAAGAAAATGACAAGGGTGATCCCTGGAGGCGAAAGGGAGGCTGATGGCGGGGACGGCGGGGATGGGGCTGGGTGATGCTCATTCTTCTCCAAGGTCAGGGAGATGCCGTGTGAGCCCCACAGTCACCCCAGCTGACCCAACTCCTTCCTGACCCCATTCCACAGACTGGGCCCCTGAGGACCCATGCGAGGATGTGCCTCATCTCGGTCCCGGGGCCTTGTTCCTGACGCCTGGGTTCAAACCGCCCTGTCGCCGAGGAGGAAAGTGGGTACCAGTTTCCAAGAAGCAAGGACATTGACTGCCTTGTTTGCAGCTTCAGGACCAGCTCCTGGCACTTAGTAGGTGTTTTAAAAATACTGGCTGGTTGAGCTAGAGGGAGAGGGGAATAGAAAGTTATTGCTTAATGGGCACAAAGTTTGTTTTGTAAAATGAAAGCGTTAGGGAGATGGGTGGTGGTGATGTTTGCACAACATGAATGTACTTAATGCCACTGAACTGTTCACTTAAAAACGGTTTCCGATGGCCAATTCTGATATGTGTATTTTCCCACAATTAAAAAAAGTGGGGAAAAATACCGGTTGAAAGCAGGCGGAGGTGAGCCGGAAGAGAGCATGAGGCAGTCAGCCACCCAGCAACCCCTCGCTGCTTCTGCGGAAGGTGAGCGAGGGGCGCTGTAGGAGGTGCCTGCCATCACTTCGCGGCTCCTCGCTGGTGACACTCCCCAGTGCCGGGAAGGGAAGAGACCCCACGGAACTCTCCTCTGAGGGAAGGAGTTCAGCGCAGCCCGAGAGGCCGGTGGAGGTGACAGGCAGCCCGGCTATGGCCCACCTGTCCCAGAGTGCCACAGGGGCACAGCTATTCCACCCAAGGGGCTCCTGGCCACACCTAGAGCCTGCACTTAGCCAGCGCCTACTGTATACCAGACAGTGCCAGGCGCTGGGGAGAGACGGTGAGTTGGGGGCGATCAAGCCTGCAAGGGAGGGCAGTTGCGGGGGGTGAGGGGGGGGGAGGGGGACCAGGCCTACAGAGGAGGGAAGTTGGGGACGAGCAGGCCTGCCAGGAAGGGCAGTTGGGGGAGACCCATGCCTGCAGGGGAGAGCAGTTGGGGGGGGACCAGGCCTGCAGGGGAGGGCAGTTAGGGGTGATCAGGTTTGCAGGGGAGGGCAGTTAGGGGCAATCAGGCTGGCAGGGGAGCAGTTAGGCATTAATCAGGCTGTCAGGGGAGTGGTTAGGGGGTGGTCAGGCTGGCAGGCAGAAGTGGTTAGGGGCAATCAGGAAGGCAGGCAGGCGAGCAGTTGGGAGCCAGCAGTCCTGGATTGTGAGAGGGATGTCCGACTGAGGGCAGTCGGACATCCCTCAAGGGGTCCCAGATTGGAGAGGGTGCAAGCTGGGCTGAGTGACACCCAACCCCGGGGATGAATTTTATGTACCAGGCCTCTAGTTATTTAATAACATGCTATTTAGTCTCCATGAGTTTAAATGCTTTTGGGTGTTTTTACTGTAGTTGATTTCTAATTTCATTCCACTGTGATCTGAGATGCTTGATATGATTTCAATCTTCTTGAACTTCTAGACTCTAGAATCTAGAGGATTATTTTCTGTCCTAGCATGTGGTCTGTTTTTGTGAATGATTCATGTGCACTTGAGAAGACTGTATATTTTGCAGCTTTGGGGTGAAATGTTCTATAAATGTCAGCTAAATCCATCTGATCCAGTGTGCTCTTTAGAGTCACCTGTTCCTTGTTATTTTTTTGTCTGGGAGATCCATCCAGTGAAGTCAGCAGGGTGTACAAGTTCCCTACTATGACTGTCTTATTGTCAATCTCTCCCTTAAAGTCTTCTAGAAGTTTTTTTTATATATTTAGGTGCTCCTGTATTGGGTGCATATATGTTTACCAGGGTTATATCCTCTTGTTGGATCAATCCGTTCAGTATTATGTATTTAGTATTATGACTTTTGTTATAATAATTATTAGAGGCCTGGTGCACAAAATTCGTGTATGGGGGAGGGGGGTCCCCTCAGCCCAGACTGCACCCTCTCTAATCCTCGACCCCTTGAGGGTTGTCCGAATGCCAGTTTAGGCCTGACCCTGGGGATCGGGCCTAAACCAGCAGTCGGACATTCCTCTCACAATCCTGGACTGCTGGCTCCTAATTGCTCACCTGCCTGCCTGCCTGGTTGCCCCTAACTGCCCCACCCCCCGCCAGCCTGGTCACCCCTTACTGCCCTCCTGCTGGCCTGGTCGCCCCTAACTGCCCCCCCCCTGCTGGCCTGGTTGCCCCTCACTGCCCCCCCTGCCTGCCTGGTCATCCCCAACTGTCCCCTCCTGCTGGCCTGGTCACCCCTCACGGCCTCCCTGCTTGCCTGGTCGCCCCACACAGCCTGCTGTTCAGTCATTTGGTCATCCCTCACTAACTCCCCTTGCTGGCCTGGTTGCCCCACACAGCCTGCTTTCTATCCTATAAACTGCTCTTAGGTATAAGGTTTTAATTTGAGTCCATCCTCTGTGGTTATTTTTGGTCTCTGAGTTAGCAAGGCTGTCCTGCAGTCCTTCCCTGAGCTTGTCAGTGACGATTTGGCCCCCTTTTCATTCATATATTCCCCTTTTGGTCATAAATTAACCCAAAAAATGAAGAGATGGCCAACCTGTAGGTTTGGTACTGAGGTGCCACTCTGCTAGGAAGGCTTGTTTCTAGGAAGGCTCGTTAGTGTCTGCCTGGCTAAGCAACGGGACCATTGCAGATAAACGAATGTCATGGCCTCGGATGGAAGTGAAGGCTGATTTTCCCCTCCGAAGTGAAAGGCAGGTAAATGGGAGGCAGTCCTGTCTTAAGGGCCTTTACTAAGAACAACATTATAGGGTATTTTTAATTTATAAGTTATTATGATGCAGGTTTTGTTGCCTGTCTTATTTATATTTTGTATTTACTATAAAATTTATGGTTTGAGAACATAACATACTTTTTTCCAGTTTTTATAGTTTAATTTTAAGATGGGTTTTGATTGATTATGCCCCATTTATTTCCCATGGGAGACATTTAGGTGCTGTTGTTCATTTGAGTCCCACTAGTTCTGTGTTTTTTTGTTGTTTGTTTGTTTGTTTGTTTGTTTTTAAACTGGAGCAAAGGTTGTAATAATATAAAACCATAGATGTTAATTATTACTTAAAATTTCAGAGGCCAAGAGAACAATAAGGGATTTATAAGTAAATATTTTCTGCCTTAGTAGCAGTTACAGAGAGCCATGATTTTTATAGTCATTGCAGTTTTTATTGGAATATAGTCTTTATTGGGTTAGGTTTTGACCTTTATGTATAAATTTTTTTAAGTTAATAAATTAACTTTTTTTAATTTAATAAATCTTTATTGTTCAGATTATTACAGTTGTTCCTCCTTTTCCCCCCCATAGCTCCCCTCCACCCGGTTCCCACCCCACCCTCTGCCCTTACCTCCCCCCCACTGTCCTCATCCATAAGTGTATGATTTTTGTCCAGTCTCTTCCCGCACCCCCCACACCGCTGTCCCCCTGAGAATTGTCAGTCCACTCCCTTTCTATGCCCCTGATTCTATTATATTCACCAGTTTATTCTGTACATCATATTTTTAATTCACTTGGTTTTTAGATTCACTTGTTGATAGATATGTATTTGTTGTTCATAATTTTTATCTTTACCTTTTTCTTCTTTTTTCCTCTTCTTAAAGAATACCTTTCAGCATTTCATATAATACTGGTTTGGTGGTGATGAACTCCTTTAGCTTTTTCTTATCTGTGAAGCTCTTTATCTGACCTTCAATTCTGAATGATCACTTTGCTGGGTAGAGTAATCTTGGTTGTAGGTTCTTGCTATTCATCACTTTGACTATTTCTTGCCACTCCCGTCTGGCCTGCATAGCTTCTGTTGAGAAATCAGCTGACAATCGTATGGGTGCTCCCTTGTAGGTAACTAACTGTTTTTCTCTTGCTGCTTTTAAGATTCTCTCTTTGTCTTTTGCTCTTGGCATTTTAATTATGATGTGTCTTGGTGTGGTCCTCTTTGGATTCCTTTTGTTTGGGGTTCTGTGCACTTCCTGGACTTGTAAGTATTTCTTTCACCAGGTGGGGGAAGTTTTCAGTCATTATTTTTTTTAAATAGGTTTTAAGTATCTTGCTCTCTCTCTTCCTCTGGCACCCCCATAATTCTGATGTTGGTACGCTTGAAGTTGTCCCAGAGGCTTCTTACACTATCTTCAAATTTTTGGATTCTGTTTTCTTTTAGCTTTTCCAGTTGAGTGATTTTTGCTTCTTTGTATTTCAAATCTTTGACTTGATTCTTGCGTTCCTCTAGTTTGCTGTTGGGTGTCTGTATAATATTTTTTATTTCAGTCAGTGTATGTTTAATTTCTAGTTGGTCCTTTTCCATATCCTCGAGGGTCTCTCGCATATCCTTGAGGGTCTCGCTAAATTTATTGGCCTTTTCTAGGAAATTCTTGAAAAACCTTATAACCGTGGTTTTGAACTCTATGTCCAGTCGTTTGTTTTCCTCCATTTCTTTGGTTTGTGATCTGTTTCTTTTTCTCCCCATTTTGGCTGCTTCCCTGAGTTGGTAGGGTAGCTTTGTGTGCTAGGTGTCTTATATGGGCCAGTGGGTCAGCCTCCCCAGTCACCTGAGGTGGACACTCTTGGTGCACCCCTTTGTGGACTGTGTGTACAGCCTTGTTGTAGTTAAGTCTTGATTGTTGTTGGTACACTGGGAGGATTTAATCTCCAGTCCAATTGGCTGTGAGGACCCGCTGTGTCTACGCTGGGAGACAGCCTTATTCGACTAGACTTGCAAAATTGTAAAAGCCTCTGTGCTCAGCTTGGATGGGGCGGAGTTTCAGGGTGGAGCCTACAGCCTTGGCTTCCTGTCGGCCCCGCCCTATGAGGTTCCTGGGTCTTAGTGTCCCTTGGTACTCGCTGCAAACACCTCTGAGAGAAAGGCACCCTCGAGTTTCGCCCGCTGCCAAACAGTCTAGTCTCTCCCTCAATGAATCTGGATTCCCAGATTCTCGCCCGGAACTGGGGTTCAGTGCAGTCGGAACTGGGGCTCAGCGCAGTCTGGAGCTTTTGTCTCCTTCCCGCTAGACCAATCCTGCGGCACACTCAACAGTCCGTCCTCTGCGCGCTCTGCCTTTCACCGCTCCCCTGAGTTTCCACCTTACAGCCCAGATTCCCCCAGTATGAGCCTGGGTCCCCCGTGTCTCCGCCCGTGTCTCCGTACCTCAGGCTTTTACGGCTCCTCTGATTTTCCTTATGGTTTTCTCTTTCCTTCTAGTTGTAGGATTTCCAGTCAGCCAGCTTTCCTGTGGTTCTGGATGATGTCCATTTTGTCTTTTAGTTGTATTTTTGAAATTGTTGTGCGAGGCTGCAGTTTAGGTGTTTACCTATGCCGCCATCTTGATGTTCATAAATTAACTTTTTAAACAGTATTTTCAATTTTTAAATGAGAAATGATAGTGTATTTTTAAAATATGTTTTTATTGATTTCAGAGAGGAAGGGAGAGGGAGAGAGAGATAGAAGCATCAATGATGAGAGACAATCACTGATCAGCTGCCTCCTGCACATCCTCCACCGGAGATTGAGCTGTAACCCGGGCATGTGCCCTGACCGGGAATCGAACCATGAGCTCCTAGTTCATAGGTGGATGCTCAAACTCTCAGCCACACCAGTTGGATGTATAAATATTATTATTATTATTATTATTATTATTATTAATATTTGTAGGTGTCTCAGGATGGCTGGCTTTTTTGATGTGTGTGCATGTTACCCTTGAAAAGCTTTTGATTTCCACTGTAGGTGGGGGTGTCACAGGCAGGGACAGATGTCCATTAGCAGCTAGGAACCTGACGAGGTTGATTCCAACAATGTTGGAGAGTCTTCAGTTAATGTTTTCTTAAATGGACAACAATGACCTATGGTGAATTGTGCTGCTATGAACATAGGGGTGCATATATCCTTTCTGATTCGTGTTTCTAGTTTCTTGGGATATATTCCTAGAAGTGGGATCACTGGGTCAAATGGCAGTTCCATTTTTAACTTTTTGAGGAAACTCCATACTGTTCTCCACAGCGGCTGCACCAGTCTGCATTCCCACCAGCAGGGCACGAGGGTTCCTTTTCCTCCACGTCCTCACCAGCACTTGTGTTTGTTGATGAAAGGCAAGTCTTAGTTTTTAAAAGTCCTGTAATACACTCCTAAATAACATTTCCTTCAGCCCCGTCCTGCTGACCTGCACTACATTCCCAAGATAGACACCAGATGGCAGCAGAGGAGCACACTTCCATTATTTTTTAAGTGCCCATGCTGTGCTCTGAGGCAAGTTTCAACAAATTGGAAGAATTGAAACTGTATACAGTATGTTTCCTGTTGTCATTGTAATTAATCCAGAAATCAGGGACAGAAGGGACTTAGAAACTCCTTATATTTTAAAGTTATGAAATACACTTCTAACCCCCCAAATATATCACAATTCAAGTTAGACAATAAGTTGAACTGATAATATCACATACCAGAACTTATGAAAAAACTAGAGGCCCGGTGCACGAAATTCGTGCACGGAGGGGGGTTGTCCTTCAGCCCAGCCTGTACCCTCGCCAATATGGGACCCCTCAGGGGATGTCCGACTTCCCGTTTAGGGCAGTCGGACATCCCTCTCACAATCCAGGACTGCTGGCTCCCAACTGCTTGCCTGCCTGCCTTCCTGATTGCCCCTAACCACTTCTGCCTGCCAGCCTGATCACCCCCTAACCACTCTGCTGCCAGCCTGTTTGCCCCCAACTTCCCTCCTCTGCCGGCCTGGTCACCCCTAACTGCCCTCTCCTGCAGGGTTGATCACCTCCAACTGCCCTCCCTTGCAGGCTTGGTCCCTCTCAACTGCCCTCCCTTGCAGGCCGGGTGCCTCCCAACTGCCCTCTCCTGCTGGCCATCTTGTGGTGGCCATCTTGTGTCCACATGGGGGCAGGATCTTTGACCACATGGGGGCAGCGATATTGTGTGTTGCAGTGATGGTCAATCTGCAGATTACACTTTTATTAGATAGGATAGAGGCCTGGTACAGGGGTGGGGGCCAGCTGGTTTGCCCTGAAGGGTGTCCCAGATCAGGTGGGGGTTCCCTTGGGGTGTGGCAGTCAGACATCCCTCTCACAATCCCCCCTGAGCGAGGGGCCTGTGGTGGTTTGCAGGCAGGCCATGCCCCCTGGCAACCCAAGAGGAGGCCCTGGTATCTGGAATTTATTTTCCTTCTAAAATTGAAACTTTGTAGCCTGGAGTGGAGCCAAGCCTGGGGCTCCCTCCGAGGCCGGCAGCCATTTGTGTTGGGGTTATAATTGAAACTTTGTAGCCTTAAGCAGGTGGGCCCAGCCAGGGTGTGTGGAAAGCTTTGCTTCCCCTGTTGCCAGCGGCAACCCTGGCCTGCTCTCTCAAGCTCCATTCTGCCGCCATTTGTTTGAATTTGTTTACCTTCTATAATTGAAACTTTGTAGCTTGAGTGGAGGCTTAGGCCTGGCCAGGGCAGGCAGAAAGCTTGGCTTCCTCTGTTACCTAGGAAACCTTGCTCTCTGTGGCTGTAGCCATCTTGGTTTGGGTTAATTTGCATACTCGCTCTGATTGGATGGTGGGTGTGGCTTGTGGGCATGGCTTGTGGGTGTGTCGGAGGTATGGTCAATTTGCCTATTTGTCTATTATTAGATAGGACTAAAGGCCCGGTGCACGAAATTCATGCACGGAGGGGGGTTGTCCCTCAGCCCAGCCTGTACCCTCTCCAATCTGGGACCCCTCAAACGATGTCCCAGGGATCGGGCCTAAACGGGCAGTCGGACATCCCTCTCACAATTCCTCTCACAGGATAGAGGCCTGGTACAGGGGTGGGGGCCAGCTGGTTTGCCCTGAAGGGTGTCCCTGATCAGGGTGGGGTATCCCTTGGGGCGTGGGACAGCCTGAGCGAGGGGCCTGTGGTGGTTTGCAGGCAGGCCATGCCCCCTGGCAACCCAAGCGGAGGCCGTGGTATCTGGAATTTATTTTCCTTCTACAATTGAAACTTTGTAGCCTGGAGCGGAGCCAAGCCTGGGGCTCCTCTGAGGCCGGCAGCCATTTGTGTTGGGGTTATAATTGAAACTTTGTTGCCTTAAGCAGGTGGGCCCGGCCAGGGTGTGTGGAAAGCTTTGCTTCCCCTGTTGCCGGTGGCAACCCTGGCCTGCTCTCTCAAGCTCCATTCTGCCGCCATTTGTTTGAATTTGTTTACCTTCTATAATTGAAACTTTGTAGCCTAGTGGAGGCTTAGGCCTGGCCAGGGCAGGCAGAAAGCTTGGCTTCCTCTGTTACCTAGGAAACCTTGCTCTCTGTGGCTGTAGCCATCTTGGTTTGGGTTAATTTGCATACTCGCTCTGATTGGATGGTGGGTATGGCTTGTGGGCGTGTCTTGTGGGTGTGTCAGAGGTATGGTCAATTTGCATATTTGTCTATTATTAGATAGGACTATTATTAGATAGGATGTGCACTCATAAATTCACCTTAGGACTCAGGGAGCTGCGGGGGCTGGGTGGGAGGGCATGGGCAGGCAGGACTCTGGGTGGGCCCAGCCCTGTGGGCTGAGGGTCTGACACAGACACCTCTGGACCATGGACCACGCTGGGCCCACCACCCATGCCTGACACCCTGCTCTCAGCTACTTTCCATTTGAATTGGGAGTCATTCATTTATTCATTCATTCCACAGCTCTCCCGTGGGGGTGAGCCTCACAGACGAAGGCCGCCCCGCAGACGGTGACAGGCTACAGCCAGGGTGCTGGGCTCTGTCTTTTCAGGAAGCAGCCAGACTTCGTGACCACTGAGGCCCTGAGGTGGGGGCTCCAGGCAGAGGGGCCAGCCCTGGGCCAAGGGGCCAGTGGGGCAGGGCTGTGGGGAGCAAGGTTGTGGGGGTCAGGGCTGTGGGGGGCAGGGCTGTGGGGGGCAGGGCTGTGGGGGTCAGGGTTGTGGGGGGCAGGGCTGTGGGGGGCAGGGCGGTGGGGGGCAGGGCTGTGGGGGGAGCAAGGCTGTGGGGGCAGGGCTGTGGGGGTCAGGGCAGTGGGGGGCAGGGCTGTGGGGGTCAGGGCTGTGGGGGTCAGGGCTATGGGGGGCAGGGCTGTGGGGGGCAGGGCTGTGGGGAGCAGGGCTGTGGGGGGCAGGGCTGTGGGGGGCAGGGCTGTGGGGGGCAGGGCTGTGGGGGGCAGGGCTGTGGAGGCAGGGCTGTGGGGGGCAGGGCTGTGGGGGGCAGGGCTGTGGGGAGCAGGGCAGTGGCCCAGGTAGCCTGTGGGACTGGCTCCTCAGGGAGTGGCCCTGGGGGTCTGGAGCTGGGCAGGGGCTGATCTGATGGGGATCTGAGGCCAGGGCAGGGGCTGGAAGCCTGAGGGGGTTCTGGGGTGTGGGTAGGGCAGGGGATGAGGAGGCTGGACTCTAGCCCCTGTGGGGTGGGGTAACGTGGGGTGGGGGTGACGTGGTGCGGGGTCCCTGTCTTCAGCCATGAGGCTCTGGTCAGGTCCCTCCGGGGAGCCCCAGGGTGGCCGTCCATGTGGTCCGGGTGGGCAGTGTGGCCAGGGCCAGTGGGCGTGCCTGGGGGGGCCTCCCCCTGCTCGTCCCTCGAGGCCTCATGAAGCCCCATCACCCCTTCCTCGTCTGGGCTCCCTGACACCTGTGTGCCAGAGCTGGCGGGATGCCACCCCAGCTGAGGCTGCCTGCACCCTCGCCACCCCAGCTCGCTCCCCCACCCGGTGCACCCAGGAGAAGCCGGGAGCTCATGGTCCCACCAGGGAGAAGGAGGTGTCTGCACAGGGACACCCTCCGCCGCGGGCACCACGCCAGCCCCCGCCGCCCCCGCGTTCTCTCCCCGGCGGGGCCTGGCAGCCAGCGCTTTGTCGCTCCCAGTCACCCACCATCTCCTGGGACTCCCCCTCTGGGCTCAGGTTCCCGGCATCCTGTCTGATGTCCTCCTCCCCGGCCTGGGGGTGCTGTGCCCAGCAGAGAGGGCGGCAGAGACCTGCTGTCCTGGTGCCCCCTCTGGTGGGAATAGATACTGAAGGGCACACCCAGGCTGCTGGGCAGAGGGCAAGCCCAGCGGAGGGGGACCCGACCTATGAACCAGGAGGTCACGGTTCAATTCCTAGTCAGGGCACATGCCTGGGTTGTGGGCTCAATCCCCAGTGTGGCGTGTGCAGGAGTCAGCTGATCCACGATTCTCTTTTATCATTGATGTTTTTCCCCTCTCCCTCCCTCTTCGAAATCAATAATATATATATATACTGAGTGGCCAGATTATTATGATCTCTGAACGCATAATAATCTTGCGACTCAGTGTATATGCTATATAATAAAAGGCTAATATGCAAACTGTCCCCTCGACCAGGAGTTCGACCAGCAGGCAGGCCCATGTCCCCTCCCCTTGGCCAGGCTGGCCAGACTCACCCATGCATGAATTTATGCACTGGGCCTCTAAAATACACACACACACACACCTCAGGAAAGTTCTGGCAGGATGAGAACAGGTGGGGGCGGTCAGGGAAGGACTCCTGGGGGCACAGGGCAGGTGAGAGGCAAGGACCAGGGGTGGCCGGGGGGCAGCGGTCAGCACCCGGTGATGGGAGGAGCCCCGGGCTCCCGGCAGGGGTGTGATATGATTCGAATGAGATGCAGCCAGGAGGGGTGAGGAGGCCCCTTGGTCAGTCGGTCAGTCCGGTCAGTCTGTTGGGGGCCCCAGGCCTCTCAGGGCCTGGGAGGGTGTGAGCAGCTGATGTTGGGAATGCCAGGAGGGGTGGGATGGGAGGATCCTATTAAGTATTTCTCTCTTTACAGCATCCAGTGCGGCTAGAGAGTGAACAGGAGTCCTGAGTAGGGGCGATGGGGGATTGAGAAAATGAAAGAGACAGACGCAGAAACAGTAGGGAAAGCCGGGACCGGGTGGGACAGCTGTCCTCTGATGGACAGTGACCCAGAGGCAGTGCAGTGTGTTTATTATATACAGTACTAGTGGCCCAACGCACGAATGAAGATTCGTGCAAGAATGGGCCTTCGTTCCCCTGGCTGCCAGCACCGTCTTCGCTCTGGCTTTTCTGCCTTCCCACGCTGCCCAGAGGCCCAGAGCAGCTGGGGTGGTGTGGAACGCTTGTGTCGATGACGCAAGCATCCCACCCCATCCCTGGCCACCTGTGTATGCAAATTAACCTGCCATCTTTGTTGGGTTAATTTGCATACTCACTCCTGATTGGCTGGTGGGCATTGTGAAGGTACAGTCAATTAGCATGTTACTCTTTTATTAGGTAGACTAGAGGCCTGGTGCAATAAATTCATGCACGGGGGGGGGGGTGTCCCTCAGCCCAGCCTGCACCCTCTCCAATCTGGGATCCCTCTCACAATCCAGGACTGCTGGCTCCCAACCCCTCACCTGCCTGCCTGCCTGATTGCCCCTAACCACTTCTGCCTGCCAGCCTGATCACCCCTAACCACTCTCTTGCTAGCCTGATCAATGCCTAACTGCCCTCCCTTGCCAGACTGGTCGCCCCCAACAGACCTCCCCTGCAGGCTTGGTCACCCCTAACTGTCCTCCCCTGCAGGCCTGGTTGCCCCCAACTGCCCTCCCCTGCAGGCCTGGTCCCCCCAACTGCCTTGGCCCTGACACCACCCAGCTCTAGGCCCTGGCAGGCCCAGCCTCATGATAGCTCCTGATGTTGGGTGTTCCCAGAATCCCCTTCCCTCTCCACAGAGGTCCTCAAACTACACCTGCTTTCCTTGGAGTAGCTTAAGTGGTTGCTTGTTTCTTAGAGAGCCAGAGTAGCCCGAGGAACATAGCCTGAGGCCTTTGTTTATAACAGGGAGCTGCCCTCCCCTGTAGAGCCGGTTCTAGAAAGAGCTGAGGACTTACCGAAGCCATTGTCAGTCTGGCTTTCTGCTCCCAGTGCAACAGGTTTTATATCCAAGTGTACACTTTCCTTTGTTGTTCAGAAGGACTGAACACCAAATGGTTTAAAGGGACTCTCAGCATTTCTCTACGTGGACAGCCATGATTTCCGACTGCAAGGCCGGGAATGGCCAGGCCTGGAAGCCGCCGGGAAGCAGTCGGAGTCGGAGGGAAGCCTTATACCTGCCCTGCCCTGGCCACGGGCTCCCACTGCCGGCCGGGGCACATGAGGCCCAGCCGTCAGCCCCAGGCCCACGTGGGCCCTTATCTGATACCCACCCCACGAAGGACAGGAGCCCCGGGCAGCTTTCGGGGCGGGACCCTGCGGGAAGGCCTCAGCAGGCGGGTGCCTGCACCCCGAGGATCCCAGGACTCATTGGCCTTGGGGTGCATGTGGGTGGGAGAAGCAGAACTTCCCTGAGAGCGGCTGCCCCAGCCTGGCCGTCCGTCCGCTGTCCCTGGAGCAGGAGGGGAGGCAGGCGCAGGCTCAGTCCCGCAGCTCCCGGGGCACCAGGGCCCCGGCTTCTCCCTCCTGCTGGTCCATGTCCGCTGCGATGGTCGCTGTGGTCACAGCCTCCAGGGCACATCCTCACCTGGCCTGTCCCAGGGCAGTAAGAGGTGCTCTTCATCCCTCCTCTCCTCTGTGCAGGGAAGCCTCTCCCACAGCCTCCTGCGGCCTTGCCCCCGCCCTTCCCTGCCCAGGGCTGCGTCCCGCTTCCATGCAAACCCGTAGTGGACAATGGGGCAGGGGCTTCCCTGGCGGGCTCAGCGCACTCGGGGCCTCAGCCAGGTCTGTGGAGGGGCCGGTGGTGCCCAACGAAGGGCAGGGCTGTGCGCGCCCCGGAGAAGGTGAGTGACGTGTGTGCGTGTGTGTGGGTGCACGCGTGCACGTGTGTGCTGCGTGTGCATGTGTGGTGTGTGTGCGAGTGCGTGTGTGCGTGGAGGTGGAGCGGGCAGGGGAGGTGGCTATTGGCCAGGCAACCAGCACCTGAGCTGCACTCACCCCTGCCTCTGGCTGTCAAGCACAGCTTTGCTGGAGGCGCAGGGAGGCCAGCCCAGCTCTCAGGCATCAGGAGGAGTGGGAGGGGGAGCCGCCCTGCAGACCGAGGGGAGCACAGCCAGCGTGAGGACGTGGCAGAGCCCCTCCCTCCATCAGGAAGCACTGTGTGCTGGGGCGGGGAAGGTGCTGCCTCTCCCAGCATGACCCCCATGACCCCGGCTCCCGCTTCCCTGGGCCACACAGGCTCCGGACTCGCGGGTCCGACGGCCACTGGTCCTCTGGCCAGAAAGGCAGAATGGCCTCTGGGCAGCGTCCTCCGTGCTTCCAAGTGGGTTTCACTCAGAAAGGCGTCTAAGCATTACAGAGCGCCCACCTGCCTTTCACGGGTGTCGTTCTGGGCCACTGCCTGCCCTGCCCCCCCGCTCACGCCCACTGTGCCAGCCGAGAGGCCGGGAGTGTGGGCCGAGCGCCCCACGGGGCGGTGCCTGCCCCTCGCAGGCCGGCTGCAGCTGCTGGGCCATGGACACCCTCTGAGCTTGTGTCCAGGTTCCACGTGCTCAGGGGTCCTGCAGCCGCCGTCTCACCTCTCCCGCAGCTGCCCCCCTGGTGGCCCGGCCTGGGGGCGTGGCGCTCGCCCCCTTTCCTGCCTTGTCCCCCCCAAGGCCTCCGCTGTGGGTTTGACCAGCGCGTGAGCAGTTCTTTGCGTGGACACACCCTGAAGAGAGGTGAGGTTTCCGTTTCTTATGGAGGTGAGCATGTTGTGCTTTTTCAAGAAATTGGTCCATTTCCTCCAGAATGTCAAGTGAGTGACACGCTCTGCACAGGAGTCCCTGGGCGCCCTCAGGTGCCCGCAGGTTCTGCAGTAACAGCCCCGCTTCCCTTCCCAGTCCTGGCCATCAGCATCTTCTCTCTCTTCCTTCGTAATCTTCCAAAAAGGGGTTGACATAATCGATGTTTTTAAAGATCCAGCTTTTGTTTGCTCGATTTTCTCTCTTCTGTGTTTTCAGTTTCACTGGGTTTTGCGCCCTGTTACTCCCTTCCGTGCGCTTGCCTTGGTTTTATCCTTCTTTTCCGGTTCCTTGAGATGGGAGCTGGAGTGTTAATTGGAGACTTCCTCTTCTCCACCGTGAGCGTTCACATTCCCCTCTCACTGCGGCTGTCCCTGCGCCCCAGGGATTTTTATCTGTCGTATATTTATTTGTGTATATTTGTTTACTCACCTCAACTTAACACTTTTTTTAGGGCTTCCTTTTGACCCGGGGCTATTTAGAAATATGTTGTTTTCTATGTTGGTTTCTACTTGTCCCATGATTCCTCTATTCCCCTCTCTTTCTACTTCTGCTTTTGATCGTAATTGAGTATTGTTTGTTTCCATTTCACCCAGTTATGGACTCACCAGCTTGGCCTCCTCTTCTGTGTTTTCAGTGATGGCTTAGGGCAGAGACGCTCCGCCTCAGCACCAGGACGTCTGGTCCGGATGATCTTAGCTGTGCCTTGGAGGACATTTAGCCGTGGGCCTCAGCTGCTGCTGGCGTTCATGCCTCCTCAGCCCCTCTGTCCTCCTCCTTCTTCCTCCCAGGCATGTGTCTGCCGGATGCGGCGCATTCGATTCTTAGTGCCAGACGGGGACAGCTCCCCCGTCCCCATTAGCCCTGGAGTCCAGATCACACAGGATCCGGAGGGGCCGGCCCAGCACGTGGTGTGCAAAAGCAACCAGCTGGGCGGGGCTCTTACAGGAAGGGGGCGATTCTGGGAAGGCCCCTGCACACTCCAGAGCTCAGTCCACCTGCATCACTGCTCCTGGGAACCGCTGCCTCCCCCAGACCAGGCCCCAGCTCACTGCTCCTGGGACAGGGCCCAGGCCTCCCCTTAAGTCCTCATTTCACTTCCGAGTGAGAAATGCCCTTGTTCTCCCCCAGATGGACACCCACTCTGGGCCTGCCCGGCCTGAGCCCTGGCCCCCTGGCCCTCCAGCCCTCCAGCTCCCACAGGTCCTTCCCTCCTGTTCCAAACCAGGCCCCTCTCAGGACCCAGGAGATGCAGGGAGGGAGGGAGGGCCGAGCACACAGGATCCCCCTGATGGAGCTCAAAGCCCAGAGGGGGTGGGACAGGCACAGGGACTGCAGCAGAGCAGGATCACGTGGGGAGAGGTGGCGTCCCTGGGGCTGGGGACCCTGAGTGTGGCAACTGAGCCAGGCTCGGCCTTCAGGGCAGGTCCTCAGAGGAGGTGTCTGGGGGTGGGGGGGGAGGAGAGGAGGAGTGGGCGTGGGGCAGGGGCTGGGGGCAGAGAGAAGCTGGGGTGCAGAGGAGCAGAGGCCAGAGGGAGCTGTGGGGAGGGAAAGGCAAGGCCTTCAGCCAGCCCGGGGCCGAGGGCAGGGAGGGCCTGGAGGGGGGGAAGGGTCAGGAGGGGCGGTGGCTGCCCAGGGGCATGCCTGTGCCCTGAGGCCAGAGGAGGGTCACGGACAGATGGGGCATTTGGGAAGGACACCGGGGCACCTTGGGGACAGGCTGTGGAGGTGAAGGGACAGGAGGCAGGGAACCTTGTCAGGAAACTGTGGGGTCACAAAATCCAGAACTGGGTGCCCTGAACGAGTCATGGGTGGAAGATGGATGAGGAGGAGAATCAGGAGGAATGTCCCTGGTGAGCGTGGGCTGCTGGGTACCGGCACGGAATGGGGCAAAGGGAGGCTGAGCCCTGGCCTCAGGTTGGGCCGCCTGGGGTGAGGGCTGCAGGAGGGTTCTCATTCCCTGAGGTCAGACACGGAGAAAAGAAAAGCTGAGAAATTCTCTCACCATGAAGCTGTGGTGCCCTGGGCGGGGCACTGAGGAGAGGGAGGAGGTGAGCAAGGGAGGGAGGGAGGGAGGGAGGGAGGGAGGGAGGGTGGGAGGGAGGATGGGAGGGAGGGAGGATGGGAGGGAGGGAGGAGGTGAGCAAGGGAGGGAGGGAGGGAGGGAGGGAGGGAGGAGGTGAGCAAGGCAGAGAGGTAGGGAGGGAGGGAGGAGGTGAGCAAGGCAGGGAGGGAGGGAGGAATGAGAGGGAGGGAGGGAGGGAGGAAGGGAGGGAGGGAGGGAGGGAGGGAGGGAGGGAGGGAGGGAGGGAGGGAGGGAGGAGGTGAGCAAGGCAGGGAGGGAGGGAGGGAGGGAGGAAAGGGACCAGAGGAGACATGGACAGAGAAGACCCAGCGCAGCCACTGCCAGCTGAGTGTCCCCGGGCACGTCCCTCTCCCTCTCTGATCCTCAGTTTCCCCAGTGGAACAGGGGGTGCTGCCCCCTCCCCTGGCCTATGGGGGGGTGGCAGTCACGGGGGGAAAGTGCCCGCAGAGCCGGCTGCCTGAGTGTGTGAGCCGTCTGCCCCCTCCCCCAGCCAGCCCCCTGGTGGGGCCTCCTCAGAGCTCAGTCCCCTTACTGGGCTGTGAGTCCTGTCCCCCAGGTCGGCATCTCCGAGGGCGGGTGCCCGGGGCTGGAGGGCAGAGTGTGAGGAGGAGCCAGTTGGGGCCATGCTCAGCCAGGGCCAGAGGCATGTGAACACCTGTGGGCAGTGTGTGAGGCAGCTCAGACTCACCTGCCCCATGTGGCTGGGGATGGGCCTGGGTCCCAGCCTCCGGGAAGGGGCTGTGCATACAGGCAATCGTGTCATCACCCTCCAGACACGTGCACAATACACCCACCTATGCTCGTTGGCATCCATGTGTTGTGCAAGTACACGCACCACCTACAACATACATATGCACAACACACACAGACACGCATGCATTACACACACTCTCTGGACAATTCTTTTTTTTTTTTTTTAATATATATTTTATTGATTTTTTACAGAGAGGAAGAGAGAGGGATAGAGAGTTAGAAACATCGATCAGCTGCCTCTTGCACACTCCCCACCGGGGATGTGCCCGCAACCAAGGTACATGCCCCTGACCGGAATCGAACCTGGGACCCTTGAGTCCGCAGGCCGACGCTCTATCCACTGAGCCAAACCGGTTTTGGCTGGACAATTCTTCACTCTCCCAAAGCACAAGGTCATGTTTCCAGGCTTCCCTCCCTCGGGGCAACCAGCTCCCAGGCCACCAGCTCCCAAGGCCACCCTCTGAAAGCGCCGGAGGCTGAGGGCCTCCCAGGGGCCAGAGTCCGCTGCGCACGCTCACCAGGCGATGAGCATCCGCGTGGACCCCTGTCCAGCTGCGGCTCCCAGCCGGCCCCTGCAGCTCCCTGAGACCGCTCACCTTCCTGGCTGTTCTCTTGCAGTTTCGCGAAGAGCCCAAGCCTGGAGACCTGGCTGAGATTTCCCGCATCGGCTCCTCGCTCTGGGCCCTCTATGTGGGCGCTGGTTATGTGATCCACCTGGCTCCCCAGGTAAGGGGGTTGAAAGTGTAACTTTCCAGAGATTTGTTAACATGACGAGAACAATTCGAAGCCAAATGCCACCCCGGGGACCCGCGGTGGTTCTCCCTGGGCAGTGCGTGTGCTCACTGCACACCGTGTCCCTCAGCGCAGCTCGGTGGTCCCTCGGGTCCTGACCCAGCAGGGACAGAGGCCCGTGGGCCCCAGGGAAGCCGGGCTGCGCCCGCATTGGATGCTCTCCAGCTCGGCCCGTTAGCTGGGCGCGCAGACAGATTTCTCTAAACCAGCGGCGTCTGGGTGTCCCGGTCTCACGGAGGGACTGCCTCTCAGGCTGTGTCCTGTGCTCAGAGGACGGCACAGAACAGGGCGTCCTGAGAGGGTTTCCCGAACACCCTCCACGGAGCAGCTCTCCCCGGTCACACGTCACAGAGTCTCACACACACGCACACGAGCACCTGGCCCTGATGTAACGCAGGGAGAGCAGAAGCAGGATGGCAGGCACTCAGAGGAGCAGGCAGGGCCCAGACGTGTGTCCGTCCATGAAAGGAAGGAGCGGGGATGGGGCCGCGGACTGGGAGGCTCAGGGGCCGGTGCCCTGCGGAGCAATGGCACCCACACCTCGGACGGCAAGCGTGTGCGTTCTCGCTGGACAGACACCGTCTCGTGATCACAGACTCTCCTTGTAACTGACCAGGTTCCATGCGCTGTCACCTACACTGACAGCGTTGAGAACTGTCAGCATTGGTGGCAAATAGTAAGTGAAACCCCCTAATCCAGACGACACTTAGGAGGCTCGGAACGGGGAGGTGAGTGTGAGGAGCGGTCCGCTTGTGTGTGAGTGCAGGTAGAGCTTCCTCCAGGGCGGGGCTGATGCAGCCTCAGCCTCGAGGCTCACACACACAGGAGCCTCTGGTTAGCGTGCTCCTCAGCTCCCTCCCCTTAGAGAGCCAAACCCGGGCCCAGGCGCAATGGACTGGACGCCACCAGCTGGAAGCGCTGTGCGGCCTCTCCATGTGGCCAGAGCCGGGCCAGAAAAGGCCGATGATGGCTCAGGTCCAACATCGGTTGTTGAACGGAGATGAGAGTTTTACCAGGAAGTTCAAAAGGAGAGTAGGTGAGGGAATGTGTGAAATTAGCACAGCAGAGTCTGAAACCCAGTGGGACTGAGACAGCTGTGATCTCTTTCTGAAATGCACAAGTGCAAAAATGAACAAATACAATTGACTACTGTTGCTTACAATGGATAAGCTATGGACCAGACAATACTAGGGACCTGGCCAACTAGATGATGTCCATTCATATAATGGAACACAGAGGCAGCCACTGACCATCACAACATTGATTAACAGGACTTTCAGGGGGTCCTGGCCTGGCTTTGAGGGCCCCACGCCCACCCCCACACCCCTGCAGCCATCACCCTGGGGTTTGGTCAGGTTGAAGGCACACAAACCCTGACATCACACCTGCTCTTGGGGGTGCCTTCCAGGGTCCGAGTCCTCCTACACCAGTCACTGCGCACAGAGCGGGCCAACAGCAGAGGGTCAGAGCCCTGAGCAGGGCCTGGAGGGTCAGCGTGGGCGGCGGCCCGGAGGGGGCGCTCTGCATGGGAGGAGCACGTGCTCGGGCCCCGGGGCCCGGCCACAGCTGGTGTGGTTTGGGGGTGTCAGCACAGAGGCGGCAGCTTCGGGACGTCCGGCCGGCCCCGCCCGAGGGCTTGGCAGGCACAGACCTGGTGCTGGGAGCCCTGCAGGCGGGGCCTTGGCCACAGGAGGGACGTGTGTGACGGTTCGTAAAAGGACCTCCGGCCCTGGCCCAGTGGCTCAGTGGGTAGAGCGCCGGCCTGAGGACTGAAGGGTCCTGGGTTCATTTCCAGTCGGGGCACGTGCCTGGGTTGCGGGCTCGATCCCCAGTTGGGGGCGTGCAGGAGGCAGCCGATCAAAGATTCTCTCTCATCATTGATGCTTCTCTCTCTCCCTCTCCCTTCCTCTCTGAAATCCATCCAAACAAACAAACAGCACCTCCTGTGCCGACGGTGGAGCAGGAGGGCCCAGAGGGGCCTGGAGCTGCCATGGGGATGAGGAGAGGGCAGGGCTGAGTGCAGGGGCCACGGGGAGCAAGGGGCAGAGTGGCCTCGCTCCCTGCCCCGGCCTGGCCTTTTGTCCCTGTAGCAGACACTCTCCCCCAAGCCCTCCACCTGTGGGGTCCTGACGCCCCCTGGCCAGCCAGAGCCCCAAGTGCAGGTCCCCAGCCAGGAGGTCACCTCCAGACCCTGACCCTGCACCTTGGCCCACGGTCGGCAGCGCCCCCTGGTGGCAGCCAGGCACATCGCCGCTGCCCACCCTCGGGCCATTCACAGCCAGACTCTGGCTGGTTGGAACCCGGCCCTCAAGGGAGGTCTGACTGGGCTCTTCCTGGTCGGGTCTTGTGCAGGGACCCCGTCCCCGATGACGTGGGAGGGAACACACCCCTTTGCTGGGTCCCCCCGGCCTGAGCGTGGGCACTTCCTTAGCCGGGCCACGTGGCGGCCACTCCCCTGCACTGGGCCTGTTCCTGGCACCCAGCGGCTCTGGGCCCAGCAGCACCCGCTCACCTGGGAGCGGTCAGACACACAGACCTGGCCTGTCATGCCCATTGGTCAGCACTCAGGAGCCCATGCCTCCAGCTGGCTCTGGGGCCCAGGCATGAGGATGTGGCTCCCGGGCACAGGGCCACGTCTCAGTCTGTGGCCCGTGTCCAGCCCGCTCTGTGCCATCTGTGTCTAGGGACTGGGCCGTGATACCCTGCGGGCCAAGCCTCTGCCCTTGGCTGCCTCCCTCCCGCCGGTGCCTCTCCTGCCTGCAGTGCACCCTCCGGGCTCCGTCCCCTCACACGGCCAGGGAGGGAGGGGCCCAGGGCCCAGGGCCAGTGAGCTGAGGACAGGTTCCCTGGAGCAGGCCTGGACGCAGCTGACGGCCCTGGAAACAGGTGTCCACGCAGATATTCCTATGTGCTGAGCCATGGCCAGGAGCTGGAGGTCTGCTCTGGCCGGGGTGCCCCGAGACCTCAGCTGCTGGAGCAGCCCCCAAGCCCCAGCTGAGGCCTGGCTGAGCAGGCCAGGGCCCAGCAGAGAGCCTGAGGTCTGGGGCGTTCCCCTGTTGGTCCACGGGGCTGGACGAGGCCACCGAGCAGCCAGGACATTGCAGAGCTCGTGTGAATCAGCCACAGGTGCCAACCTTCAGCCCCTCAGTGAGGGCTCCTTCCCGGGCCGCAGCCTCACCCAGTAACACAGGCCCACCATCCCCTTGTAGGTTTTTACATTAAAACTAGGGACCCGGTACACGAAATTCGTGCACATGAAAAGGGGATTAATTAGAGGAAATAATTTAATATTGCTATTTGCCCTTTCTCTATAACAGAAGTGTCAGAGATGAAAGAAAATTAGTAAAATGTATATGAAAACCTTCCTCCTGTCAGAGTCTGGGGCACACCACATGCACCTCAATATCGCATGAGACCCAGACCCGGCTGCCCGCCCCCCCCCCCCCCCCCCCCCCGCATTAGGCTAGATCCAGACCTGGCCAGTCCCACCCTTGTCAAGCCCTGCCAGGCAGGGGGCATAGCCACAGGTCCCCTAGCCCAGCACCAGGATGGGGGACGTGGCCTGAGGTCCCCCAGCCCAGACTGGGGTGGGGGGCGTGCCTTGAGGTCCTCCATCAAGCCCCACCAGGTGGGGGACACGGCCTGAGATCCCCTGTCAAGTCCCACTGGGCGGGGGGCACAGCCTGAGGTCCTCTGTCAAGCCCAGCCAGGCAGGGGGGTGCAGCCTCAGGTCCCCTGGCCCATTGCTGGGATGGGGGGGCATGGCCTGAAGTCCTCAGGCAGGGGGGACGCAGCCTGAGGTCCCCTAGCCCAGCACCAGGACAGGAAGCACACCTTGAGGTTCCCCCGTCAAGCCCCACCAGGTGGGGGGCGTGGCCTCAGGTCCCCTGTCAAGCCCCATGGGGGAGGGGGAGGGCGTAGCCTTAGTTCCCTGCTGATTGCTCCTTAAAGCTCCTGCTGGGAACTTGGCCTCAGCTGTGGGTGCAGCCATCTTTGTGACGGAGTGATGGTCAGTTAGCACATTCCCTCTTCATTAGATAGGAGGATTGCAGTGGCCCTAGCTGGTTTGGGTCAGTGGATAAAGCGTCGGCCTATAGACTGAAGGGTCCCGGGTTTGATTCTGGTCAGGGCACAGGCCTGGGTTGCAGGCTCAATCCCCAGTGGGGGGCAGGCAGAGGCAGCCGATCAATGAGTCTCTCTCATTATTGATGTTTCCCTCTCTCCCTTCCTCTCTGGAATCAATAAAAACATTAAAAATAAATAAATAAAATAAACGTGGGTCCATTGGACTCTGGTCTGTGGTTGGGAGGCAGACGCAGGCTGCGTGCCCACCTGGCTGCCCCGAGGCGCGGGCGGAGGGGCCGGAGGCACGGGGGCCGTGGAGGATCGGCCAAAGCTGGAAGCCTTGCTTTAATCAAGACAGAGCAACCTCAGTGCCAAACTCACACTTTATTTAGTGTCCTTTCTAAATAATCAGCTTAAACATGAGCTGAGGTGAGGAGAGGATAAAGAACATGAAACCTGACAGACAGACAGACAGACAGACAGACAGACAGACAGACAGGAGGGCGGGTGTGTGCAGGGCGGGGACCCCCACGTCAGGTCTTCTCCATCACGGAAATGAGGTCGTCACAGATCCGGATCAGCTCGTCGTTTTCTTGTTTCTGAAAGAGGAACGTCAGCCCTGCATCTCCCGGGGCTCAGAGGTGGCAGCAGGGGCCCGGTGGCGCCTGGCCTGGCACCGAGAGGGGTTTGGGAGGAGGGTCGTGGCCCAGCTTGGGAGCCGGCCGGCCACGGGGCCCTGACAGGGCAGGTCCCAAACCACAGGGGCACGTCCCTCCCGCTCCCGGGCCTCAGGCCTGCGCCCACCTTCTGCTCCACGGCCTTCTCCAGCTCCTGGACACGCATCTGCTCCTTCCTCAGGCTCGCCTGGAAGGCCAGCGCTTCCGCCTGGGCCCTGCTCCGGACCTGGGCGAGCTCCTCGTTGGCCCTGCACGTGGGCGAGCGGGCTCAGCCTCCCCGTCCTCCCCATCACCCCACCGCCCACGGCGCCCGGACTCACAGCCGGAGCTTCTCCTCCGCGTGGGCCTTCAGCGCCCGGTACCGCTGGCCTTCCTTCTGGACCCTGTCCGTGCAGTCCTCCACACACTTCCTCAGCGCCTCTTCACTCTTTAGGGGGAGGGGCGTTACTGCTGCCCGTTCGCTGCTCTGGGGCCAGGCCCCCCGGGACCCCCGGCAGCAGCTCGGACGAGGAAGGGTGCACAGAGGCAGCACTTGCCGCTTCTTTTGGAAAGCCCCCCACACACAGCCCAGGCTCCCCCTCCCTGGACACCAGGCCTGGCCCCGACCCCAATGGGGTCATTGCCTCCTGGCCCCCCAGCCTGCTCGGCACCAGAGCTTCCCTCCCCACAGCCCTGTGGGCCCCAACTCCTGCACGTGCCCAGCTGGGGGCGCTGAGGGGGACCTGGCCAGGCCTCCTCCGGAAGGCAGCGCTGGCTCCTCGGTGCCCGCTGTCACCAGGGCATCCGCTGGGCCCGCACGGCCCTGCCCAGGCTGTGCCTCCAGCTCCTCTGCTCACATGCCCAGGCCTCCCCAGGCCGACAGCACCCCACCTGCCCCGGGCCCACTGGTGAGACTGGCCGCTTCGCCAGGTGCCGCGTTTAAGGGACCAGGACGCGGTGGGGAGGGCAGCTCCTGCCCGAGGGGCTGGGGACTGGGCATGACAAGGCGGGGTCACAGGGCACAGCCCCCCTACCGTCCGGTAGCCCTCGATCACCGCCTTCTGCCGCTTCAAGAGGTCGGAGAAGGACTTCTCCATGGAGCTCAGACCTGTGCTCAACTCGTCTTTTTCTTTCCGCACCTTCTGGATCTCGGCTTTGGCACGTTCCTCCTCTGTCTGAGCCTCCTCTTGAAAAGGGAAAGGCACACGGGGTTAGGGGGCAGTGTCCCCGTGGGCGACTGAGGGCAGGGACAGTGGGACGGAGGCGAGGGGGCAGCGTCAGCCGCAGCGCCCGGAGGTCCCGCCAGAGGAAGGTGACCAGGCCCCTCCCCACCTGCCCTCCAGAGCACAGCACTTCCTCACACCAGGTCCCGGGAGCCCAGGGCGGACAGGAGCCCCGGGCCCCAGCAGAGCTGTCCCCACAGGTGGGGCCTCTGGAACCTGAGTCCCTGGCCCGGGGAGAGGCAGGGTGCTCCC